>NC_048238.1:85391536-85728659 GCF_002007445.2 Ailuropoda melanoleuca | reverse complement strand
TTCCATACAAATTTAAGGACTATTTGTTCCAGTTCTTTGAAAAATGTCCTCGGTATTTTGATCGGGATAGCATTGAAAGTGTAGATTGCTCTGGGTAGCATGGACATTTTAACTATGTTAATTCTTCCAATCCATGAGCATGGAATATTTTTCCATCTTTTTATGTCTTCCTAAATTGCAAAATAAAATCTTTAAAAAAAATTAAAAATTTAAAAAGTGTCTACAGTTTTTTTAATCAGTCTTTCCCTATCTTTAATTAGGAAATTATGCTTACTTACATTTAATGCAATAAATGATATATTTGGCTTAAAATCTACCATTATATAACATGTACCCTCTTATGTACCCATGTACCCTCTTATGTACCCTCTTTTTCCCTGTTTTTATTTATTGATTTTATTTTTTATCCCTCTATTAACTCCTTAGTTCCACATTCTTTTACTGCTATTTTAATGTTTACCCTAAAGTCTACAACACGAATATTTGCTTTAAAATCCAACATCAGGGGCACCTGGGTGGCGCAGTCGTTAAGCGTCTGCCTTCAGCTCAGGGCATGATCCCAGCATTCTGGGATCGAGCCTTACATCAGGCTCCTCCGCTATGAGCCTTCTTCTTCCTCTCCCACTCCCCCTGCTTGTGTTCCCTCTCTCACTGGCTGTCTCTCTCTGTCAAATAAACAAATAAAATCTTCAAAAAAAATAATAAAATCCAACATCAATGAATACTTTTAGCAAATCCTAAAAGATACAAAGACCTTAGGCTAATTTAACCTCACTTATCCCTTTCTAAGCTTTGAATATTTTATTTTATATGTATTTAAGTAAACATAGATGTTATCAATGATGTTCTATAGTTCTATATTGACAACATTCATTTAGATTTGACTTTTTCTTTCTTCCATCTATAAGCTACACTCAGGAATAAGTTTCCATCAGCCAAAGTAATACTTTTTAAATGTACTGCAGATCCACTGATAATAAATTCTTTCATTGTGTTTTTTTAAAAAATGTATTCAATTCACCTTAATGGTGAAGGATAAGTTTGATATATTATAGAATTTTAAATTTTCATTTACTTCATTTTTACTTTAAGATATTATTCACTGCATTCTTACTCCTTTTCTGGTGGGGTTGAGAAGTAAGATGCCAGTTATATTGTTGTTCTTAATGATACTGTGTAACTCTTTTCTTGAGCTTCTTTAAAAGTTTCCTCCTTGTTCACATTCAGCAGTTTTACTACAGTGTGCTTTGGTTTAAATTTCTTTGTATTTATTCCTTCTTCACTTTATAGTGCTTATGTTTATGGATTGAGGTCCTTTGAGTGTTTTGGAAAATACTCAATCATCAATCATTGGTCATTTATTCTTCTCCTTCACTATCTTTATTGTCTTCTTATGAAACATAGATTAAAGTGGCAAGAAAATACAGTGAAAAGAATATATTTCATCTGTAATAGAAATAATACCTTAGTCAGCTATTCCAGGTATGGAAAAACTCTTGATTTTTGTTTCTCTGTGAAAACATCTATTAGTTCTAATAATGTACATGTTGATTCCACAGGAGTTCCTATATATAAATGATCATATTATCTACATAAAATGAAAATACTTTTTTCTTTTCTTCCAATCCATGCATTCCTTATTTATTTTTCTCATCATAATATTTGTGGCAAGATTACATGACTATGTTAAACAGTGATGGCAATAAAATACATTTTTGCCTTATATCTGATCTTAAAGGGAAAGCATATTAATACTACTCCATTAGATATGATTATTTGCCTTAAGCTTTCAGTAGCTAATCTTTATCAAATAATGTTCTCATCAATTCATATTTTGATTCAGATTTTAATAGCAAACATTTCTTGAACTTTCTGAAAAGTTTTATCTACTTATAAAGAGAAAATGTGTAATTTTTATGCCTTAGTAAAAAATATGAGTTATACTGTTAATTTGTGTAATTAAATTACTGTTATGTTACTGGGATAAGACCTGTAGCAAATAAAATAACCAGGTATCAGTAAAACAAACAAAAATATGTGTGTGTGTGTGTGTGTGTGTGATCAATCAAGATAGGGAAAAAAGAGACACAGATAATTCACATGTGACCTCATCTATTTTCTGAGAATTTAAAAATATAATTAAAGGGACACATGGATGACTCAGTCGGTGGAGCTCGGGTCATGATCCCAGGTCCTGGGATCGAGTCCCATACCAGGCTCCTTGTCCAGCAGGGAGCCTGCTTTCTCCCTCTGCCTGCTGCTTCCCCTGCTTGTGTTCTCTCTCACTCTGTCACATAAATAAATAAAATATTTAAAATAAAATAAAATAAAAATATAATTTAACTCTTGATTTTCCACTACATTCAATCAACTAAACATGTACATACTACTGTTTTATGGAGCATTCCACAGAGTGCTATGTGAACTTTCAGAGAGCTACATGAATGTCATTTTCAGACTTTCCACTGGAGATGGAATTGTCAAATAAATGTGTCCTTTAGCGAGTTGTTAGAAAAATAATGTTCCTATAGCATTCAAGAGTAGTATGGAGAGTTGGGGATATGTATATCCTAAAACACAAAAGGTTATGTTAGTTGAATTCAGGTTTATACTTCAAAATGTTTGCCTTCTAAAAATAACACCAGCAAAGTATTTCCTTTGTATTAAGAAGGACATTTTTGATATTTATTTCTTCTCTTCATATCTTTCAATTCTGGCAATCACTCTGCATTTCAATACTCCATCATATCTTAGATTATTTTTAAGAAATAAAGATTGTGCAAAGTTACCACTGTGCCCTGCAGGTATTACAAACTACAAATTTCCAGCAGAAACAATTGTGAATGGTCCCACAATCTGACTGTTGAAGGCCATGTAATATAGTACATCAAACTATAACTAGCTCACTTCAAAGACATTTCTTTTTCTTTCTGTTTTTTTTTTAAAGATTTTATTTATTTATTTGACAGAGATAGACAGCCAGCAAGAGAGGGAACACAAGCAGGGGGAGTGGGAGAGGAAGAAGCAGGCTCCCAGTGGAGGAGCCTAATGTGGGGCTCGATCCCACAACGCCGGGACCACGCCCTGAACCGAAGGCAGACGCTTAACCGCTGTGCCACCTAGGCGCCCCCAAAGACATTTCTAAGCCTTCTAATAACTGAGCTAAACAAGAATACCTCTTTAATCATGCAGATGTAACAATGCTAGGGAGAAAAAAATGAAAGCAGAGAAATACCAAATATTTAATAAGATGGCCATCAGAACAGATTAATTTAGACTTTCTGATATACATGAAGCACAAGAGTCAGCCACCTACCATAGAATAAATTAAGAATAGTTCCAAGAACTTGTCTGCTTCCGAATTCCAGATAGAATGATCTGTTATTATGTTGCGTAAAATCCTTAATCTTAAGGTTATTCCTTTCAGTTAAGACATTGACTTCCCAGAAAGGCTCAATGAAGGAAATATATTTTTGCTTTGTGGTATAGATCAGTTGGTACAGATTTGTTCCTTAGGTGAGCTATCTGTTATATTTGAATGTTGAAGCACTATTCAGTAAAATTTGGAATTGAAATATAAAAATTCCTTTTATGTGCTGCTTTAACCCTTCTTTGTTCTGTGGTCACATCCAGGATTCTTAGGTTCAGTCCATAAGGGCTGGCAACCTTTCTTGTAGTCAAGAAAGACTACACACCAATCAAAGATTATCTGTCATATGCTTACACCCTCAGAACTTTTCATTGTGTGGGCCATTTTATTCCTTTACTACAATTTTTAAAATATTTTTTCATTTGTAGTAACTTCAAACTTGTGAGAATAGGATAAAATATCCCTGTATATCCTTTACCCACATTCCTCTAATGTTAATGTATTATTATGGAACAAATATCAAAAAAAGGGGAAAGAAACATTTGTGCTATATCATTCACTAAACCATAGGTCTCATCAGAATTTCATCAATTTTTCCACTAATACCCTTTTTCTGTTCCAGGATCTTACTCAACATTTCACAATTCATTTATTATTATTTCTCCTTAGTCTTTTCCAGTCTGTAACACATCCTCAGTGTTTCTGAGTTTTAAATGACCTGGAGACTATCAAAAAACACTAATCACTTATTCTATAGAATGCCCTCAATTTGGGTTTCTTTGCTGTTTTTCCATGAGTAGAGTGAGTTGATGGATTGTGGGAGGGGAAAAAAGCAAACCCACCGAAACAATGTGTAATTTTCAGTGTGTTACATCAACACAACAACCACCACTACTTAATCTGCATGGTTTGCTGCTTAACTCAATTCAGTGTCTTTAACCAAATAAAGAGATGAAACCTTTAAATGTGAATCATTAAAGAGATGCACACTTTTCTTACTTAGTTCTCTTTTTATTGGTTTGAAAAATCAACATTTGGATTTCTAATCATTCTAATTTTGCCCGTTTTCTGCTTTCAATGACCCATGTGATTGACTACATTTTTCCCTCCCAGATAATCTAGAATAATCTCCCTATTTAAAGCTCAACTGATTAAAAACTTGAATGACATGTCCAAATTCTTTTTGTCATGAAATGTAACATATTCACAGGAATAACACTAGGCAACACAAATCATGGGAGTCACAATTCTGCCCAAGGTGGAAGACTCAATATTTTATAGTATCAATTTTCCCTAACTTGACCTGAGACCCAATATAACCCCAAATAAAATTCTTGTACGCTTATTTTTTTAAAGAAAGTGAGAAGCTAATTCTAAACTTTACATGGAAATACAAAGGACTCAGAATAACCATTACAATTTTGAAATAGAAGAAAAAAGTTGGAATGTGTACACTACATAACTTTAAGACTAATTGAAAAGAACAGTAAATGACACTGTGGCATTCGCATAAGCACAGACATGTATAGATTAATAGAAGAGAACTGTGAATTTAAAAATACATACATATATGATCAACTCAAAATTTTAAAATGATGCTGAGATAACTCAATAGAAAAAAAAAGACTCTTCCACAAATGGTGCTTAAACAAATATCCACATGCAAACAATAAGAATAAAATAACCTTAATGTTCTTTCAAACTACAAAAAAAATTGATTTGAAATGTAACATAGACCCCAAGGTAAAGCTAGAATTACAAATATTCTAAAATAAAATATAAAAGAAACTTTGTATGATCTTAGGCTAAGTAAAGAATGTGAAATAAAGAATATATAAATTGAAACACATCAAAATTAGAAACTTTTGACCTTTGAAAGACTTTAAAGAATAAAGAGGGAAAGAATAGATTAAGAAAAAAAATTGAAAACCTTATATTTAATCAAGGTTTTGTTTACAGAATATATATATGTATATAAAAATATTTTACACCTCGGGGCGCCTGGGTGGCACAGCGGTTAAGCGTCTGCCTTCGGCTCAGGGCGTGATCCCGGCATTATGGGATCGAGCCCCACATCAGGCTCTTCGCTATGAGCCTGCTTCTTCCTCTCCCACTCCCCCTGCTTGTGTTTCCTCTCTCGCTGGCTGTCTCTATCTCTGTCAAATAAATAAATAAAATCTTTACCAAAAAAAAATATTTTACACCTCAATATGGAAAACATTAATTCTTTAAAATGGGCAAGAAATTTTAACAGAAACTTAGACAAAGAAGATATACTAATGATAAATAAGTTCATACAAAGCACATTATTGAATTTCAAATTAAAAATTTCAATATGATACCACTACATACACTGAAATGACTACGCATAAGAATGACAAACTACACAAGTTTAGGTGAGGATAGGGACCAAAGGTAACTCATATATTGGTGATGGATACAGACTAGGACCCAGGTGTTTTACCAAACAATTCAGCCATTTCTTATAAAGTCAAAGAATTACCATACGATCTAGTAATCATGTTGGTAGGTATTTACATAACATAGGAGAAATAAAAACGTACATCCATATGAAAATGTGTGCATGACTATTCATGGCAGCTTTATTCATAAAAGCCAAATACTGGAACAACCCAAATGTCCATCAACTGGTGAGTGTATAAACAGATTTCTGCATAACAACACAGTGGAATACTACTCAGAATTAAGGATTGTACTGTTGATACACTTAACAGGATGTATGAATCTGAAAAGTATTATGCTGAATGAAAGACATCAGACACAAAAGTCTGCATATTGTGTGCTTTTGTTTATATGAAATTATGGGAAATGAAAAACCACAGTTATAGATCCGTGATAGCCAAGGGCTGTGGATGGGAAGAGTGGACTGACTGAAGCCAGGAGGGAAATTTTTCCGGTGATACAAACACTTTATATCTTACTGTGTTGTCGATACAGGTCTGAATATCTTTGTCAAAGCTCATCAAGTTGCAAACTTAGAAGGGTGAATTTTATTATATGTAAATTATACTTCAATAAAGCTGATTTTAAAAATTACCAGTGTAATCAAAGAGAAAAAAACATAATAAATTTAATTTGGTTGAAATCATCCAATTAGGTACTTTGGTATCCCTATCTATTCAACCTGAATTTGCGTCTCAAATAAGGACTTCACTTTACTTGCCCATCACACTCTATAAAGCACACATACACGATTTTCGTGTCCTTTGAGCTACATCTCAAGTTTTTCAGGACATAAGTTTTTATTAACTGAAGTAGGAAGGCCCATTGGGAGTGTTACTCCTTTGGGCCCACAGATGAAAGTGATTTTGCATGAGTCATTGAGAAAGAAAGCTCAGACCTCAGATCAATGTTCGCCTTACAATTAAAGCATCTGAGATACAAAGGTAAAGTGGGTTTATTAGAATTTGGTGACCAGACTTTTGCTTACTGGTTCTCTGCCATCAGTACTTTTTCTCCTCCAAAGAGTATGATAACTAAACTTCGTCTCCCCCATGCCACTTATTTAGGGATATAAAAGTGCTGAAATCCTGGAAGATAACAGTTTTATAAAGATCTTCTAATAGAAGGAGCATTCATCTTGAGTTTGACCAATCTCCAAAGGATAAGTATTTTTAATCCAAGATGAGCCTGCTTAATCAAAAAAGAAAATGAACTTTAATCCTCAATGAGGTATTTCTTACTAAGGCTAAAACTAGCCCTGTGGGCAGTATTTGAAACTTAATAATTGGACTCACTCATTATGAGTACATTTCTGACTTTACCATATACCTGACCTAGGAGCTTAAGATGTCTCCACATATGGAAATCTGAAAAGGTACATAGAGACCATTTCTGTTTAGCCTACATGCAGAAATTAAGTGATCTGAAATGCAGATGATACAAATAAGGCAAGGAAAAATAAAATAGTTATTCAAAAGAAGGGCTGTGACTGCAAAATAATAGCAATCTCTAACATGTATACTGTAGTTAAAATGTGGAAAGTAGTTTCCTTAATTTCATTTTGTTCCATAATCTGAACAACTCTGTAAGTGAGGAAATTAAAGCTAAAAGAAGTGACTTTCGCAGATTTAAAAAACTAGCAAATGGCAGAGATAGATTTCATCACTTCAGCTGTTCAAATTAAATAGAATTTGGACTGTGGGAGTTGTTCCATAAATATGTTAACTGCTTGAGGCTTAAACCTACCAACTCTCAAGCCTCTATATGACCATGCTCCCCCTACCAGTTCTAACTAGTTCTATGTATTTGCATAAGAGCAAACTCAAAAGTTTTAAAGGAAACAGGAGTGATACACATTAAATTAAAAAAGGAATGCAGAGAATAAACAGTTTTTAACCAAACTGTGAACTGCTAGTAAAACCTAGAAAACGTATGTCTTCTGCATAGGTATGGAAAATTTTGTTACAGATCTTCTATTCATCAAGAACTATAACGTTCAGATACATGCTTACCTTTTGGTGGTTTATAATAAGGAGGAAAACTAAGTCCTATTATAATATATCCGATCAGGCAATATCCAGTAATAGACTCATTACGGCCATAATAGAAAATGATGTATCACCTGTCTTTTGTCCTAATTTGTAGAAATGGATTGATTCTCCCAAACTATATATAGATAGAACATGTCACATTTAGCAAGTTATTTGAAACAAAAGAAAAACATTTTCATATTGGTCAGTCTTATGGTCCACTCAGTATATGCAGAATCCTATTTAACAAAAATGCCACCGGATATATATTTTTTAAAGATTTTATTTATTTATTTGAGAGAGAGAGAGAGCACAAGCCAGGGGAGGGGCAGAGGGAGAGGGAGAAGCAGACTCCCCACTAAGCACAGAGCCTGATATGATGCAGGGCTCTATCCCAGGACCCTGAGATCATGCCCTGAGCCGAAGTCAGATACTTAACTGACTGAGCCACCACCCAGGTGTCCCACCACTAGATATTTTGGGAGATACGTGACATTTGCCTTCTATGACACTGTCAAAACAGTTGGTAATTAATAGGTATAAAAAATATTAGAGATGGGGGCGCCTGGGTGGCACAGCGGTTAAGCGTCTGCCTTCGGCNAAAAAAAAAAAAAAAATCTTTAAAAAAAAAAAAAAAAAAAAAATATTAGAGATGGTCCAATATCTGATAATCAAAGAAATACAATTCCTGAGAATGCGATGTCATGTTTTGCCTATTACACTGGCAATTTAAAAAGTTAATAACGTGAAGTGTTACTAGATTGCTTATTTATCATTTTTCCTCTTTTCCCTATGGAAAGAGTTCCCTAGATTAATATTACTGGACTACTGCCTTACCCTTAACTTGTGACTCTGAGGAATGAGGTACCTGGTTGAAGAGTAAAAGCCACTGGTATGTATTTCTTTATTGTTCGGATCTAATCTGTTAAAAAATAACTATTTGGGGATTTATCCCACTTTTTCTTCCCATTTTTCTCCAGATACAAGGTGGTAATGCTGTTCTGTAGACCAAAATCTTCATGCAGCTAGGTTATTCCATATTTGAGACCTGGGGTATAAGTGCATAGGGAATGTTAGAAAATCCACTTGGCCCTAAATACAAAGTGGTGTAGATTGAGGTTTACAGCTGTGGTTGCTCACCATTTCAAAATAAATGAATATAGCATAAGGACCATTATAAAGAAAGAAAAAGAAATTCATGAAGGTGTTACTACAGCTACACCAGCAGGTGCAAAAACCTTATACTTTTGCAAAATATCTTTGTATCTCAAATTAGAATGCAGCTTTTATGCGGGTGCAGGATGATTAGAAGAAAGGCATACTTATGACTCTAATATGACTAAAAGAAAAGTCGTTCTATGACAACTTAAAGCAAAAGATGAAGGATCTGAAGCTGGAGAATTTAATCCCAGTAAAGGATGGTTTAATAACTTTAGAAAGAAGTTTGGCTTTAAAAATGTCAAAAGAACAGAAGATAAGCTTCTACCAATGAAGAGGCTGTGGACAAATTTCCAGACAACATTAAATAAAACACTGAGGACAAAAGATACCTACTTGAACAGGTTTTTAATGCAGATGAATGTGTGGTGTTCTAGGGGGGAAAATGCCACAAAGGACATTTATTAGTAAGAGAGAGAACTGAGAACCAGGATTGAAGGCAGGAAAGGATAAGCAACCTCTACTCTTTTATGCAAATGCAGTCAGACTTATGCGTGGGATTGCTGTTTATCTATGAAGCTGCTAATACCCAAGTCCTGAAGGGGAAAGATGAACACTAGCAGTCAGTCTTTGGTTTTACAAGAAATCCTGGACAATGAGAACCATTTTTCTGGAGTAGTTCTATGAATGTTTTGTTCCAGATGTCAGGAAGTACCTTGCCAATTAGGGACTGCCTTTTAAAGTTCAAAACTACAATGTAATATCTACCTGTCAGAATGGCTTAAATTGACAATACGAGAAACAATAGGTATTGGTGAGGATGCAGAGAAAAAAGAACCCTTGTGCACTGTTGGTGGGAATGCAAATGGGTACAGCCACTGGAAAACAGTATGGAGGTTCCTCAAAAAGTTAAAAATAGAACTACCCTAGGATCTAGCAATTGCACTACTAGGTATTTACCCAAAGAACACAAAAACACTAATTCAAAGGAATACATGTACCTGTATTTTTATGGCAGCATTATCTACAATAGCCGAGATATGGAAGCAGCCCAAGTGTCCATCGACTAATGAATGGATGAAGAAGACGTATATAGGGACTCCTGGGTGGCTCAGTCGGTTAAGCGTCTGCCTTTGGCTCAGGTCATGGTCCCAGGGTCCTGGGATCAAGCCCCACATCGGGCTCCTTGCTCAGCGGGGAGCCTACTTCTCCCTCTGCCTGCCACTCCCCCCTGCTTGTGCTTTCTCTCTCTCTCTGACAAATAAATAAATAAAATCTTAAAAAAAAAATCAGACTCTTAACTATTGGGAAAGAAAACTGATAGTTACCAGAGGGGAGAGAGGTGGGGGATGGGTTAAACAGGTGATAGGGATTAAGGAATGCACTTGTCGTGATGAGCACTGGGTGATGTATGGAAGTGTTGACTCACTCTATTGTACACCTGAAACTAATATAACACTGTATGTTAACTATACTGGAATTAAAATGAAATTAACATTTAAAAAATAATGTTCTGATATTACACAATGCCTCTGGCCACCCAGAAGTCCATGAGTTCAACATCAAAGGTATCAACACGGCCTACTTGGCCCTTAAAACAACGTCTCTAATTCAGCCTCTATTTCAGGGAGTCATGAGGACCATTAAGGCTCATTAGACATGTTACTCTATTGAAAGGACTGTCAACACTACAGAAGAGAACCCTGATAGACAGAACATCATGAAAGTCTGTAAGGATTAAGCCAGTGATTACACCATCAGTGTTAAAGAAAAAGCTGTGAAAGCCATTAAGCCCAAAACAATAAACTCCTAGAGAAAAGTATGCCCAAATGTTGTACATGATGTCACAGAATTTATGACAGAGAAAATCATGTAAATCATAAAAGAAATTGTGAATATGGAAAAAAAAGGTGGAGAGTGACAGGTTTAAAGATATGGATCATGGAGACACAGAAGAAAGAGTGCCATAAAAAAGCTGACATTAGGCAATCTGACCATAGGGTTTCAATTACTCAAGACTGCTTTTGACTTCTTTTAAAACAAGGACATGCTATGATGTGGAAACTGACATCGAAGCAAACAGCGGAAGGAGTGGTACTGTATAAAAATATTTATAGAGAAATGAAAAAACAAAAGTCAGACATAAATTACAATGTATTTCAGTCAAGTTATACTAAGTGTGCCTTGCCTCTCCTACCTCCCTTTCAACCTCCCCCACATTTTCCGCCTCTGCCACCCCTGAGTCAGCAACCCCTTCTTTTTCTCCTCCTCTTCAGCCTACTCAATGTGCAGGCAATGAGGATGAAGATCTCAATGATTATCCACTTCTACTTAAAGACTTATAATCATTGTGCTGTACACTTAATAAAATTATCTGTTGTATTTGTGTTCATATGAAAATATAATAACTGTATGGCAATAACTGTAAGACACATTTTTGTGTCAAAATCATCATCATTGCTCAAGTATTCATCATGTAGACACTGGAGAAACTGTGTATCAGCCTATTATCACAGGTAAGTGGTTTTTTTAAAAAAAGAAAACGATATTTCCAACTCTATTATGAATATGACTATAATAATGTATGTCATAAAAATTTTATAAGAATCCATTCACTAGCGTATAGGCTAGGTTACTGTGAAGCAACAGTATTGATTACACAAGGCTGTCATAAAGCAATCATACTGCTGGTACTTTGTTATCAGTGCATAAATCGTTACACCTTAAATATGAATTACATTTTCACATCTTTTCATTTTTGATGTATACTGTTAACAATATGTATGACATTTACGGTGCTGTGTATTATATGAGACCATACTGAGGTGGTACTAACAGATAGATCATTGAGTCATCCTGTAAAGAAATGATAAAAACTTAGGGTACCAAAAATACAGTAACTGTAGTTTCTCTTCCTTATGATTTTCTTAACATTTTCATTTCTCTAGCTAACTTTATGGGAAGAATACAGCACATAATACATATAACACATAAAATATGTGTTCATTAAATGTTTGTATTATTAGAGACATTTCCCATAAACAGCATGCTATTAGTAGTTAAATTTTGGGTGGCCAAAAGTTATATGCAGATTTTTTTTAAAGATTTATTTATTTGGCAGAGAGAGGGAGACAGCCAGAGAAAGAGGGAACACAAGCAGGGGGAGTGGGAGAGGAAGAAGCAGCCTCCCAGCAGAGGAACCTGATGTGGGGCTTGATCCCATAATGCCAGGATCACGCCCTGAGCCAAAAGCAGACGCTTAAGGACTGAGACACCCAGGTGCCCCTATATGCAGATTTTTGAAGGTGAGGCCGATTAATGCCTCACTAACCTCTGTGTTGTTCAAGGGTCAACTAGAATAGAATTGGGGGAATGTATTAACAAAGAAAGAGGTCTTTCAAGGCCTCAGGACATGGAGCTCTAAAGCTGAATTGTGGATTTTATAAGTTTTGTTAAGTGTAGGTCTTTGATTTGGCCACTTCAGTTTCTTTCAAAGGATACTTTTCTATTTTTAAGAAAAAGACTGTATTTTTTTATTTGAAAGAGAGAGAGAGAGCGCGAGCATGAGCAGGGGGAGGAGCAGAGGGAGAGGGAGAAGCAGACGCCCCACTGAGCTTGGAACTCAATGCAGGGCTAGATCCCCGCCCCACTGAGCAGGGAGAGTGATGTGGGACTAGATCCCAGGACCCTGAGATCATGACCTGAGCTGAAGTCAGATGCTGAACCACCTGAGCCAGCCAGCACCCCTAGAGGATACTTTTCTTAAAAAAGTAAATAAATACATCTTCCTAGGCAGGATATTTTTATTCCCTCTATTGTATTTCTTAGCCAGATGTATAAAACATTAGATTTTTGGTCTACAGAATATAAATTCTGGTATTTATGAAGCGCCAAAGCTGGACTGATGATACATACTATGGCTTTACACCCAGAAATTTGGTGGATTTTACTACTCGACAATAGAAACACTGGTAGTCTATTTATACATTGGAAAAACTGTGTTTGAAATAAGATAGATAAAAGCTGAAGTAGAAATTATTAAATGATTATACAAGAAAGCCAAGGATGAAACACTTATGAATTAAGGTTTTCCCTTCCTATACAGACAATGTGGCAAAAACTTCTTTCTTATTGTTCTTCTACTGTAAGTATAACAATAACTGCTGTAAATAACAAGTGGCAACCAACAGATAATATGATAGAAAGAGAAAGGCAAATTGTTTAAGGACCTCAGGAATGAAGGAAAAACACAGAAGCAGGACATGTTACAACACCGCATCCTACAGAAGAAGGTGACCAAGGTCCAGTAATTTTCTAGCAAAAGAAGGTCAGCTAAGCAGGCTCATGCTTCCTTTATGGAACAAGAATCCAGGTGACAATAAGTGCTCAGGGACAGTAACCTCCTTCTCGAACAGGCTAGAAACTCCCCCTCATTTTTCTAGAGATACTGGACAAGTGGAGGGTACTGGAATGAAGATCTTTTTTTTTTTTAAGATTTTATTTATTTATTTGACAGAGAGAGAGGCAGCGAGAGAGGGAACACAAGCAGGGGGAGTGGGAGAGGAAGAAGCAGGCTTCCTGCTGAGCAGTGAGCCAGATGCAGGGCTCGATCCCAGAACGGTGGGACCATGACCTGAGCCGAAGGCAGACACTTAACGACTGAGCCACCCAGGTGCCCCTGGAATGAAGATCCGAACCAAGTGGCAAGACAGCACTGGCAAGAGGGATCTACCACACCAAGGAGCCTAAACCAGGAAGTGCTCCCTTTCCCCTAAAAGCCTGAATGAAACTCCTTCACACCAAGAAACAGCAGGCTGTAGAGTTGGCACATAAATCAGCAAGGAGGACATTGTCAAAACAAAGTTGCCTGCCTCTTTGTTCCTGCATGCTTGGCACTAACAGCCCCCACCCCACCTCCTCAAGACTCCAGACAGCCAGCAAATATCATGGAAGGAGAATCTGACACAATAAATACATGACGCTGAAAACCTCTTCAATCCCTTAAGCCAAAGAATCTCTTCTTCCACCTAGAATCACCAGGTGCCCAGCCTAGAGAAAACTCTTCTTTTTTTTTTTTTTCTTTTTTAAAGATTTTATTTTTATTTGACAGAGAGAGAGACAGCCAGTGAGAGAGGGAACACAAGCAGGGGGAGTGGGAGAGGAAGAAGCAGACTCTCAGCAGAGCGGAGAGCCCGATGGGGGCTCGATCCCAGGACCCTGGGATCACTTCCTGAGCGGAAGGCAGACGCTTAACGACTGAGCCACCCAGGCGTCCCTAGAGAAACCTCTCCTGCCCATTCCTGCAGCACTACCAGGACCAGTGGAAACCACAGCAGTAACATATAAACCAAACAGAGCAAAATAGTACCACAGGGGATCTAAAAATTAAATTGTCATTGGAATCATAGCCCACAAAAGTAGGCTAAGATGTGTATGTTAAAACTAAACAGGGTGAATGCCTGATAAATTGAGACATTTTAAATAGAACACAGAATCTCCTAATAGCCAGAATTATGTGGGACACAATAAAAAATCAACTATCATTACCAAGAACCAGAAAAATAGCACTGGGGATGAGAAAAGATAATCAACTGATACTAACACTAAGATGAATCAGATATTGAAATTATGCCACAAGTATTTTAAAGCAGACATCATAAAATGCTTCAACAGGCAATTAGAATTCTCTTAAAATAATAAAAAAATAGAAAATTTCTGCAAAGAAAAAGAAGTTATAGAAAAGAACCAAATAAAATTATACTACTAAAAACTATAGTAGCCTCACTTGAAATCACCAAAAACTGGAAACAACCAAAATGCCTTTCAAAAGGTGAACGGATAAACAAACTAGGATACATCCATACAGTGCAATCCTATTCAGCAATATAAACACAAACAAATAAACAAACAAAAAACGAAACAAATCATTAAGTTATAAAATGGCACAGAGAAATGTTAAATATATATTGCTAAGGGAAAGAAACAGTCTGACAAGTCTATGTAGTGTTTAAATCCAATTATATTCTGGAGAAGGCAAAAGTCTATGTGAGGAAAAAGATCAATGATTATCAAGAGTTGAGATAAAGGGGTGAGGATTGAGTAGGTATACAACAAGGGATTTCTTAGTGTACTGAAACTGTTCTGCCAAATATCATAATGGTAGATACAAGATACTAAGCATAGGTCAAAGCTCACTGAACTTTGCAGCACAAAGAGTAACCCATTGTGACTGTCCAAGCAGGCTATTATAGTTTTAGTAACTTCCAGCAGCTAATGGTAACTGAGACCTGGCAGTGTCCCAAAGGGGACGATCTCAGTCAGCACCCAGATTCACGCTGATTGGAAGCCAGATCTTTAGGGTATGCTTTTAAGGTATGCAAATACCATACAGCTTTTAAGGTATGCAAATATATACAGTCCCATGAGACCACAGGTATAAGTCCTGCTAGCCAGGAGAGCCAGGCAATCTGGAAGAGTGCCCTAGATGACAGCTGTGAAGATGGGGGTGCAGATGAGGGTTTAAGCTCCTTTCTTTTTTTTTTTTTTTAAGATTTTATTTATTTATTTATTTGACAGAGATAGAGACAGCCAGTGAGAGAGGGAACACAAGCAGGGGGAGTGGGAGAGGAAGAAGCAGGCTCATAGCAGAGGAGCCTGATGTGGGGCTCGATCCCATAACGCCGGGATCACGCCCTGAGCCGAAGGCAGACGCTTAACCGCTGTGCCACCCAGGCACCCCTAAGCTCCTTTCTAGGAGATACCAGTGAGCTGAAGTGAGGCAGAGGGAGAACACAAATACGGGGCTACTGGCACCAGGCCATTAAGAGAACCTCAGTCAGCCCACAGATGTGTTCCAACCCAGATGTCTGCCCCTAAGGCAGAAGCTGTAGAACAAGCACATAGGCCTCTTTTAAAGAAACATGAGGGGGGCGTTCAGTCCGCTGTTTGCACGAGGCCCTCTGCGTGGGAGCCGCCCAAGAACTGACTGTCTGATTGTTACAGACCTGAGAGACACAGCAACACAAGCCCCCTGCCTCCAAGGCCAGGTATACGAGCGGCCCCACCTTGGTGGCAGCCACAGAAAGCAAAGCACCAGACATGAGTCAAATCTCCCCTCTAGGAGATACTGGTGTTCTGGAGGAGAACAGAAGGAGAGGATAAAAACTGAGGTCTCTGGAAAGGATTTCTGTCAGCCCTTAGCTGAATGTTGAATTAGAAACCTGCCCCTAAGTCTGCGCTCTGAAGATAAGCTCATAGGCCTCCTTCTCAGAAAGATGGGGCTCCTTGGACTGCTGCCTCTTGCTGTGTCCAGGGGATGGAAGCCATCTAAGAGCTCTTTTTCTGTTGGTTATTGTCCTGTGGAACCCAAGAGCATAATAAGCCCCATTGGCCACCAGAGTCGGGTGAGCTACAGGGGTCTCCTGAGTGGTACCAACAAAACTCAGAGGGCCAGAGGAGGGTAAAAAACTCCTTTATGGGAGATACTGACAAGCTGGAGTGAGACAGAGAAATAACACAAAGATGGGACCTACCAGCCTCTGTCCTGAAAGATTTAGCAAAGCAGGCTAAACTAGATGGCTGCCCCTTAGGCTGATAATTACGCAAGCAAATAAGCCTCTTTCACATAAACTCTGGGAGTCTTTCACTGGCACCTTCGGCACTGGCCCCTGGGAAGAGTGAATGTGAGCAGGCAAGGCCTTTAAGAACAGTTTCTCAGTTTGCTATAGCTCTTCTCTCAGGTATAGGACTTAAAAGCTGAGGTGCCTGATACAGCTTTTAAGCCCTTCACTCCTGGGGCGCCTGGGTGGCTCAGTTGTTAAGCGCCTGCCTTCGGCTCAGGGCGTGATCCCGGTGTTATGGGATCGAGCCCCACATCAGGTGAAGCTTTTTAAAAAGACTGAGATAAGGGGCGCCTGGGTGGCACAGCGGTTGAGCGTCTGCCTTCGGCTCAGGGCGTGATCCCGGTGTTACGAGATCGAGCCCCACATCAGGCTCCTCTGCTATGAGCCTGCTTCTTCCTCTCCCACCCCCCCTGCTTGTGTTCCCTCTCTCGCTGGCTGTCTCTCTCTGTCAAATGAATAAATAAAATCTTTAAAAAATAAAAAAATAAAAGAAATAAACCATTCACTCCTAAGAGAACTCTCTGGGTTTTGCATTCTGGCCCAACTGTGGGTCACTGCACTGGGGTGGAGTTTGCGGTAATATTGTGTCTCAACCTCTTATCAACTTTGATGTGGTTTTTCCCTGGATATCCATTGTGTAAGAGTTTCTGAGCTGGTTTTTAGATTTTTTTTCAGGAGAAAATTGTTCCAAATACAGCTGTTGATTCAGTATTGAAGGTGAAATCAGGAACTTCTTACATCACCATCTTGAACCAGGAACCTTACCCATTATTATATTTTATTGAAACTTTATGTCAATCTTATCCCAGTGGACAGTGAGCAGTTTTGAGAAAAGAATGGAAAACATCTAAAAGGGACCTATGAAAAAGTGCTTACAACCTCTTGTGCTTGACTTCTTCAATATAACTTTAAGAACAAGCACATGGCATATAGGAAAAAGAAGAGTTTAACTGAAAAGCAGAAAAATAAGAAGACCACAGATACTATATAAAATAATAGAAAGATATAGAAATTGTAGGTCTAAATGGTAAAAAATAAAACAAAACCCAAAAAAATGTAAATACACAATATGGATGAAAATCTAATGTTTCTTTTACCCTACATTCTGCAAAATTATGAATAATAAAATAATATGAGGTATAAATGAGTAAATGAGCACAGAAAATAGAGATTAAAAGCAAAAACTGTAGGTGTTCTAAAGACGGAACAAAAAATATTTGAAAGGAATAACTAAATATTGGGAATAAAATTCTCTGGGTCTAAAAAAAAGGCTTAAAAATAGTAAGAAAAATATTAACTTTGCTCTGGATAAATTAATGAAAATTGACTGGTACACAGACACAAATTAGTAAAATCGTGAATTATAATATGAACAAAAAATCGTGTATTCAAGAAAACAAAATCAAGTTACTCTCCCAGATTTGCCAACCTGATTTGTATTCCTAGAAGTTACTAGTATAAGAAGGGACTTCCAAACCATTCCTGACTCTACGATGT
Organism: Ailuropoda melanoleuca; assembly: GCF_002007445.2. Taxonomy (NCBI): domain Eukaryota; kingdom Metazoa; phylum Chordata; class Mammalia; order Carnivora; family Ursidae; genus Ailuropoda; species Ailuropoda melanoleuca. Next base: position 85,710,519 of record NC_048238.1, on the reverse strand, counting down.
TGCCCATAAACAGACTAAAATTAGGTAAGGGGCGCCTGGGTGGCTCAGTCGTTGGGCACCTGCCTTCGGCTCAGGGCGTGATCCCGGCGTTCTGGGATCGAAGCCCGCATCAGGCTCCTCAGCTGGGAGCCTGCTTCTTCCTCTCTCACTCCCCCTGCCTGTGTTCCCTCTCTCGCTGGCTGTCTCTCTCTCTCTGTCAAATAAATAAATAAAATCTTTAAAAAAAAAAATAAAAATCAATAAAATAAAATTAGGTAAAATGTGCAAAATCCTATGGAATTAGAAATTTTGCAAAGATATCCTTCAAATGACAAAAGGGACAAGAAATTTTTCTTTGAAATAAGCAGGAAGCCCTGACTGAAAAAAAGATATGAAATTTCATCCACTCAAATATTTTCTCTGGAAAACGTAGGATCGCAAATATTGTGATGATCTGGAAAAATACCATGAAGAACCCCAATATTAAGCGGTAAGAGTTGGGGCACCTGGGTGGCTCAGTCAGTTAAGGATCTGCCTTCGGGACCTGGGATGGAGTCCCATATGGGGCTCCCTGCTCAGTGGGGAGCCTGCTTCTCCCTCTCCTCCTTGCTCGTGTTCTCTCTCACTATCTCTGTCACTATCTCTATCTCTCTCTCTCTCTCAAAAAAATAAAATCTTTTAAAAAAAAGACGTAAGGGTTAGCATTTTAGAATTTTGAGGACATGCTCCTGGAATGTTCTTACCTTTACAGAACCTTATCAGAAGTAGCAACCTCCAAGAACAGTGAAGGCAATTATAACCAAAACAAACAGAAATCCTTTCACGTCTCCCCAGCCTACTTGATTCTTGACATGGTAGGTAATTTCCCCAACAAGAATTCTTTCTATTGGTTTGCTGTTTTCCTTGTATGTTTGTGTTATGTTGTTCTCTAACCACCCCCAAAATTTTATCACGAAAATTTTAAACATTCAGAAAAGGCTATAGGATTTTATAGCAGGTAACTATATATCTACCTAGATTCTACAATTAACATTTTACTGTATCTTCTTTCAAATTTTATTATTTATATACACTTTAATTAGAGTAAAACTCACACATATTGGGCTAGAGTTCTGCCAGCTTTCTCAAACACTTATAATTGTGTAACTATCCATAATTATTAAGATACAGAATATTTCTTTTATTTCCCTAACTTCCCATACTACTTACTTTCTTTTTGGCGGGGGGGTGGATTATTTACTTCTTTATTTATTTGACAGAGAGAGAGAGAGAGCAAGTGAATGCACAAGCCAGAGGGAGAGGGAGAGAGAATTTGAAGCAGACGAGTCCAATGTGCGGCTCGATCCCATGGCCCTGAGATCATGACCAGAGCCCAAAGAGGTGACTGCTTAACCAACTAAGACACCCAGGTACCCCTCCAGTACTACTCTTTAATTCAATCCCTCCCTTTTCCTCAGATTCTGACAATCATTGATCTGTTTTCTATTCCGGTTAATAGGTTTAGCAAATAAAAATACATAATTGGGGAATACTTATGCTATTTTTTCATTGTTTAACAGAAGTTTAAAGATAATTGATATCCTACATTTTATGGCCAACCTATCTGTACTTATAGTTTGGATGTCATATTTAAAACTATATCAACCAACCCTAAATGTTTTATCCTGTGTTTTTTTTTCCCTAAAAGTTTTACAGGTTATTTTACAATTAGACCCATGACCCATTTTGAGTTAAATTTTGTATAAGGTATAGGGCACATGTTGACATTCCTATTTTTATAATTGTTTTAGCATATTTTCTTAAAAAGATTATCTGTTCTACATTAATTAACTTTATACCATTGTCAGAAATCAAATGGTCTAAATTGTGGGGATCTATTTCTGATCTCTCTGTTCTGTTCCATTGATTTCCATCTCTCTCCTTGCCAATACCACACTGTTTTGATGGCTTTAGCTTTATAAAAATTCTTGGGATCAAGTATTATTCTGAATGGTTTTGGTTATTCTAGTATCTTTGCCTTCCCATATGAATTCCATAGAACCAGTTTTCAATTTCTAAACAAAGATCCTGCTAGGATTTTGACTGACATTAATTTGACTCTATGAATCAATTTTGGGATAGTAAACATCTCCACAACATGAGTTTTCAAATCCAAAAACAAGGTATCACTATTCATTTATTTAGATCTTCGAAACGATTTCTCAATGTATCAGGCTTTTCTCTGACATTGTCGGCAGTAGCACCAGGAATAACATGGACAATGAATTCTAATGCAGTTGAAGTGGAAGTCAGGTTAAAGAGAACACTAGGTCAAGAAAGTTGATTCATGAAATAAAATCCATAAAAAACTGAAATTACTCCTCTCACTACACTAGCATCTTACCTCTATGCTACAGTTACTGAAACACCAAACTGATAAACTTATTTTAATCCATTTTAAAATTAATGATGTGAACAAAGTTTCTAAGAGTATCCTGGAAACTAAGAAAGAAATGTAAGGAGAACCCGGCCACACCAGGCTTTAGGACATATATCAGGCCGCATTTAAGTATGCAAAAGAACAAATTAACAAGTGGGCCATTAAACGATTTTTCAAAATAATGTAAAGAAATAAAAGCAATACTAAAGAGAAAAGAATATTGTTTGTTAAAATGATTGCTAAAATAGGAGGAAATGGTAACCAGCACCTGCATTGTGGTCAGGGAAAGAAACAAACAGGAACTCCATGGAGAAGATGAAAGCTGTGCTGATGAAATAAAAGATTGCAATAAATGAGATATGGAGAATAATGGAAAAGAGGCAGAGGGAAATGAATACTATAACATGTTGCAAAATAACATTACAAACAGATATAATTATTACAACATAAATGAGTCATCTGGAGAGTACCTAAAACAGCTTTCTCAGATTGCACAGAACAAAAAGACAAAGTATAAAGAGAATAAAATGATGAGAGGTGATAGTTATAGAAGATAGATTATTAACAACAAATTCACAAATAACTGTGTTCCAAAAGAAGAGACTTGAAATATATATAAAAGAAATACTGCTTAAAATTTAAAATGAAGAAAGATCTAAAATTGCAGATTGAAACCGGGTAAGTGACACAAATAAACAGGAACACTGAAGGTTAGAGAGAAGAAATGCAGAAGACTAATGCTATTTTGTAGATGTTTATTAATGATGAGGGAACAAAAGACAAGCTGAGGACAAAGCAGAATCTGACACCCAACAACCCCCTCTCCATGGAATACATGTGACATTCCTCAGGCACTCTTGGCTGCACTAAAGCTAAGGAAAGAAAAAACAAATAGTTAACTTATAGAGATCACCATCTTGCAAGACCTGAGTCTACCTTAGCGATCTACAAGAACAAAGCATTTCTATCGATAGCCTAGGTTCCAGAAGAAAATGTAGATATAATTAAACCTCCTTATAACCAGCAACCCCTTGACAGATACTCAAAGCGGGCACAATATAATGTTCCTCCTGGAAGTTCCCAACTATCTTCATGATAATGCCTTGCTAGAGGGAAAAACAACCTTAACTTGACAATGGCAAGGCCTCAGGTATCCTGAGTCTTCTTTAACACATGAAAATCCCTTTGAAACCAACCTTTTCCTTACCACCCCCAACCACAAGATATAAAATCAGCCACCCCTCACTTCCCCAGGGCAGCAGCTCTTTCTGACCTCAGGTCCTGTCCCCGAGCTTTAATAAACCATCATTTTGCACCAAAGACATCTCAAGAATTCTTTCTTGGTTATCAGCTCCGAATGCCACCCCACTGAACGTAACCTATATTCCAAAACCACATCATTAAGTATACATTAATTTGTAGATTACCCCTAAAAATTAGAGTGATGGATTCTATTTCTAAACAAACAATAGGAAAGCAAAAAAAAGGTATAGATGAATTTGATCACCCAACATAAATACAGAATAGGATATAATAATGAAAGAGAAAACACAAAATAAGACAGCAGGAATAAAGCCAATTACATCATTATTCACACAAATTTTAATTACCTAAAATGATCTAAGATAAGACAGATCCTCCAAATGGATTTTTTTTTTTTGAGATTTTATTTATTTATTTGACAGAAAGAGATAGCAGGAGAGGGAGCCCCTTGCGGGCTCAATCCCAGGATCCTGGGATCATGATCTGAGCCTAAGGCAGACGCTTAATGGCTGAGCCACCCAGGTGCCCCTCAAATTGGATTTTTAAAAGCCCAAGCATGATTGTTCATAAGACTGACACCTAAATAAAATGGCAAAAAAAAAGGTGGAAAATAAATGAATAAAATATTTACATCAGGTAAATGTTTCAATAAAAGCAGTTGTAAACAAAATAGGTCTTTTTTTTTTTAAAGATTTTATTTATTTATGTGACAGAGAGACAGCCAGCGAGAGAGGGAACACAGGCAGGGGGAGTGGGAGAGGAAGAAGCAGGCTTCTAGCAGAGGAGCCCGATGTGGGACTCGATCCCAGAACGCCGGGATCACACCCTGAGCCGAAGGCAGACGCTTAACGACTGCGCTAAGACGCCCCCACAAAATAGGTCTTACTAAAGAAAGAAGCAGGACAAAGTAAGGTATTCTACATTGGTAAAGGAAAATCAACTAAAACATATAAATATATAAAATATATAAAAGTCACAAACATTTATAAACATAGCCATCATATTTTTGTTAAAGAAAATATTATCAAAGAAAAATATGAACAATACGCAATACTAAGAAATTTGAGATCTTTCTCAAAAACCAAAAAATCAGATAAATTAAATAAGAAGGTTTATAAAGGATTGCAATAACCAAATTAACCAGAAAACCAGAAAGAAAAAATAATCTATATTTGGAAGTAAAGACATATTTATATTTAGAATGTTTGCAAAAATTCACACAGGATTTCTTAACTAATTAAAAATAAACACATTGTACCAACCATGTTCAAATACCACAATTTGACAAATTTAGAAATAATTTTGTAAAAGGTCATTCCCAGAGATGCCTGGGTGACCCAGTCAGTTAAGCAACTGACTTCAGCTCAGGTCTTGATCTCAGGGTTCAGGGATGATCCCCATATCAGGCATCCAGCTTGCCTGGGAGTCTGTTTCTCCTTCTGCCCCTCCCCACACTCCTACTGTGACTCTTTCTCAAATAAATAAATAAATAAAATCTTAAAAAAAAATAAACTAAAAATGTCATTCCTAAATTCCAAACAACTAAGAAATTAACAAAAAAGACATTTCAAATATATCTTTCCTTAAAGAGAAATGGAAGAAGAAATTGTTAAAGATATATTTAAAATAAATGATAATAAAAACACTACCTCTAAAATATAGCCAACATTATATTGAGAAGGTAAAATATTTGACAAAGTTAGAATAACATTAATGAAATACAAAAATAGAGAACTGTAAAATGAGAACAAATAAAATGGAATGAAAGGATAAATGTAAAAGCTGAGTATGAGAAAAGTTTTTAAGAAGCGAAGAAAATATCCATAAAAAATTCGTTATTTCAGAAACTAATTAAAAATACATGTTCATAGCAGCATTATTTACAACAGCCAAAACATGGAAATGACCTCAATGTCCTTCAAAGAATGAATGGATAAAGAAGTTGTGGTAAATGTATGCAATGGAATATTACTGACTCTCAAAAAAAGAAAGGGAAATCCTACCATTTGCCACAACATGGATGGACGATAGAGGCACTATGCTAAGTGAAATAGTCAGACTGAGAAAGACAGATACTGCATGATCTCACTTCTATGCAGAATCTTAAAAAAACACACAAGCAAAAAAAAATAAAAAAATAACCACAAACACATTTAAAAAGTAATTAGACTTGTGGCAACCAGAGATAGAGANGGGGGGGGGGGGGGGGGGGGGAGGCGGGGAATGGCAGAAAGGTGGTCAAAATGTTCAACCTTGCGTTTAGAAGATGGTTAAGTACTAGGGATGTCATGTACAATATTGTGACTACACCTAACACTGCTGTATGGTATATAGGAAAGTTGTTACAAGACTAAATCCTAGGGTGGCTCAGTTGATTAAGCATCTGCTTTGGCTTGGGTCATGACCCCAGGGTCCTGGGATCGAGCCCCGCATCAGGCTCCCTGCTCAGCGAGGAGTCTGCTTCTCCCTCTGCCTCTGCCTGCTGCTCCCCCTGCTTGTGCGCTCTCTCTCACTCTCTCTCTCAAATAAATAAACAAACTCTTAAAAAAAAAAGACCAAATCCTAAAAGTTCTTGTCATAAGGAACATTTTTTTCCATTATTCTTTTCTTCTCTTTTCTTTTTATTGTAGTTATATGAGAAGATGGATGTTATCTGAACCTAACATAAGTAATCATTTAACAATATATGTAAATCAAACCATCACGAGGTACACCTTAAACTCGGTGATGTTTGTCAATTATTTTTCAATAAAACTGAAAAAAATACAAATTTGGACAATTCAAAGACAAAAGGTAAAAAATAAAAGTATGAGATGACTACTATATCATGAGAGTACTATGTACAAATATATGCCAATATATGTGCCCACAGAGAGTGGACAATAATTTAGAAATATAAAAGTATACAGAATTTTCCAAAATTATAAGTAGAAAACGTGAATAGACCAATAAACTATAAAATGAATAAATCTTTGACAGTAGACCTTTTATTACCATTTCATGTGCTTCTAAGGGGTATTCAAATACAAACCTCAAGGAACATATATTGTCATCTTAGGCACAGTGTTCCAGAAGTTCAGAAAAAGAGCAGAATGTAATTTCCTTTAAGGTGGTTAGCACAATCTTGATACCAAAACTGGACAAGACCGTACTACACATAATAAATACTAAAACTCATGTATAATTATAAAAGAAAAAATCCTAGATAAAATATTAGTGAATTAAATTCAGGAAGATTCTAAAATAGTAATATAGTCAAAGCAACTCAGATGTATCTTGGGATGTCAAAAAGAACTGATAATCTATCTCTGTGGTTATCTCCTTTAGTAGATTGGAAGGAAAAATATTAACATCTCAGTGATATGAAAAAGTACTTAATGAAATTCAATGCACCAATCATTATAAAAATGTCTATCTAGCAAACTACAGATAAAGGAACACTTCTTTAAGTCCATGAAAGGTAACTACAAAAGAAAAGATCATATTTCTGATAAAATTTTGGAGAGGATGTTTATTAAGGTCATTAATATATTAAAGATACTATAACTGTTATTATTAAGCATTTTTCAATGATGTTATTGAAATAACATCCTAGTCAATATAATAACCAAAAAAAAAAAAAGAAATAAAAAGTAAAATGAATGGAAAAGAATAGATAAAACTTGACAAACTGAAAATTCTACTTGTATTCTAAGGTTTCTGGGAAGACATGTTATTATAAAGTAAGAGTGGTCACATAACAGAGATAATAAAACTCACTAAACAGGCTCAATAATAGGATGGGGAAAACAACTAATAAAATCAGTGAAACTGAAGATAGAGAAAAAAGAACTCACACAATAAAAATAACAGAAAATATGCTAAAAAAAAAAAAAACTGAACAGAGCTTCAGTGATCCATGGAACAAAAATGTGTATCATTAGAATACAAGGACAGGGCACCTCGGTGGCTCAGTTGGTTAAGCATCTAACTCTTCATTTTGACTCAGGTCAGAATCTCAGTGTCATGAGATTGAGCTCCATGTTGGACTCCACACTGAGCATGGAACCTGCTTAATATTTTCCCTCTCACTTTCCCTCTGCTCCTCCCCCCTCTCTAAAAAATATAAATAAGTAAATAAATAAATAGAATGCCAGAAGAAGAAGAGAAATAGAGTGGGGCTAAAGGAACATTAAAATAAATAACATGCAATGCCTGGGTGGCTCAGTCGTTAAGCATCTGCCTTTGGCTCAGGTCATGATCCCAGGGTCCTCAATCGAGTCCTGTATCGGGCTCCTTGCTCAGTGGGGAGCATGTTTCTCCCTCTGTCTGCCTCTCTCTCTGTCTCTCTCTGACAAATAAATAAAATCTTTCTTTAAAATAAATAAATAAATAAAATAAAAAACAGTTGAAAACTTGCCAAATTTGATGGAAGACACAAACATACAGATTCGTAAAACTGAGTAAATATCAGATAAGATACGTCCATCCACCCATCATAATTAATATTTTGAAAACAAAAATCAAGGAAAACATTCTGAAAGCAGCAGAGAGAAACAACACATTATCTATTTAAAAAGATCACCAATTCAAATGACAGCACATTTCTCATCTGAGACCCGGGGGGGGGGGGCAATTTCAAGTGCTGAATGAAAAGAACTATCCAACACCTTTAGAAACAAAGGGAATATAAAAACATTCCCACATGAAGGAAAAAGAAAAGAATTTGTCACTAGAAAATTTATCTTTTTTTTATTATCAGTTTTATTATAGTGTAATTGAAAAATGAAACTGTATATATTTAAAGTATACAAAATGTAGGGGGCGCCTGGGTGGCACAGCGGTTAAGCGTCTGCCTTCGGCTCAGGGCGTGATCCCGGCGTTATGAGATTGAGCCCCACATCAGGCTCCTCCCGCTGGGAGCCTGCTTCTTCCTCTCCCACTCCCCCTTTGTGTTCCCTCTCTCACTGGCTGTCTCTATCTCTGTCAAATGAATAAATAAAATCTTAAAAAAAAAAAGTATACAAAATGCTGATTTGATATACATATACTTGGTGAAATGATTACTTAACCAGGTTAAGACGCCTATCACCTCACATAGTTATCATTTTCTGTGTGTGTGGTCAGAAAGCTTAATGACTGATATTTTTAGCAAATATTAACTGTACAACACAGTAGTATTTACAGTCACAATGTTACACATTACATCCCCAGAGCTTGTTCATCCTGTAACTGAAGGCTTGTACTCTGCAACCAGAATCTTCCCATCCTCCCTACCCTCAAAACCTTGATAGTCACCATTCTACTCTCTGTTTACTAGATCCGTAGTTACAGATGTTTTCTGTTTGTTTTTTTTTTTTAAAGATTTTACTTATTTATTTGACAGAGATAGACAGCCAGCAAGAGAGGGAACACAAGCAGGGGGAGTGGGAGAGGAAGAAGCAGGCTCATAGCGGAGGAGCCTAATGTGGGGCTCGATCCCAGAACGCTGGGATCACGCCTGAGCGGAAGGCAGACGCTTAACGACTGCGCCACCCAGGCGCCCCACAGATCTGTTTTCTAAACGGAAAAGTAATGATGGGAAAAAACCTGAAGCATCAGGAAAAAAGAAAAAAACAACAGAACGAGTAGAAATATGGATACATATAACAAATGATTTTGCTCATAAGCTTTATAAACTATGTTTAATGACTGAAACAAAAAATACAATACCCTCTGACACTCAAGAAAATTGTATTTTAATATGGGAAAGGCCAAGTAATCTAATGAAAGTGAATATTCCACTCTTATTTGAAGTGAGGTAAACTTTTATGTAGAAATATAGAAATAAAATATAAGGTTGATTAAATAAAACAATAAATGACAATGTCTGTCTCCCATGCCTAAAGTTACATAAATTTATAGGCAACAAAAATGGTTTTAAAGGTTATAACCAAGCCCATTCACTTATCTCTGGAATGAGCACTGGGAATTAAAATTTAGAAGAGTGAGCAAAAGAGACTTTACCATTTGGTAAAATTTTCATCCTTGAGATCATGAATTTGCTCATATGCTAATTATATAATAAAGAGTAATCAGGGGAGACTTTCAGTTTCTGGTTAGCATGTAAGGAGCAAAGAAGTCATGATTCCCATTCTAACCACAAGAAAAAAGTTAAATATACTGGGGAAAAAAATCAACAAATCTTCTTAGATTCAACCAAGAACTGAAGTCACAGATCAAACATCTGTCCATAAAATTTGGTTAACATACAGGTGGACATAGAGAATCACAATTTAGCAGAGTAGAATGCAAAGGCAGAAAATGTCATGGGAATCAGAATGAAGGCAGGAAAACCTAAACTATAAATGAAAAATTACTGGAGGCTCAGTGTAGATAAGCTTAAGAGTTAAAAACACCAGGTGGACCCAGTCTTAGGGAGGAGATGGGATAATTTTGTGCTTTTTATCTCCAGGAGCCCTACCTACCAGGCTCCCACCGAGAATATCAAAGAAAAATCTCTTTGTAATTCCAGCAAGGGGCAGCAAAAAGTAGACATTTTGAAATGTGCCCAGGACATTCTGTTGTTCCTAACAAGGCCCATCCTCAAAAGAAACTATTTCACCAGAGACTAATTGCCCAGGAAAAGTGAAGTACCTAAAACTAGACTCTTCTAGCCTTCTTGTCCCACCTAATGGTAAGGGCAAACACCTTGAGAAGCACTTATGAAGGTCACAGCCAAATGGCATATGCTTATTAAAAGACCTAATAGAATATTTTTTCTTTCCCAACATGTTACACTACATCAGTAGTGCTCCTATGAAACAAGGGAGACAAAACCAAGGATGCTAGAGAAAATTTACTCTGTGACCACAACAGCTAAAAAAAACAAAGCAATACAAAAAACAGTAAGCTTAACTCCTAGCCCTATAAATATAAAACTATAAAATATAGTTTATATTCCTGGGGCTGCTAGGAAGAAAGGAAAAGGGGTAGACACCTTCCTGTAGCCCAGCACAACTGAAATTTGGAGAAGGCCCAGAACTGAGGCTTCCGTCTCATAGAGGGAAGAAGGAATAGAGTGTGTCTCTAACATATCTAGACTTTCAATGTGTTTCCCCAAGGAGCTGGTTCCTAGACACCTCACCCCAGTCCTGCCTGCTACACCAGCACTGAAAAAAACCAGCGTGGCCCAGATGCTACTGGCATATAGGAACAGATACAAAGCAGGAGGCTCAATGCAGCTAGCAAGGCTTTGTAAGATGGAAAAATTATGTAACTTAAGCTGCTTCTCCCTGAAGAGGGAGAGAGAATAGAGCTTGCCTCTGAAATCCCTGGGATTTAATACGCTGCTCAAGGGCCAGCTTCACACAAAAGAACGATGGACAGCACAGGGAGTAATAGATTATGTCTTAGTCATACAACAAAGGGAGCAAGAGATTATAGGTTGCTGACGAATTAAAAAATAAAATAAAATTTTGGACAGACAGCAGGTAGGAACAAAAGCACACAATCTCTACTGGGCTGCACAAAATCTCAAACCAGGCTGATTGGTGAAGATATTTCACAGTCACATCTAGCACAGAAAGACTGGGAAAGGTGGCTGTTAATTCAAATGTGCAATCACCATGGAAAACTACAAGAAACATGAAGAAAAAGAAAAACATGACTGCAAAAAAGAATGCAATAGATCTCCAGTAACTGTCCGAAAGAAATGGAGATCTATGAGTTAGCAAAGATTTCAAAATTACCATCTTGAGGAATTTTACTGAGTTACAAGAGAACAAAGTCCAATATCTCTGATAAACTTAGATGCAAATATCCTCAACAAAATACCAGCAAAGCAAATTCAATAGGACCTTCAAAGGATCAAACACCATGACAAAACGGGATATATCCCTGGGATGCAAGCATGGTACCACATATACAGATTTATGTGATACACCACTTTAATAAAATAAAGGGGGGGAAAATCACATATAATCTCAAATAATACAAAAAAAGCATTTGCTAACTCAAGACTCTACATGATAAAAAAAAATCTCAAATTAGGTATAGACAGAATATAGAACATAATAAAGGCGACGTATAAAAAGTTGACAGTTAACATCATAATCAATGAAAGAAAACTGAAAAATTCTCCTCTAAGATCAGGAAGGATGCTTACTCTTGCCATTTCTCTTCAACAAAGTACTGTATGTTCTAGTCAGGGCAATTAAAAAAGGAAAAGAAATGAAATGCATCCAAATAGGAAAAGAAGAAAAAAAATTATCTGTATTTGCTGATGACATACATGATCTGATACATAGAAACCCTAAAGATTCCAAAGAAAACTAAAAAACAAATTCAGTAAAGTAGGATAAAATAAACATCACCTGTAGTTCTTTACACTAACAATGAATGATCTAAAAGAGAAATTAAGAAAATAATCCCATTTATATTAGGATCAAAAGGAATAAAATACTTATGAATAAACTTAACCAAGAAGGAGGAAAAACTTGCATACTGAAAACTATAAATCATTAATGAAAACAAAGAAGACACAAATGAAAAGACATACTGTATTCATGGACTGGAAATTATAATACTGTTAAAATGATACCCAGAGTGATCTACAGATTAAATGCAATCCCTATCAAAATTCCCATGACATTTTTTTAAGTAAATTAAAAAAAAATTCTAAAATTCAGATGGAACCATGAATGACCCCAAATATCCAAAGCAATCTTGAGAAAGAAAAACAAAGCTGGAGGCAACATAATTCCTGATTTCAGAACATATTACAAAGCTATACTTACTAAAACAGAAAGATACTGGCATACATACAGACATATAGATCAATGTAACATAATAAAGAGACCAGAAATAAACCTGTGCACACATGGACAACTTTCACAAGGGTACCAAGAACACACAATGAGAAAAGGATAGTTTCTCCAACAAATGGGGTTAGGGAAATGGGATATGCAAAAGAATGAAATTGGACCCTTATACTATACACAAAAATCAACTAAAAATGGAAAAAAATTTTAAACATAAGACTTGAAACTATAAAACTCGTAGAAGAAAACATAGAGGAAAAGTTTCATGATTTGTCAATGATATCTAAAGAACTGAAATCAAGAGTTCAAAGAGATACATGCAATTCCACATTTACTGTAGCATTATTCGCAGTATCCAAGATATGTAAACAACTTAAACATCCATCAACCAATCAATGGATAAAGATAATGTGGCATATACATTCCATATATACGTGGAATATTATTTGTCCTTAAAAAGGAAGGAAATTCATTCATATGTAATGACATGGATATATATAAAGGACATCATGCTAAATGAAGTAAGCCAGTTACAGAGGGAAAAATAATGCATGAATTCACTTATATAAGCTACCTACAATAGTCAAACTCATGGAAAACAAGAGTAGAATGCTTGTTATTAGTAGCTGGGGGTAGCGGGAAATTGAGAGTTGGTGTTCCACAGGTATAAAGCTTCAGTTATGTAAGACAAATAAGTCTTAGAAATCTATAAAATATTATGCTTATAGTTGACAGTTCCATATCAAACATTTTTTAAAATTTTTAAGAGGGTGTATCTCATATGAACTGCTTTGACCACAATAAAAACAATCAAAAAAGGAAAAAACCTATTCTGTGTGATAATGAACTAGTGTATTTGTGGCATCATACATTTATCAAAAATCATAGAATGTACAACACAATGAGTAACTCTAACGTAATATCAGGACTTTAGTTAATAATGATGTATCAATATTTACTCACCAATTGTAACATATATACCACACAAAAGCAGGATATTAATAATAGGGAAAATTGGGGGCGGAGAGAGGGGAAGGATTTGCAGGAGGTATATAAGAACTCTATACTTTCCACTCAATTTCTCTATAACCTAAACTGTTCAGAAAATAAAATACATTAATTTTATAAAGCAATCAATGTATACATCTAGAACAAAGAAAAAAACATTATAACAATGTGTGATGTTATTATGTGAGAGGAAATAAAATATACAAAGAATATATCCTAGTCTAAGAATGAGATAAGAATTTCTCAAAGAGCGGTAAAGTGGAAATTATTGAGATGGCAGATTATGAATAATCCACAAGGAGGAGAATCAGCAAGCTTGGTATATAAGTAAATAGGTAGAAACACTACGCATTTAGTTAAAAAGAAAGAAATTTATTGTGTAATAAGTAAAATACTTCTAGAGCGATTGTAACAAGAAATGAGACTGGGGAGTTAGTATTTGGACAGTTGAGGTATTTGTAAGCAATGTATACTGGTAAGTTTTCCAGAAAAATGAAACCAGCAGAATATAGATAGAGAGAGACAGACGGCTTATTATGAGGAATTGGCTCATGCGATTATGTAGGTTGAGAAGTCCTATGATCTCCCATCTGCAAGCAGGAGATCTGGGGAAGCTGGTGGTATAATTCAGTCTGAATATGGGCCTGAGAACCAAGAGATGATGATTTAAATCTCAGTCTGAGAACCAGAGATGAATTGAGAAGTCCCCCTGAAGTAGGCAAGCAGGAACTAAAAAAGGGCCAGTTTTCTTTTGCTTGCCTTTTATTCTAGTCAGGCCCTAAATGGATTGGAAGAGGCCCAACCACATGGAGGAGAACAATCTCTTTTACTAAATCCACTGATCAGATGCTAATCTTTTTTTTTTAAAAGATTTTATTTATTTATTTGACAGAAAGAGAGACAGCCAGTGAGAGAGGGAACACAAGCAGGGGGGAGTGGGAGAGGAAAGAAGCAGGGTCCCAGCAGAGCAGGGAGCCCGATGCGGGGCTCGATCCCAGGATTCTGGGATCACGCCCTGAGTGAAGGCAGACGCTTAACGATGGAGCCACCCAGGCGCCCCTCAGATGCTAATTTAATCAGGAAACACCCTCACAGACAGATCCAGAACTAATGTTTAATCGGGGCACCCCAAGGCCACTCAGTCTGACATGTAAAACAAACCATCACACAATGTTTAGGTTTTCAGACTTCATTCTAAGGGTAATGGAAAGGTAATCCAAATAAATACTCTCACAAGCAAAAATCATGCACCTTATATTAATCAACTACAATGCAGTGAAATTCTGTGAGTGGGGAAATTCTTTTAAATTTTAAAAATGAATTAAAAACATGAAAGAATAGATTGTTGTTATGTTAATTCATGCTTTATATTAACAGCTGTTAAAATAAATGAAAGAAGAAATGTGTGCTCTCTGGATTTTTTGTTCCCCAGTTCCAAAGAGCTAGTCAGACCTTAGCTCCCTTATCTCAGACATGTTTGAAGAATCTTGAGTAGAAGTTACTTAAAAACAACTTAGAGAGATACAGAATAATGCTGTAAATGTTCCTTACAAAAACACATGACACAGAGAGATTGATAAAAGCATATGGTAAGTGCTATGGAGGGTAAAGATTTTCCTAAACTTGGAAGGACTGAGAAGTTTGTGGTTTTTACAAATAATGGGCATGCATAAAGATGGCAGGATCTATAGAATAATGCTTTTTAGTTTTGGAAAAGAATCCTGTTTTTAAAAAGAACACTGAATCAAGAAAGCTACCAGATTGCATGGAACTGATGAGGGAACAGAAGGCTGGCTGAAGATAAAGCATAAGCTGACACTGGGCAACCACCCCCCACCCCTCCCCCACTCCTGGGTGGGACAAGTGTGACATCCTTCCAGGAAGCCCCCAACCATCTAAATGCTAATGCCTTGCTAGAGGGAAAAACAACCTTAACATGACAATGGCAAGGCCTCTGCTATCCTGTGAGTCTTCTTTAATATATGAAAGTATTTTAACAACCTCCCTGTTTCCTTACCTCCCCCAACCCCACAGTATATAATCAGCCGCCCTCCCAACCCGGTGCAGCAGCTCTTTCTGCCCACGGGTCCTGTCCCCGTGATTTCATAAACCACCATTTTGCACCAAAGACGTCTCAAGAATTCTTTCTTGGTCATTGGCTCTGGACTCTACCCCACTGAACCTCAACTATATTCCAAAACCACATCAAAATCATAGAAATTTAAACAATTAAGCAGTGTGGGCAAAACACCAGAGTGCCCTCTACCAATGTCTTATTTCATATATCTCTGGCACCTCTTTATAATTCTGGGTAGATTTCAGAGTATATCCCTAAGAATGACTCAAAATTTAATCTCTCCTAAATTGAACAAAATTTATAATTTTATATGTTTCATAGGACTATCAAAACGAAGTACACACACACACACAGAAAAAGTACTACAAAGAGGTGGCTTAAAACAACAAGAATTTATTGTTTTACATTCTAGAGTCCAAAAATCTTGAAATCAAGATATCAACAGGGCCATGTTCCCTCCAAAGGTTCTAGGAAACATTCTTTCCTTGCCTGGTTTGGCTTCAGATGGTTACTAGCAATCTTTGGCATTCCTTAGTTTGTGGCAGCATAATTCTGAGTCCATTTTTTCCATGGTCTCCTGCCCTTTGTGTCAGTGTACAAATCTTCCTCCTCTTTCTCTTACACAGACACCAGTCATTTTAAGTGCCCACCACCGTAAACCAGTATGACCTCATATTAACTCGATTATATCTACAAAGACCCTACTTGAAAATAAGGTGATGTTTACAGATACCAACAGATAAGACTTCAACATACCTTTTGGAAGGGCACAATTCAACCCCAAACAGTCTACCCTCTACTCCTCCCAGTAATTCTTGTCTTTCTCACATGCAAAATACATTCGTACCATCACAACATGTCTTAACCCATATCAACATTAATTCTAAGGCCAAAATCTCATCTAAATATGAGTGCAAAAGGTTGTAAATCTCATTTTCTACTCATCTAATCAGGTAAGGGTGATGCTCTGGTATAGTACACAACTTGGGACAAAATTCCTCTCTAGAGGTAGACATGTAAAACTAGAAAACAAGTTCTGTTTCCAAAATACAGTAGTGTGACAGGCATGAATAGACAACAGCATTCCAAAAGAGAGAAATTGGAAGGAATGAAGGGATCATAGATCTGAGGCAGGAAGGAAGGAAGACTAGGGAGACAAGTTGACAAAAGTAAAGTCATTTTGGCTTTATAGCTAACCTTTAACAAAGTCAGCAGGTCGTAAAAAGGGTCACAAGATTGGACTCATGAGAGACCACAAGACCCCAGTCACTCAGACAGTAAAAGCCACAAAGGCTAGACATTCATAAACATTGGTCCCTGTGGGTAATTTCACAACACTAAGAAATTGGAAAACCTAACAGCCCAATGTAACTGATAAACCCAATGTTAAAGAATGAGCCTCTTCCTATATGGTTAGCTAATTTGAAAAAATTGTAAAACCCTTCATTAGAAGCAAAGGGCAGTGTCCCCTTCCCCATGTGGGAGGAGAGACTTCTTTGTCTGTGAAGTAGCTCTGTTCTTACTTCCATACTTAATAAATATAATGTGTCTTTCTCTAAACAGCTTACTCTTGAATTATTTCTCCTGCAAAGTCAGGAACCTTCTTGTAAGGGGCTGGAGACCCTCCAGCTTGGCACATAGGCCCATCTGGCATCAGATCCTACAGCAGTCCAAAACCCAACAATACAAATCCCATTATGTGAGTAGACCTGTGAATAAACCTCTTTAGCTTGATAGTCCACCCTCTGGACCTATAGATATCTTACTGCATTCTAAGAAATAGGAACAACCAAGGAATCCTACTATATCCTTACTCATTTTTCCACCTATACTAGACAACCACTCACATTGAAAACAATTTTTTAAAAAGGAAAGGGAAAGATAAAGCAATCTTAATTTTTTTTCCATTCAGTCCCGCTCACTGATCAATATGTGATAGGCAGAATATTCATAAAACATGTACATATCTAAAAACATGTACGTATCAAGAAACAAGAATGGTTTTGCAAGTTTTCTGTAGCAATTTCACTACTGTCATAAGAATGAGGAGTGCCTGGGTGGCTCAGTCATGAAGCGTCTGCCTTTGGCTCAGGTCATGATCCCAGGGTCCTGGAATCAAGCCCTGCATCAGTCTCCCAACTCAGGGGAAAGCCTGCTTCTCCCTCTCCCACTCCCCCTGCTTGTGTTCCCTCTCTTGCTGCCTCTCTCTGTGTCATATAAATAAATAATAAAATACTAAAAAAAACCAAATGAAATGCACACACATGTATGAGCTACAAAATACTAATTGTATAATTTCAGTTATTTCACATATGATTTAAATGCTCATATATTTGGGGGCTCCTGGGTTGCTCAGGCGGTTAAGTGTCTGCCTTCAATTTCGGTTATGAACTCAGGGACCTGGGATCAAGCCCCACATCAGGCTCCCTGCTCAGCAAGCTGCCTGCTTCTCCCTCTCCCTCCCCTGCTCCCTCTGCTTGTGCTCTCTCTCTGTCAAATAAATAAACAAATCTCTTTTTAAAAAAATGCTCGTATATTTGCATTCTAAACTGGCATTGCACGATATGAAGACGAACAGTAAAATTTCTCTCAGTAGTTTAAGATTTTAATTTTTTTAAAAGATTTTATTTATTTATTTGACAGAGAGAGACAGCCAGTGAGAAAGGGAACACAAGCAGAGGGAGTGGGAGAGGAAGAAGCAGGCTCCTAGCAGAGAAGCCTGATGTGGGGCTCGATCCCAGAAAGCCGGGATCACGCCCTGAGCCAAAGGGAGACGCTCAACGACTCTGTCACCCAGGTGCCCCAAGATTTTAATTTTTTACAAAGAATGACATCAAATTGCAAATTCAAAAAAAAAAAAAAGAAACCATGAAAAGTGAGAAAAAGACTTGTTTCTCTGTATGCACATACTAAGGCATAAGAGGATGGGGTGAAAAGCAAAGTTACACATGTAACAATTAAATAAAACATCCATACTGAATCTTAGGAATTCTAGGCTCCCTTGGTCACTCTATTTCAAGAATGTCAGCATCCAGGCTTAAACTTGCTAGGGAGGTAATTCAGTAATTTATCTGTGGAAAAATATAAGAATATTAAAGAAGACAATTGGAAATTCTCTTAATGAAAGAGCTGGATTACGGTACAATCATTGTAATTTAAAATTTACTATTTGAAAGCCCTGTTTAAACACATAGATCTTCTAAGGAATTCTTTTTTTTTTCTAAGCAATTCTTTAATATTTCACTCCTAAATGTAAACTGACAGTGATTTGTGAGCATAGAAGTCCAGTGAACACACAATGTCTGTGAAAGATAATAATATGTTCAGGAAATTCTTCTGAACATGGAAGAGCAACACTTCCCACACTCTCCCCCCACCATAAAAAACCAGAAAAAAGGAAGCAAGATGAAAAGCAAAAATGCAAAAACAGATAAACAATCAAAAATGTCAATAATTCACATCTTCAGAGAAAATACATTACCTTTGGCGTAAGAACAGATTGTTACCAAAAGAGGAAGAACTGGGAAAATTTAAGAGTTCTTGGAATTTAATTTTTTTTAAAGTTGAAACATTGGAAGTTGAAATTAAAATTTCTTAGAAACTTATATAACACCAACAACGACAAAATGGGAGAGAGAGCAATTCTTAATTGAAGGATTAATTTTAAAAGTATAACAGTCCTTTAGTACAATAACCTGAAATTAATAACTAAGGAAATAGAGAAAATTATCAAATAAATAAATTGAAAAATTTCATTATCATAAAGGATAGGAGTCTCCTAATGGAAAAGACCAAAAAAGTATCAACAAAATGCCTGGGGAAAAGCCTACACCATACAACAGTATTGCAAAATTTCAGAACACTAAATAGAAAAGACCTGGTACTAAAAGAATTAAGAAACAGAACAACATCAAAGTTCACAAGTGTAACCCTACATTTCCCTTCACAAGAAGGTACTGGTAAATTTGCTCAAATTTGCTCCAAAACAGTTGAGTAAACAGGATAGTATGAGATTCAGAAGACTTGGAGAACAACATAGAAGGTGAATGGAACTTCTCCTAGATAACAAATCTTTGGTATACATACAAAACAAACATTGTGGAATAGAGCAGAAGAATGGAAGGGTTAAAGGGGAAAGGTCTCTCGGAAAAAATACAAACACTAGATTAAAGAATGCATTTGATTGCTTAGAAAATGATATTGATGGGCATTTCATACACATGTTGGAAAAATTACTAGAAGGGGTTAATATGATAATATAATTATTAATTGCATGAAAATTCAAAATTATAAAACAAGAAACATTCACCCTACACTGATTGGCCTAGCAGTTAATGATATTAACATTGTCATAATAATAAAAACACTAAAATATTACTAAAATTATAATGGTGTTTGGAAAATAGAGGAAGAATAAGTCTAAATTATATGATAGTTAAATGTTCCTTTGCCATTACTGGAAATAAATACATAAATACATAAAATACACTAAAGAAATAATAGCATGAGCATATACCTTTGGAACATAAAGGCAATGCTAGAAGGAAAACTTTATTTAAAAATAATTTTTAGAAGAAAATCTTTAAATAGCTGAAAGTTGCTCTATCTGGGAAACAGGACTATGGAATGGGGATGTTTATGCGAGTAGTATTGTTATCCATTATTAGCCCTTAGTACAATGTGAACTTAAAAACGTATATGTACGTATTATCCAAATAAAATAAGTGTTAATTTATTTTGTTAATTTTGTTAATTTATTCCAGTTTATTTATAAAATTAGAGAAGAGAAGAAGGATAAAAATTCTCAATTCTAATAAAAATTTAAAAATTGATACAATGGACTATTATGTATCAGAAAAAGTATATAACTACATTAAGTAAAAAGAAGTATAAAAATATACCAGCAACCATTGGGGTGTCTGGGCTGGGTGAGTTGGTGAAGCATTCAGCTCCTGATCTCAGGGCTGTGAGATCAAGCCCAACACTGGGCATGGAGCCTACTTAAAAATATATATATATTTATAATATATATAAATATATATATATGGGAGAGGTAAGATGGTGGAGGAGTAGGGTGACCTTAACCCTGCCTCTTCACTTGAACACAGCTAGATAAATCTCAAATCATTCTGAACACCCATGAATTTGATCAGAAGTCTTGGAGAATGAAGCTGCACATCTACAAACCAGAAAAACAACCCACAGAATATGGGAGAATTTACCCCAAAGGGAAGAGCAGGAAGAAAGGACATCCAGAGATTTAATCAATGCAAATATAAGTAAAATGTCTAAACTAGAACTTAAAACAACTATAAGGATACTAGTTTGGCTTAAAAAAAAAGGACAGAAGACAGCAGAGAATCCCATACTGCAGAGATAAAAGAACTAAAATCTAGTCAGGCTGAAATTAAAAATTCTATAACCGAAATGCAAACACAAATGGAGGCCATAAAAATGAGGACAGACAAAACAGAGGAATGAATCAGTAATATAGAAGATAAAATTATGGAAAATAATGAAACTGAAAAGGAGAGGGAAACAAAGGTAATGGATCATAAAGGTACATTTAGGGAACTCAGCGATTTATTAAAATGAAGTAACATTTGTATCATAAGAGTTCCAGAAAATGAAGAGAGAAAAGGGGGTCAGAAGGTTTATTTGAGGAAATTATAGCTGAGAACTTCCCTAATCTGGGGAAGGGTAGAGGCATCAAATTCTAAGAAGCACATAGAACTCTCATTAAATTCAACAAAAACTGACCAGCGCCAAGGCGTATCATAGCCAAAGTCACCATATATATAGACAAGGCAAGAATCCTGAAAGCAGCAATGGAAGAAAAGTCCTTAACCTACAAGGAGAGAAACATCAGCTCGATAGCACATCTGTCCCCAGAACTTGGCAGGCAATAAGAGGGTGGCAGGATATAGTCAATGTGCTGAATGGGAAAAATATGCAACCAGGAATTCTTTATCCAATAAGGATGTCATTCAGAATAAAAGTGAGATAAAGAGTTTCCCAGACAAACAGAAACTAGAGGAGTTTGTGACCATTAAACCAGCCCTTCAAGATATATTAAGGGAGACTCTGTGAGTGGGGAAAAAAGACCTAAAGCAACAAAGACTAGAAAGAACCAGAGAACATCACCAGAAACACCAACTCTACAGTAATACAATGACACTAAATTCATATTTCAATAATCACACTGAATATAATAAATGGACTAAATGCTCGAATCAAAAGACATATGTAGTTTCCTCAGAAAGCTAAAAATAGAACTACCCTATAAAACCAGCAATTACACTAGTAGGTATTTACCCAAAGGATACAAACATACAGATTTGAAGGGATACATGTACCCCAATATTTACAGCAGCATTATCAGAAATGGCTAAACTATGGAGAGAGCCCAAATATCCATCAACTGATGAATGGATAAAGATGTGATATATATCTATAATTGAATATTACTCAGCCATGAAAAAGAATGAATCTTGCCATTTGCAATGGAGCCAGAATTCATTATGCTAAGTGAAATAAATCATGGAAAGACAAATATTATATGATCTAACTCATATGTGGAATTTAAGAAGGAAAACAGATGAACATGTGGGAAGGGAAGGGAAAAGGGAGAGAGGGAAATAAACAATAAGAGACTCTTGAGGATAGAGAACAAACAGGGTTGATGGAGGCAGGTCGATAGGGGGATGGGAGATATGTGAAAGGTATTAAGCTTTTTGTGATGAGCACTGGCTTTTATAAGTGATGAATCACTGAATTCTACTCCAGAAATCAATATTGCTCTATATGTTAACTAAGTAAAATTTAAATTTTATATATATGTGTATGTATATACATATACATATATCAGCAAACACAAAAAATGTTGAAAAGGCTCTCAAAGAATTACTTCAAAGAGCGACACTATAT
The DNA here is from genome assembly GCF_002007445.2 of Ailuropoda melanoleuca. Classification (NCBI taxonomy): domain Eukaryota; kingdom Metazoa; phylum Chordata; class Mammalia; order Carnivora; family Ursidae; genus Ailuropoda; species Ailuropoda melanoleuca. Next base: position 85,688,066 of record NC_048238.1, on the reverse strand, counting down.
GCTAGTGGTGTTATGCAGACAACTTCAAACCTAAAAGTAAGAGACACCTATTTTATTCAAAATGCTTCATAGTATAGGACAAAAAAGAAAAAAGAAAAAAAAAAGAAAGAAAGAAAGCACAGAATTACTTTTATGAATCTGTAATTGATATACACTGTCAGAGAAGGAATTAATACAATGCTAAATTTCACTAAGAAATATAAGATGAAAATCCCAAATATCTACAAATCAAGTCTAATCATACATTAATAAAATATATATATATATATATATATATAATGACAAAACAGATTTTATCACAAGAAATGACAGGTGAGTTATAATTAGAAATTCTTTAATTTATTCTGTATATTGTTTTACCTTAATAAAGAACCACAGAGCACCTGGGTGGCTCAGCTAGTTAAGCATCTGCCTTTGGCTCAGGTCTTGATTCTGAGATCAAGCCCCATGTCAGGCTCCCTGCTTCTTCCTCTCTCTCAGCTTCCCTCCCCAACCATGCATGCTCTCTCTCAAAAATAAATAAAACTTTAAAAGAAAAAAAAAAGACCCATACGATTTTTGACAGTTGCTAAAAAGCTTCTATTTGATAAATTTAAACACCAATTATTGACAAAAAAACCCCACTTTTAGTAAAGTGAAAGTAGGAGGAACTTCTTTAACTTGTTAAGAATGTATAACTTACATTAGCTATTTCTCATGTTTCATGGTAAAACAGAAAAGCAGATATGTAAAATTAGGATATTTGCTGCCATTCCCTATTCCACATTCATAAAATTAATGAATTAAACTATAAAAATCATCTTTAGAGCTGAGTCACAAAAGACTGAAAAAATAAAAGTTGGAGACACTATTTTATTCAAAATGCTTCACAGTATAGGACAAAAAGAAAGAAAGCTTGGAATTTTTATCATTCTATTATAATTGATATGTACTATCAGAGAAAGAATGAAAAGACTGATGAATTTCTCCAATAAATATAAGATGAATATCTGAAATATCTAGAAATCAAGTCCAGTCATGTGTTAATAAAAAAATATATTGGGGCACCTGGGTAGCGCAGTCATTAAAGCGACTGCCTTCAGCTCAGGGCGTGATCCCGGGGTTCCGGGATCGAGTCCCACATCAGGCTCCTCAGCTGGGAGCCTGCTTCTTCCTCCCCCTCTCCCCTGCTGTGTTCCCTCTCTCGCTGGCTGTCTCTCTGTCACATAAATGAATAAAATCTTTAAATATATATATATATATATATATTATGACAAAAACACAATTTTATCATAAGAAATGACAGGTGACTTACAAAAGACTAAAAACTTTCCTGAATCCAGTACCCCAGATACACATGAACAGTATATAACATTTGGCACAAAACATGACACCTGTTTTATCTATCAGAGCACTAAAATTATTACTATCATGCTCTGGGATAAAAAGTGGTGCCAGTATACAACAACTATTATTTAACATGGGATGATTAAACTACACAAAATAATAAAATATAAAATTCTGGAAATTAATGAGAATAAATATACCTATTCAATTTGAATATGAAAAGGGATTACAGGAAGAGATGAAAATAAACTGGATAAATTGACATATATTTTTGGAAAGAAAAACGCCAATATTGGAAAGATTACATATTATATATTATTCTAAATTTTCAAAGAGAATGTGGAGAGTTGCAGACGCTTTGATAAAACAATACTAATCTCAGTTTACAGCAAACCAGAACATATAACAAAAATGCACTGCAAACACCACTAATGAAATGACACATTGATTGACATTACCTCTAGAAGTGAAATAAGGAGAACAGTATAGTACTCTTACATCAACAGAGCTATTGGAGACAAAAATTAATCGATGCCTGAAGAACATGAATCCATATTTTATAAGATAAAACTGGCACTTTTATTCATCAGGAAAACATAAAAAATTTTAGGTTTTTTGGCCATTAGTTTCTGTGTAGAAACTACTCAACTTTGCCATTATACAGCAAAAGTAGCCAGAGACAATACACCAACAAATGAATGGGGCAGTGTTTCAATAAAACTTTATTTGCAAAAACAGTCAGCAGGGTGCAGGGACAATGAAAATGTCAGAGTAGGGAATTTTAAGGAAGAATCACTACAAAGAAAAATGAAAAATCTGCCCAAACTGTCAAAATCAACTCTGTTGAAACACTGAAAACTAGGCAAAGGTTTACAGTAACAAATTGAATTCCTAATCAAGAAAAACATGACTAGAACACAGGAGAGCTTTCCGATGTTTTAACTTGCCTTCCCTCACCACTCTCCCCATATAGTATTAGCTCAAAGAAACAGGTAATGCTTTCAGTGTGAGTTAATCTATGACTGGAGCAGAGTGGATCTTATTCTCAAAATTGAGATTGTTTGTTAGGGGCTATGTGGCAGGTTCCCTTAAATATAAAAGAAGACTGTAACAAAGGAATTGAAAAAAATAGGAATAAGAAATACAGAAAAAGATTACCAAATGGCAGAAGCAAGTACTTTCTAACCAGTAATTACAAAATACAATCACTACAATCAAACAGGTAAAAATGAGCAAAATGGATTTAAAAAAACATGATACATCTATGTTGTAGCAAAAGACAAGATTTCATTCTTGTTTATGGCTGAGCAATATTGCATTGCGTGTATATACGTGTGTGTGCATATATGTATATCCATTTTATTTATCCATTTATCTATTGATGGATAATTTTGTTGCTTCTGTATCTTTGCTATTGTAAATAATGCTATTATAAACATAGGGGTTCTTACATCTTCTCAAATTAGTGTTCATGTTATTTTGGGTAAATAATGGATTTATTGGATCAGATGGTATTATTATTTTTAATTTTTAATATATTTCCATATTACTTTCCACAGTAACTGTACCAATTTACATTCCCAGCAACAGTTCACAACGGCTCTCTTTTCACTACAACCTTGCCAGAACTTGTTATTCCTTGTCTTTTTGAACTAGCCATTCTGACTGGAGTGAGGTGGTATCTCATTGTGACAACGTGGATGGACTTAAAGGGTATTATGCTAAGTGAAATAAGACAGAGAAAGACAAATACCATATGATCTCACTTATATGTGGAATTTAAATATAAACAAACAAAAAACAGACTCTTAAATACAGAGAAAAAACTGGTGATTGCTGGAGGGGAGGCAGATAGGGGAATGGAATAAATAGGTGAAGGGAACTAAGAGGTACAAACTTCCAGGTAAAAAAAAAGTAAGTCATGGAGATCAAAAGTACAGTAGAGGGAATATAGTCAATGATGTAATAACATTGTATAGTGACAAATGGTGACCACAATGATTGTGAAGAATACTGAGTAATGTATAGAATTGCTGAATCACTATGATATATGCTAGAACCTAATATAACATTGTATGTAAACTATACTTCAATTAAAAAAAAAATAGGGATGGGGAGCCTGAGCGGCTCAGTCAGTTAAGCATCTGACTCTTGATTTTGGCTCGGGTCATGATCCCAGGGTTGGAAGATAGAGCCCACATCAGGCTAAATGCTCAGTGCAGAGTCTGCTTGGGTTTCTCATCCTCTCTCTCTCCCTCATGTGCTCTCTCTCTCAAATAAATATGATATATTTTTTAAAACTTTAGGGATAATACAAATAAAGGAAATAGTTATATTAGTAAATATTATTTTTGTTGAAATTAACAAAATATAAATTTTGATTTTAGTGATCAATCTATATGCTGTTTACAAAAGACTCATTTTAGATCAAAAGAAACAAATAATTTAAGTTCAAAAGAATACAAAAATATATTTTGTAAAAATTATAACCAAGGAGAGCTGTGGTGGCTATACTAAACTATTATAATAGACAAAGGAGGATATTATTTATTGATAAAAAGGTCAGTAATTCCAAAAGATATAACAATTATAAACTTATATGCAACTAACATACAACTTCAAAATATATGAAGCAAGTATTGTCAGAATTAAAGAGACAGTTCTAAAATAACATTTGGAAACTTTAAAGATCCACTTTCAATAATGGATAGAACAACTATATGGATGAATGAGGAAACAGAAGACTTACCAACATTATAAAAAAAAACTGGATCTAACAAAAAAACAGAACACTTCACACAAGAGTACAAGATACCTTCTTTTCAAGTGTACATGGAAGATTCTTCAGGATAAAAATATATTAGGAAACAAAACAAGCATCAGTGTATTTAAAAAGATTAAGATCACACAAGTATGTTTTTGGCAACAATAAAATGAGACTAGGAATAAGTTAATGAAAGGAAAAGTGGGCATTTCACAAATGTGTGAAAATAAACAGAACACTCAAACAACTAATAGACCGATGAAGAAACGACACAGGAAATTAGAGAATACATTTTGAAAAATAAAAACAGAATATATCAAAAAATTTATGGGATGTAGTGACTCACAGGAAAATTTATAGCTGCAAATGGCTACATTTAAAAAAACCCTCAAATCAGTACTAATATTATACCTTAAATACAAGAAAAAGAAAAGCAAGCAAAAATCAAAGCTATTGGAATAAAGGAAATAATATAGAGTGGAGATAAACAAAATAGAGAATAGAAAATTAATTGTGGGGGGAAAAACGTTAGTTCTTTGAGAAGATTGACAAAATTTACATATCTGTAGGGAGAGTGACCAAAGGAAAAAAAAACAAATTATTAAAATGAGTAATGAAAATTTGACCATTGCTACCAACCACACAGAAATGAAAACGACTTTGAGAGAATGTTGTGGACAGTTGCACACTAAAACACCTAGATGATAGGAACAAATTGGCAGATACACAAAAAACAGCAAAACTGACTTAAGAAGAATTATAAAATCTGAATATACCTATAACAAGTAATGACACTGAACATTGATCACTGTCTCCAGACAAAGGAAAACCCAGGGCTACATATCTTTTTTAGTGAATTCTATCAAATATTTACCTTTTATTTTTTTTAAGATTTTATTCATTTATCTGACAGAGAGAGAGCAGAAGCAGAGGGAGCAACAGGCAGAGGGAGAGGGAGATGCAGGCTCCCTGCTGAGCAAGGAGCCCAATGCAGGGTTCGTTTCCAAGACCCTGGGATCATGACCACAGCCGAAGGCAGATGCTTAACTGACTGAGCCACCCAGATGCCCCTCTATCAAATATGTAAAGAAGAAATAAAACCACTCATCCTCAGAATATTTTAAAAAACAAAACAGAAAAGGAGCTCTTCCTAAATCATTCTGTGGGAGGCCAAAATTACACACACCAGAGCCAATCACAAGAAACGTACTACAACCACGGGCACCTGGGTGGCACAGTTGGTTAAAGGGCCCCACTCTTGCTTTCATTCAGTTCAGGTCATGATCTCAGTGTCCTGGGATCAAGCCCCTTGTCAGGCTCCGAGCTCAGGGAGGAGTCTGATTAAAAGATTCCCTCACCCTCCACCCCTCCCACCTCTCTCTTTCTCTCTCTCTAAAATAATTAAATCTTTAAAATAAAAAAAAAGACTACTACAACTGATATCCCTTATGAATATAGTCAAAAAATACTCAACAAAATATGATTAAGCCAAATCCAGAAACAAAGTAAAAGGTTTATTATGATGGAGTGGGATTTATCTCAGAAATGCATGGGTAGTTCAAAAGATGAAAATTAAACCCTGTAAGATATCATATTAATAGAATAAAGGAAAAAATCACATGATCATGCCAATTAATAGAAAAAAATAATTTGTCAAATTCAGCAATCTTTCACACTGCAAACACTCAAAAAACTAGGAGTGTAAAATAATTTATGTAATATGATAAAAGGCATCTATGGAAAACACACCGTTAACATAATATTCAAAGGCGAAAGACTACAAGCTTTCCTCCTAAAATCAGGAAAAAGGCAAAGATGCCCAGCTTTGCCATTTCTAGTTAATATTGTACTGGAAGTTCTAGACGGAGAAATTACATAGGAAAAGGAAGTAAAGCTCACCCAAAGTGAAATGAAAGAAGCAACAATATAATTGCAGGTTACTTGATCTTATATATAGGAAATTCACACAAACAATCAAAATTATTAGAGCTAATAAATGAATGCAGACAAGTTACAGGATATAAGATCATTGGACAAAATAACTTATATTTCTATACACTAGCAAAGAACAATCTGAAAAGGAAAGCCAGGAAAAATAATTCCATGTTCAGTGGCACCAAAAATAATGGATAATACAGAAAGACTGCTTTATATGTGTGAAGTTTCCCTTTGGGGTGATGAGAAACTTCTGGGACTAGACACAGGTGATGGTTGCACGTTACCATGATGATGCTTAATGCCAGTGAATTGCATGCTTTAAAATGGTTAAAACTGTCCATTTCATCTTATATGTATTTTGCCAGAATAAAAAGTTGATAGTATATATTATGTCAAGTGTAATTATCAGCTAATACCACAAGATGAACACCTTTACAATAGAAATAAAATGTAAAAAAAGGGGGGATTTTGAAATTTTGGGTTTCTCCTTTTCCTAATTTTTAAGCTTACATGTAAGAGAATGTAATATTTAGACTTAGATTTTAATCAAATGCTTAGACATATGTTAATGTTTCAAACTATTAATGCTTTTGCACATTTAACAAAAAAAATCAGTCGGTGAGATTTAGCCTATGGGTCATACTAAGGTGAACCCTGATTAACAAAATAGAGATACGATCTATCTTAAGAAAAAAATAAGGGGTGCCTGGTTGGCTGAGTTGGTAGAACATGTGACCCTTGATCTTGGGGTTGAAAGTTCAAGTCGCACGTTGGGTGCAGAGGTTACTTAAAATTAAAAAAAAAGAAAAGAATAAAACTTGATTGGAAAACATGGAATATTTAAACTGTTAATTTAAGTACTTGAAGTTTAATTATTTATAAATTTTAGTTTCCTTCCCAAAGGTGACAATTTAGTAAATATCACATAGTTAGAAATTATAGATCTAAAATCAAGCCCACCCCAAATGATAAAATGCATAAATATAATTTTACTAAAAAAACCTGAAAAATGGCAATAAAGAATAGGCCAGATATTAGATATCAAAATATGAATATATGATGACAAAAGCTACAAAAATCAATACTTAGGAAACTTCAATTCCAAAAAATATGGAAAACTGAAAACTCACATTATTTAAAAGAATGCAAAATTCTAGATAAAATATTGCAAATATTTATATTAACATAGTTGCACTGACAAGGAAGTAAGCATACTTTCAAATGAATAAAAGAAATGAAGAATATGAAAAGTTAATGTAAAAAGAATTCCTATAGAGTAAATCAAAAATAGCAAAAATCATAAAATTGAAAAATCATTATTTTGCAAACAGTAATGAAAACTGGAATTTGGGCAATAATTATCAATGGAAATTTTACAATGACTGGCATCACCTAAACTTGCCGGTAAATGTTAGGGCCACTAAAAGTCGAAGTGCAGATATTATGTGCCTTTTGATGTGATACAATATATAAAGGAAAGCATTGAACCAAATATACAATATGGACTGTAATTATACAGGATACTCTGGTTTTATGAACCAATAAATAGCAAAAAATGCAAAGAGAATCTGGATTGGTCCAATTTGAAGGAGGCTTAAAATAACATAATACAACAAAAATCATCTTCAATGAATATGCCTTACATGGATCCTGATGGAAAGAAATCAACTATAAAACAAATAAATATTAGACAATCAACTATAAAACAAATAAATATTAGACAATAAAGGACATTTGCATATGAACATGGAGTTAGATACTATTAAGGAATAAAAGTTAATTTTCTTAGTCATTTTGGCAATGTTAAAGAAAATAAATACCCTGCACTTTTGTGTTTTATTTTGTTTGGCAATATATACTGAATTACTTGCTTGGAGGGATAAACGACATCTGAGATTTGCTTAAAATAACACTAGCAAAAAATCACAAAGCGGAGACAGATAAAACCTTGGAATTTGTTGGACGTTCTGCATTCGTGTAAATGTGAAAAATCTTCTAATAAAGTTATATTAAAATAAATATATAAATAATAATATATAAAAGGAGAAAATGAAAGCATACAAACCAACAACATACTTTATTTTTAAAATAGTAGGCAGATTTGAAATATAAATTAATGTTCCTGGAAAGAAAAATATAATCAATACAGTCAGATATCAGATGATATACAGATAAGAGAAAAGTCATGAACTAGAAAATAATCAAGGGAAATGAACCAAATGCAACACAGAGATAAAGGGGCATAGGAATGACAGAGATAAGAAAGATTGATTGAGATGACCCAAAAGACATTCTGAAACAGGAAAAGAAATTGAGGGAAAGAAAATAATAAAAGTGATAATGGGTGAACATTATTGAAAAGTAGTGAAAGTCTCACTCAGATATCTTTATGAAAACTATCCTAATTAATATTTTTATTTTTTAAAGATTAGTTATTTATTTATTTGAGAGACAGAAAGGAGAGCAGGCAAGAGAGAACACAAGTTGGGGGGAGGAAAAGAGGGAAATGGAAAAGCAGGCTCCCCACTGAGCAGGGAGCCCAATGCTGGCCCCATCCCAGGACCCTGGGATCACAATCTGAGCTGAAAGCAGACACTTAACCAACTGAGCCACTCATGTGTCCCCCTAATTAATACTTTTTAAAACAAAAACAATCCACAGCACACCAGACTAGACCTTAAGATTATAAAATTTTTAAAAATATATTTTTTAAAACAAAGAAAAATCAATGACATATTGCCCACCAAGAAATAACAATGAAACTGACAGCAGTCATCTCCACAGCAACAATATAGCCTGTAGGCAAAGACATACTATTCTCAACTTGCTGGGAAAAAAATTGCAATCCAGAATTTTGTAACTTGCTAAATTACTCTTCGAGAACAAAGTTAAAGGAAGAAAAATACTGAAATGAGAACACAGGAATGAAAGATAAATTGTTAAGAAAATAAATTGATAAAACACATGAGTAAATTAAAAGCTCTGGATAATTTTGAGGGTATACTACTAAAACATAGGGACGTAGAATGATTGAAAGTAAAAAAAAATTGAATAAAATAATATCAGAGTAGTAATTACCAAAAGAACACACATGTAGCTATATTAATACTAATAAAATAGGTTTCTGGGAAAAAGGCATTATTAAAGGTAAAGATGATCAATGCCTGATAAAAGAAAAATAATTAGCCAGTTAGATATAAGCATTATAATCTTGTATTTATGTAATAAAAGACCCAAAAGATGTAATGTGAAAAATAAATTTTGTAGGAATTGGCAAATGTACAATCATAGTGGGAGTATCTAACACTCTGCTCTCAGGTTTGATAGAATAAAAAAGTAAAAGAAGGAATAAAATATAAAACTGTTATACCAAATAAAGTTAGGATACATTATTCCTAAGCATATAAGGAACATTTTTGGAATTGATCACATTCTACCATGCTTTGTCCAATAGAACTTGCTGCCACAAGGAAAATGTTCTGTTCAATTCAGCAGCTCCTAATCAAATGTGGACTTAGAGCAGTAATGACATGACTACTGTAACTAATTAATTTTTAAATTGTATTTAATTTTATTTAATGCAAATTTAAATGGCAGGACTTCGCTTTTCATTTAAATTCAATTTTAATTATCCTAATGTGTACAGTAAAGATCATCACCACAACTCAAAATTTAGCAAATATCAAAGAATTGGTATCATAAAGATGATGTTTCCTTACCAGAATAAAACTATGTTATCAATCAATAATAAAAAGATAATTTGTAAAACCACTATATTTGAGAATGTAAAATATTTACAAATAAAATATCAGCTGAAAGGGTAAACATAAATGGAATTATAATCCAGTTTTTAAATTAATGATAAAAAATACATATAAAAGATTGATTTCTGACTTTTATTAAGACTGAATGGAAAACTTATAAAGGATTATATTACCAAAAAAATGAGAATTAAATATGAATGAGTTAAGCCTGCAAGTCAATGATTTAGAAATGAGACAATACAGAATAATGAAAGAAAGAAGAAGTAAACAGAGGTTATATGACAAATAAATATAATAAATAAAAATGATAAAATACAGAGTATAAAAACCAATCTCATTCTGTGTAAAGAATAATAGATGGAACAATGTTAACACTTAACAACAAAAAAGAAAATGTGTAATTAAATCATAGTAGAAAGGAAAATAAGACATATAACCATACATATCATAAAGTCTTTAAAAATTATAAGGTAATATATTAATCCTTTTTTATTTGAAAACTTTAATAAGAATTTTTAAAAATTTGTAGAAAAATTGGCATCTCAAAATATAATCAAGAAAAAGCAGAAAATCCAAACTTGATTATGACTATTAAAAACTGGACCCCATTGACCATTTTGTGCACATACCCAGATAACCATTCGGCCCAACGATAAACCCAATCCAGTGACTGGGCCACTTGGGTCATAGACCGTGACGGCTCATGTATACCACCACAACTGATCTTATATAGACAGAAAATATTAAAGACTCAAAAAACAGTTAGGATTAATCAAAAAGCTAAGTAAAGCTGCAGGACAAAAAGATCAGCATACAGAATTCATTTATGTTTCTTTATACTAATAATAAAATATTTGAAAAAGAAATAAAGAAAACTATCCAATTCACAATAACTTGAATTAAAACACTTAGGAATAAATTTAACAGGAGAAGTAAAACCATCATATGACTTATGATGAAAATCATGAGGCTATTCAATGAGCAGCAAATAAATGGAAAGACATTCTACATTCATGGACTGAAAGAATTAATATAGTTAAAATGTCTGTATTACACTAAGCAGCCTATAGATTCAATGCAAAACCTATAAAAATTACAATGACATTTTTCACAGAACAAAAAAAAGGACTATGGCCGATGTCAAAGAGGTTATGGCCTGTGTTCTCCCAGAGGATTTTGATGGTTTCCTGTCTTACATTTAGGTATTTCATACATTTTGAAATTATTTTTGTGTATGGTGTTAAGAAAGTGGTCGTTTCATTCTTTAGAATGTTGCTGCCCGGTTTTCCTGACATTATTTGTTGAAGAGATTGTCTTTTTTACATTGGACATTCTTTCCTGTTTTCTCGAAGAATAGTTGAGCATAGAGTTGAGGGTTTATTTCTGGGTTTTCTATTCTGCTCCATTGATCTGTATCTGTTTTTGTGCCAGTACCATTCTGTCTTGATAACTAAAGCTTTGTAATAGACCTTGAAGTCTCAAATTGCTTTGCCTATACGGGGTCTTTTGTGGTGTTGTACAAATATTAGGATTGTTTGTTCTACCTCTGTGAAAAATGCTTGTGGTATTTTGACAGGCATTGCATTAAATGTGTAGAATGCTTTGCATAGCATAGACATTTTAATGATATTCTTCCAATCCATGAACATGGAATATTTTTCCATTTCTTTGTGTCATCTTCAATATCTTTTGCAAGTGTTTTATACTTTTCAGAGTACAGATCTTTTACTTCTTTGCTGAGATTTATTCCTAGGTATCTTACAGTTTTTGGTGCAATTGTAACTGAGACCGATTCATTCCTTGATTTCTTTTTCTGCTGCTTCATTATTGGCACATAGAAATGCAACAAATTTCCATACATTGATTTGTATCCTGTGACTTTACTGAATTTGTATCAGTTCTAGCACTTTTTTGGTAGATGCTAAAAATTTGTATCGAACCATAAAAAGATGCCTGGGTGGCTCAGTTGGTTAAGCGTCTGCCTTCAGCTTGGGTCATGAACCTAAGGTCCTGGGGTCAAGTCCCACATTGGACTCCTTGCTCAGCGGGGAGCCTGCTTCTCCCTCTACATTTGCTCCTGCTTGTTCTCTCTCTGTGTGTCTCTCAAATAAATAAAAAGTTAAAAAAAAGGGAACCATAAAAGACCCTGAATAGCAATCCTGAGAAAGAACAATGCTGGAAGCATCACACTTCCTCACTGTCAAACTGCACTGCAAAGATACAGTAAACAAACAGCATGATACTGGCATAAGAATGGACACATAAACCAAAAGAACAGCCTCAAGACTCAAGAAATAAACCAAGAGACATAGAGTCAACTAATATTTAACAAGGGAGCCAAGAATGCTCAATGCAAAAGATAATCTCTTCAATAAATGATATTGGGTAAACTGGATAATCACATGCAGAAAATTAAAATTGGACTCCTCTCTTCTACAACTCACAAAAATTAACTCAGAGTGGATTGAATATTTAAACATAATACTTGAAATGATAAAAATCCTAGAAGAATACACCGGGATACTTGACATTGCTCTTGGTAATGATTTTTTTGGATAGGACAAAAAAAGCATGAGCAACAAAAACAAAAATTATCCAGTGGGTCTACAACCACCTAAAACAAGTGTCTTCACAGCAAAGGAAACCATCAACAAAATTAAAAGGCAACCAACGTAATGGGAGAAAATATTTGCAAACTATATGTCTTATAAGGGGTTAATATATAAAATATATAAAGAAATCAATAAGAAAACCCACCAAACAATCATATTAAAAAATAAGCAGAACTGAATAGAGATTTTTTCCAAGGAAAACATACAAATGGTCAACAGTTGCATGAAAAAATTCTCAACATTACTAATCATCATGGACAGGCAATCAAAATCACAATGCAATATAACCACATCTCTTGTTGTTGGTAAAAATGTAAAAAGAATGGGGTGCCTGGGTGGCTCAGTTGTTGAGCATCTGCCTTCGGCTCAGGTCCTGATCCCGGCATTCTAGGATCGAGCCCCACATCCAGCCCTCTGCTCAGCGGGAAGCCTGCTTCTCCCTCTCCCACTCCCCCTGCTTGCGTTCTCTCTCTCTCGCTGCCTCTCTCTCTGTCAAATAAAAAAAATAAAGTATTAAAAAAAAGAGGTAAAAAGAAGGAAACACTTGTCCACTGTAAGTGGGAATGTAACTGGTATAGCCACTATGTGTAACCTAACAGTGGCATCTATAAGAATTAATAATAGAACTACCATATGATCCCAGAATCGTACTTCTGGGTACATATCAAAAGGAAATGAAAACAGTGCATGAAAATACCTACACTGTCATGTTTATTGTAACATTATTCACATGTTTATTGTACATTATTCCACAAGATATGGGAACAACCTAAGTGTCTGTCAAGGAATGAATGGACAAAAAAGATGTCAAATATATATATGATATACACATATACACACGCACACAAACATATTTAAAGATGTTATATATATATATATATATATATATATATATATGTATATATATCACACACACACACAACCAAATATTATCCACCCATGAGAAAAAGGAAATTCTACCATGTGCAACAACATGGATGGCCCTTTAGAGTGTTCGGATAAGTGAGATTATTCAGAAAGAGAAAGAAAAATAGTGTATGGTATCACTTATATGTGAAATTTAAATTAACCAAACTCAAAGAAAGACGAAACAGAATAGTGCTTACTGGGGACGCTGAGAAAGAAGAACTGGAGAGATGATTTTCAAAGGGTACAAAGAGGCACTCAGAAAATGATTAAGTTCTGGGAACCTAAGGCACAGCATTTTGATTGCAATTTGAAACTATATGTATTTGAAAGTTGCTGAAAACAGTAGATCTTAAATGTTCTCAACACAAGAAAAAAATAATTACGTGACACACTGGAGGTGACAAGTAACACTACAGTGATAGTCATACAGCAATCTGGAAGTATATCAAATCAATATGCTGTACACCTTAAACTTACATAATATTATATTTCAATTATATCTCAATCTAAAAGTAGTCTGTCAGTGAATTTCTCAGCAGAAACCTGGCAGGCCAAAAAAGAGAAGGATGATATATTCAAAGTGCTGAAAGAAATGAACTGCAAGCAAGCAATACTATAATTTGCAAAATTCTCTTTGAAAAAGGAGCGATAAAGAATTACCATTTCAAAAAAAATGAGGGAGTTCACTACTAGATATGGCATACAAGAAGTGCTAAAGGGAATTCTTTAATTTGAAATAAAAGGGCTGTAAACTGCAATATGAGAATATAGGAAAATATAAAAGGATATATAGGTAGATACAGAATGATATGATACCATTATGTTAGTGTATATATCACCTTTAACCCTGGTGTAAAAATTAAGACACAAAGTACTAAGAACAACTCTAACTAAAATAATATATTAACAGATATATAAAATGAAAGATGAAAATTGTGACATCAAGTAAGTTAGAGTGGGGGTGTAAACATGTACACTTCATGTAAGCAATTAGGTTGTTATTAGCTCAAAATAGACTTATAGCTAATGATGTTTTACATAATCTTCAAGGTAACTACAAAGATAATACGTAACGGCACAAAGGGAAAGAGAAAAAATCAAAGTATATCAATGCAGAAATTCATGAAATCATAAAGGAACACAGCAACAAAAGAAGAAAGGAATGAAAGAACTGTAATAACTGAAAGAAAACAACAAAATGGCAAAATCACATACTTGTGCTTTATAATATCTTTAAATGTAAATGAATGAAACTCTGCAAGCAAAAGGCAAAGTGGCTGAATAGATAAGAGAACAGAATAAAACTATATGTTGTCTACAAGAAATATATTTTAGATTTGAAAACACATATAGGATGAAGGTTAAGGAATGGAAAAGATATTCCATGGAAATGTAAACCTAAGATAGCAGAGGACAGGGGAAGCTTTATCAGACATATTAGACTTTAGTTGCAAAATTGTCACGAGAGACAACATTGGTCACTATATAATGACCTAAGTGCCAATTCCATAGGAAGATATAATGATTACAAATATATTTGCACCCAATGTCAGAGTACTTGAATGATCAAACCAAATACTGATGGATCAGAAGTGGAAAACGAAAAACTACATTAAGAAACTTCAATATTCCACTCTAAATAATGGTTAAATCGTCCAGACAGAAATCAATAGGGAAACAGCACATGTGAACAACATTGAAGACCAAAGAGAAATAAGAGATATATAACTGAACATTTCACCCAAAAGAAGAAAAATATTCTTCTCCAGCACACATACATGGAACATTTTGCACAACGCTCTGACAACAAACAAAACCTTAACAAATTTTAGAAGACTGAAATCCTTACAATTATCTTCTCTGACCACAATGTAATAAAATTAGATTCAAATAACATGTGGAAAATTGGAAAATTCAAAAATATATGGGAATTAAACGAGTTCTTAAAAACCAATAGATCAAAAATGATGCCAAAAAGGAAATCAGAAACTATTTGGAGACAAATAAAAACTACAATTTAATACACCAAAACTTATTAGGTATAACAAATATACTTCTAAAAGGAAAGCTCATGGTGATAAGCTTATGATTAACTTATGATTAACTCCTACATTAAAGAAATATCTCAAATAAATAACCAACTTTGTACCTCAAAGAAGTATAAAAATAAGAACACATTAAGCCCAACATTGGCAGAAAAAAGGAAATAATAAAGAGTGCAGGAGAAATAAAATACAAATCAAAAACAAAACAAAACAAAATGACAAAACTAAGACTGGAATTCTTGAAAAGTTAAATTCATATCATTACTATAAAATAGAGAAGACTCCAATAAATAAATCAGAATTAAAAGAACAGACATTAAAACTGATGCAACATTAGTTTAAAAAGATCATGAGGGGGGTGCCTGGGTGACTCAGTTGGTTAAGCACCCCACTATTGATTTCGGCTGGGTCAGGATTTCAGGGTTCTGGGATCAAGCCCCACTACGGGTTCCTTGATCAGTGGGGAGTCTGCTGGAGATTCTCTCTCTCCCTCTGCCCCTTCTCCTTGCTTTCTTATTCTTTCTCTAAATCTCTCTCTCTCAAATAAATAAATCTTTGAAAAAACTTTAAAAAAACTAAAAAGACCATGAGAGACTATTATTAACAATCAAGTGACAAAAAAATTGGATAACTGAAAAGAAGTGGACAAATTCCTAGAAACATACAATGTACCAAGAATGAATTGAGAAGAAATATTAAAAAGACCAATAACAAAGAAAGATTTAATCAGTAATCAAAAACCACCCAACAAAGAAAATCCCAGAATAAGATAGCTTCATGGATGAATTCTACCAAATATTTACAGAAAAATTAACAACAATTTTCCTTATAATTTTTCAAAAACTAGAAGGAACACCTACAAACTCATTTTATGAAGCCATCATCACTCTGATATTTAAACCAAAAACATCACAAGAAAAGAAACTATAGACCAATATGCCTGATGAACACAGATGGAAAATTCTCAATAATACACCAGCAATCTGAATCTAACAGCACATTAAAAAGATCATACACTGAGGCCAAGTGGGATTATCCTTGGAATGCAAAGATAGTTTAACATACGCATCCATCAGTATGATAAAGCACATTAACAAAACGAAGGTTAAAAATCACCTGATCATTGAGATTGAGAAAAAGCGTTCTTCAAAATGCAAGCCTTTTGTAATAAAATCTCTCAACAAAATAGGCATAGGAGGAACTTATCTCCACACAATAAAGGAAATATATGAACTCCAAAGCTAAGATCCTTATGTAATGGTGAAAAACTGAAAGATTTTGCTCTAACAAAAGGAACAAGGTAAGGATGTCTATGCTAGACACATCTTTTCAATATAGTATTAGAAGTTCTTGCCAGAAAATATAGGAAATGAAAATAGTGTTAATCAAATTGGAAAGAAGAAATAAAATTGTCCCTTTATGCAGATGACATGTTCTTATATATTGGAATCCCTAAAGACTCCACAAAAAACAGAATCAAAAAATAAATCCAGTGCAGTTGTAGGATATAAAATCAGCACACGAAAAAGTTATATTTCTATAAAGTAACGTTAAACTATCATAAGAGGAAAACAAAAACCCCGTTTAAAATGTCATCAGGGGCGCCTGGGTGGCACAGCGGTTAAGCATCTGCCTTCGGCTCAGGGCGTGATCCCGGCGTTGTGGGATCGAGCCCCGCATCAGGCTCCTCTGCTGTGAGCCTGCTTCTTCCTCTCCCACTCCCCTGCTTGTGTTCCCTCTCTCGCTGGCTGTCTCTATCTCTGTTGAATAAATAAATAAAATCTTTAAAAAAAAATAAATAAAAATAAAAATAAAAAAATAAAATAAAATGTCATCAAAAAGTTGGAATAAAATGGTTAGGAATAAACTTAACTAAGGCGTTGGAAGGTTTGTACATGGGACACTATAAAATACTGATGAAAGAAATCTAACAAGATACAAATAAATGGAAGACATTCCATATTCATGGATTGAAAAAATTCATATTAGAATATCCATAGTACCTTGGTAAGTTCCAGAATCAATGTAATCCTCATGAAAGTCCTAATGGCTTTTTTTTTTAACGGAATAAGAAAAAAAAAAATCCTAAAAACTATATGAAACCACAAAAGCAAAAGCAATTTTAGGCACAAAGAACAAAACTAGAAGCATCACACCTGATTTCATAATATTTTATAAAACAATAATAATCAAAACTGCAGTACTGGCATAAAAGCAGAAACGTAGACCTATGGAACCCATAGACCTATGGAGCCCAGATATAAACCCACACATATATGCACATATACCCATACATCTATTATACAGTCTCTACAACAAATGGTGCCGGAAAAACAGCATGTTCATATGTAGAAGAATCAAATTGAACCCGTAACTTACACCAAAGAAAAAAGCAACACCAAGTGGATTACAGAATTAAACATAGTACCTAAAACTATAAAACCCAAAGAAAACATAGAGTAAAAGCTTCATGGCATTGGTCTTGGCAATGATACCTTGGATAAAATAATAAAAGTAAAGACAAAGGCAAAAATAGACAAATGGGATTATAGCAGACTGAAAAGTTTCTGCATAGCAAAGCAAACAATCAACAAATGAAAATGCAACCTATGAAACAGGAGAAAATATTTGGAAGCCATATATCTGATAAAGAGTTAATATTAAAGACATTAGTAACTCATACAACTCAACAGCAAAAGGAAAAATATTCCAATTTAAAATGGGATGAATAAGCTAAATTAATATTTTTCCAAAGAAGACATACCAATGGCCAAAAGGTATATGAAAAAGTGCTCAACATCACTAATCAGGAAAGTGCAAATAAAAACCACAAATGTGATACCAACTCACATAAATTAGGCTGCCCACAATCAAAATAACAGTAGATAGCAAATGTTGCTGAGTGTGTGAAGAAAAGGAAATACTCGAACACTGTTAGTGGGAATGTAAATTGGTATAGCCATGATGAAAAAAATATGGAGGGGCTTCCAAAAATTAAAAATAGAACTACCATATGGTCCAGAAATCCCATGTGTGAGTATATATCCAAAGAAATTGAAATCCACATCTTGAAGAGATATCTGCATTTCCACATTCACTGAAGCTTTGTGCAAAATAGTCAAGACAAGGAAGCAACCTAAATAGTCATTGACAGGTGAATAAAGAAAAGTGCTATTTACATACAATTGAATATTATTCAGCCTTAAAAAGAAGGAAATCCTGCTGATTGTGACAACATAAATGATTCTGGAAGACATGCTAAGTGAAATAAGATAACAGAGAGCAAATACTAAATGATCCTACTTATATAAGCAATCTAAAACAGACATACTCATAGAAGCAGAAAGATGACTGGTGGTTAGAAGAGGAGAGGATTAGGTGAAAAAACCTGGAAATGTTGGTGAAAAGTAAAGATGCATTTACGGAGGATGAATATGCCTTACAGATTTCCTGTACAGCATAGTTAACCACATTATACTGTATACTTAAAAATTTAATATGGTAGATCTTGGGTTAAGAGTTCTAATCAGAAAGAAAAAAAATGAGGAAATTAGTGAAGCTGCTGATGGATATAGTGATGACATTGTGGTGATTGTTTCATAGGAGTATACACAGCTACAAACTCATCAAGTTGCATACGTTAAAAACATAGAACTTCGTGCATGTCAGTCATTCGTCAATAAAGTGTTAAAAAAAACATAAGAAATAGTTAGTAATTCTTATGTATCTGCTAGACCAAAATAAAACAAGATTTGTATTTTTTACCTCAAAAGTTATACCACTCAATAAGGGACCAGGTAACCTAAATCTTATAAAGAAGTTCAAGGATGAGAGGAAACACTACTTATGTTATTTTATTATGGTAGTATTATATAGTTTAACCTTAGCATCAAGTGAAACTAGCTATGAAGAATAAAGGTAATTTATTAAATTATGAAGCATAGAGGAACACTAATATCAATGCTTAATGTGTTCTCATCTGAAACCAAGAATGGCCAAAGATAACAGAAAAACTCCTTTAAAGTACTGGAGGTAAAGGGAGAATCAGAAAAACTCATTCTCTATCCACAGAAAATCTGCTAAAGCTTCTATCAGAAAAAGCTAGAAAAAGAAGCACAAATTAAACACAAAGGAATTAAGAAAGCCTAAATAAATGAAGATATTATAAAGACATTATAAATTCGAAAGCTCAATATTACAAAGACAACAGTTTTCCCTAACTTGATGTATTGATTACATTTAATGCCAATAAGAATTCCAGCAGAACTTTTTGTAGGAATTGGCAAGCTGATTCCAAAAACAATTTTGCAAAAATAGAAGAAAGTTTAAGAACTTTCATTACTGCATTTCAAGGTACAAAGCTCAGAAGAGTGTGGTATAACAGAAAATTAAAGCAATGAAAAAAACAAAATAGAAAGTCTGGACACAGGACCAAACAAATACAGTAAGATAATTTTCTACGAGGGTGTCAAATCAATTGAATGACAGAAAACAGATGCTATTTTCAACTGAATGTGATGTATTTATTGCAACTGACCATATGTTTGGTTATAAAGCAAATTTTATCTTTCATGCATCTTCCTAATGTTTTATGTTCGTGATTGGAACATTTTATCCCAACTGAATTACTTTAATACATTCTATTTTTCAGCAAAATATAATTCACAAAATATTCCCCAAAATACCTATCAAATGTAATGCTTCCTGATAACACGACAAAGTAGCTAATATATCCACTTCAAATGAAGAATGCTTAGGAGAATAAAATACTGAAAGTTACTTTGCTATGACTTCTTGATTAATTGAAGTGATTTACTACCACTCCCTGACTTGTCCTGTGGTTTACTGCACACTCTAAATTTGACTCTATGATTTCCAAGCTGACCACTATGCAACCCTTCTTCTATTTCATGGTGTTAACTATTTTCCCACAGTATATTAACATATTCCAACAGATTAAAATAATGTCTTGAAAAACCGAGAGACAATCTCCCTTTCTAAGATGATTCTCATGCTTCTGCTTTCAGCTATTACGTGTAAATGTCATAATGCAATCTTATTTCCAAGTTCTTCCAAGACTCCTCCCTGTAATTTCCAAGTACTGGAAAAAATAGCCTGTTAACATTTTGTCTCTTTCATTCAAATAGCTTTCAACCATTCCCAGTAGATCAGATTTTAGTGTTAGTTCCAAATATACATTAAGTTCACAGTGTGACTAGGAATATTTTCTTATAGTGTACATTTTTTCATGCTGCTATACTTTATTTGTATGTGTTTTCATATTTTAATATTTGCCTAATATTCTATTAAAATGATGTATCATCATTACATATTTCCATTATAGCTGTTTACATTATTTCCATTTGTTTGGTATTATTAACAATAGCTACTGATAGCTTTCTTTGTGACAGACTCTGTTTTAAATGCTTTATGCATATAATTTAAGTTTCATAAAATTGTTTTGGTTAAGGTCATGACAGCTGTTTTAACAAACAAATCCCAATAGTTTAATGACTCAGTAAAAACATAAGTTCCTGAATCACATCAAGCCCAAAGAAATATTTCTGGCAAAGTTTTTCAATCAATGCTTCAGAAATATACCTGGACTACCCACTAGAGATAGAAGATCTTAAATAAATTTGTATTCATTTTTATGGTTTTGTAAGATATTTTTTAAAGATTATTTTCTTAGGTGAATGCCTCAGTAGTGGAATGCTTGGGATAAAAGTTACAGATATTTTAATGACCCTTACTTTTCAGAATACTGACTATTCCACGAAAGTAAGAACAAATCAATGCCATGCATGTCTGCCAGGGACGAATACTTTATGTTGTTAAATATATGTGCATATCATACAGGTGAAATGGCATCTATTTTAAAATTGTTATTGTTTTGACTTCTTATGGAGTTGAAGAGTTTTCATATGTTTGTTAACTATTTCCATTCTACTAATCTTTTCCCATATAAATATTGAAACTATTTTTAAATTGAACATTATTAAATATTAAATGAATGACTGCTTTGGATTTGGGGCACACAAGTGTTTTCCTTCCCTCACATCACAAGACAAGTTCTATGACAGTAGGGACTTTATCTTCACTACATAATCACGTCCTAAAAAAGCGGTAGCTCTGTAATAAATATTTAATCCAATGAACTTATAGCCAAAAACCTGATTGAACACCGCATCTTTTCCATGTGAAAGAATGCCAAAGATGATCAAAAACTGCACTTTAGCAGAGATAGCCAAAGTGAAAACAATAAAATATGATGGAGACCGTGTGAGATTAGTTATAATTTGGGATAAGATGACGATTTCACATGACCTGCTGGTTCCATTGCAAAAGATCAAACATGGAGTAGCTATGGGAGAAACAAAGAGTCAAGAAAAAGATTAAAATAGAGAAACTTCTGGGAAGAGAGAAGGTGATTTTAAGCTGATATATCTGGGAGTAAGAAAATAAGATTGTTCCAGTCTGGAGCAGAAAGTTGTTTAAGTTGCTACGACAAGAAAAATGAAACAAGTGACAAGTGCTTAGCCCACCTGTGTAAGCATCCACACAGGTACAATCAAAGAAACCCTGCTATATTGAAAACTTGAGGTAAATAGGGATAAACTACTTTAAGCCTGACTCCTCCAAATATCCCCTTCCAAATCTCCAGGGCTGGTGGTTAAAAGTCTAGGGAAATTGTTCTCAAACTATAGTAAATGTCAGAATCTCCTGGAAGTGATATAAAAACACAGATCACTAGACCCCAACTTGAGTTTCTGATTCAGTACATATTGCCAAGGCTTATAATTAGCATTTGTAATATGTTTCCAGGTAATGAATGATGCTGTTGGTCTGGAGACCACATTCTGAGTACCACTCCTATTGGGACTGATTTCCACCAATGCTATTTTTAACTGAGAGTCTAAGGGAAAATTCTTACCTGTAGAGAGACAATGTGGTACGATACCAAACAGGTAGTATTCAGTGGTTTTAGGTGTCCAGTGTTCACAATGATAGGGCTCCACATTTCTCGCCATGAACTCAACTGAACTGACACAGATTTAGCGTTCTGATCTGCACTGCACAGGAATAAGCTCATAGTACAAACACTGTGATCTTTGAGAAGTACAATAACATCAAAACAGAAACAATAAAATATACTGTGAATGTCATCAGAAACAGAAGCATTAGAAGAGAAAAGCAAAAGAAGAAAATTACCATAATAAATACGATGAACATGATAAGAGAAGACGTTAATAATGTAAAACCAGAATAAAAAATCATAATATATAATCTAGGCATAAAAAATTACAGTATGAAAATTAAGAAAAAACATCATACATGTGTTAGATACAAGCAAAGAATGAATTACGTAGCTAAAGAAAATCTCCTAGAACACAAGGGAGGATCTAGAAATAGAAACTATTTTTTAGAATGATAAAAGGACAGAAGTAACAAATTTGAACAGAAATCCTAGATAAAAAAAACAAATAAAAATAAGCAAAAGGAAATATTTCCAAAAATATTCCTGTGAATTTCCCAAAGAGAAATAAACTCACACTAAAAGAGTTCCTACAGTGCCAAAGAGGAATGATTAGAAAAACTCATATACAGATATATTAACATAATATTTAGAAATACAAAATACAAATAAATTGTATCAATAGTCTAGAACAAAAAAGAAGATAACCTACAAAGAAATACTAGATTTACATGAGATTTTGCAAAAGCAATAGTAGAAGCAAGAAGAAAAAAAGTGGTTTGGAATTATACTTTCATATCCAGCCAAACGCCCTTCAAAAGTGACTATTTAACAAAAATATTCAGATGCACCTAGCCTCATTGGCTTGGTTACACAAAGGAACATATTGTAAACATGAGGAAGTACATGAATTAAAACACATTCAAATGGAGAGGAGATTAAAAAAGAAATGTAAATTAATAGTGACCAAATATCTTGGTAAACATCACCAATATCATCAAAAAGTTAATTACTTTAAAAATTGGAATAATTTTAAAATTAAGAGGTGTTCTACTGTCAGTAAAACTGAAAGGTTAATTTAAAGGGCATGTAAACAATATTATGCATGGTAGTCTGAATAATGCACTGTCTCTTCACCTACACCTGAAATCTTTACCAAAGTAAACTATTAGCTAGGATGTAAAGGATGCCTCCATAAAAATTAGAGAATTGATATTATAATAACTACATTATCAGATCACTGTGCAACAGAGAAATCAATCCAAATATGCAATTCCTATATGGTTTTGAAATTTAAACCTATCTGTAAATATCTACAATTGTATTTACTTAGACTATCAGGAGTCAAAAAAGAAATCATGAAATTAGAACATCTTTATCACAAAAATGTTTTTTAAAATGCCAAATATAAAATTTGGAGGAGTGCAGTAAAACTATTTTTAAATGAACTTTTTATTTGGCAATAATTTTAGATTTACGAAATTTTGTAAAGATAAGACATAGAGTCCTTGTATACCATATATCTACTTTTCTCTAACATTAACATTTAGAATAACCAGAGTATATTTGTATTTGTCAAAACTAAGAAACTGACATTTTAATTACTATTACCTGAACTCCAGAATTCACTTGGATTTCATCAGTGTTTACATTAATATTCTCTTTCTGGGCCAACATCTAATCCAAGATACCACACTGCACTCAGTTGTCATGTCTCCTTAGTAAGCTCTGATCTGGGATAGTTTCTCATTCTTTCCTTTTTTATGGGATGGTAACTGTTTTAGGAAGCACTTATTCTTTGCTAAATGATTATTCTTCTCACATATAAGAAAATATTTTACAGTTGTTAAATGGTTTTGTGATTATTACTGTGACAGATGAATATGTAGGAATTCATTTTACCAATTTTTCCAAAAAAGTGAATGTACTTAAAATTATTAATCCAATCTATTTTACTCTTTATGTTTTAATATTTTTTTGGCATTTTTAACTGGCATGATATGATAAACAATATTTAATAAGAGAAAACATTCCCTTTTAATATATTTTACTTCATATTATCAGCATGTTTCATTTCATGATGAAATGACAATATTTTTAGTATAATGCATTAAATATGCCATGAAACAATTTCTCAATAACTCATGCATAGGGGTCAAATATAACATGTAATAAATTTAAAAATAAAACTTAGAATTGTATAATATTGAGAAAAAATAACATAACTTTTAAAATGAAATAAACATGGGTTGCCTGAGTGGCTTAGTCAGTTAAGCAGCTGCCTTCAGTTCAGGTCATGATCCCAGGGTCCTGGGATTGAGCCCCACATCAGGGGCTCCCTGTCCTGCTCCCCCTGCTTGAGCTCTCTCTCTGTCAAATAAATAAACAAAATCTTTTTAAGAAATGAAATAAACATAATCTTTCATGGGATATTTTATAGCTTGGAATAATAGAGTTCAAAAAAGGAAACCAGTTGGGATGACTGGGTGGCTCAGTCAGTCAAGCTTCTGCCTGGGGCTCAGGTCATGATCCCAGTGTCCTAGGATGGAGCCCTGCCTCGGACCCCTTGCTCAGTAGGGAGCCTACTTCTCCCTTGGCCTTTTGTTCCCCCTGCTTGTGCTCTCTCTCTGTCTCTGACAAATAAATTTAAAAAATCTTCAAAAAATAAAAAATAAATTAGAAAAAAGAAAGGAAACCAGTTGAAGATTTATTAGCTAAGGAGCCAGTAAAAAAAGATCTAGAAAAGTCGTTAGATAATACTGTTAAGACTGAACAACAGTTAAATAGACTATCAAGATGAAATACAGAATAAGAAAGTCAAAAGATCTATCTTTGAAAATATTAATGGACTAGACAATTCGTGACTGAGGGAAGAAAAGGCACAAATAAATATTATGAGCAAAACAGGGTGAAATACAGATTAAGCATATATTTAAATCAGTGAGTACAATTTGGGTCAATAATTTTAAAACTTTGATTAAATAAATAAATTTCAGAAAAATATAATTTATCAAAATTCAGTCAAAAAGACATAAAAAGTTAAATGCTTTTCTGCAAAGAAAACATTCAAGTTCAGATGGATTTATGTATGAATTCTATGAAATTATAATCAACAGATTGCTCCAATCTTCTACAAGTTGTTACAAAAAACAGAAAATGAGTATTTCTGAGATCATTCTATAAGGCCATTATAATCCTGATATAAAACCAGAAAAGGGCAATATGAGTAAAGAACAATATAAACCAATTTCAGTCATGATTACATTTGCAAAAATTCAAATGAAATCCCAACATTACATAAAAGGTTGGGTGTATCCACCAAAAATACAGAAATAAGCACTTGTAATTAAACAACCATTCATGATAAAAGCTTTTGTAAACTAGAAAAGAAGGGACCTTCCTTAACCCGATGAAAGATATCTATAAAACTTGATAAAGAATATCAAGAAACATGATCCTAATGCAGAAATATTTAAAGTTTTATTTTTTTAAAGACTTATTTATTTATTTTAGAGAGAGACAGAGAGCAAGAGCATGAGTGGGAGGGGCAAAGGGAGAGGGAATCTCAAGCAGACACCATGCTGAGCATGAAGCCTGAATTGGGCTTGATCCCAGGACCCTGAGATTATGACCTGAGCTGAAACCAAGAGTCCAATGCCCAACCAACTGTGCTACCCAGGCACCGCAAAAGATTTACCTTTAAAATAAGGAACATACTAGGGGTGCCTGGGTGTCTCAGTAGGTTAAGCATCTGCCTTTGGCTCAGGTCACGATCCAAGGGTCCTGGGATCGAGCTCCACCTTGGGCTACCGGCTGAGTGAGGACTCTGCTTCTCCCTCTCCCTCTGCTCCTCCCCAACCCGGCTCTCTCTCAAATGAATAAATAAAATCTTAATAAAAAATAAGGACCACATTAGCAGATATACTTCAATTTGCATTATATGAGAGGCTCTATCAGCATAACAAAAAAGTAAACTAAATACAAAAGAATTGAACAGAAGAAATATTATTTTCACTATATGGAGATAATATGAGTTATTCCTTAAAAACACTGACGATTCTGCCAGTAATTTATTAAAATAATTGTATAATTTAATAAATGGCTGGATATAAGTCCATCTACCAAAATCAAATGCATTTCTATACACTATTACGAATAGCAAAGCCTACGTTAAGGTAAAATGCATATTAGTAAAAAAACCATGAAGTGCCTAAAAGTAGATTTAACAAAAGTATGCAACATCTGTGATTAACAAATTAAAAGTTTTGCTGAATGACATTAAAGAAGATCCAAATAAAAGAAGACAGGAAATTTATCATAATAAAGATATCAATTATCCCAAATTGATTTATGTATTTACTCAGATTTCAATTACAATACCAACAAGGTTGTTTGAAGAACTTGACAAGATGATTAGAAAAAATTATATAATAAAGATCCAAGACTAGTCAACTTCTTCTTTTGAAGAAAAATATTGTAGAGAGACATGTACTGCTTGATAGCGGGACATATTTTGAAGATGTAATAATAAAGCAGTGTGGGCCTGGCATAAGCAAAGACAAAATAATCAGTAGAATGTAAGAGCAATCGCGGAAACAGACTAATCATAAATATTTTTGTTATATTAAGAAAGAGATATAGATCTGCTGGAACAAAATTGCAATTCGATTAATGGAAGTGTGAATAAACAGTTATCTTTAAATAAGAAATCAATTCCAATTGGATTAAACACATAAATGCCAGAAGAAAAATTATGGAAATCTTAATAGAAAATGTAGGTGAAAATATTTCTGTACTCAGAGTGTAGAATATCCTACAAAAATTAAAAAATGTGTCAACTCTTGAAGAAACAATTGATGAGATTGATTATATTAAAATTAAGAATTTCTGGTCAGCAAAGAACAATCTAAAGAAATAAAAAAGGTAAGACTGGGACTGGGAGAAGATATTTACAACACATAGAGCCAAAAGGACGTTATCTTCAAGAAAATATATGATTATTACAAACAATAAACAAAAGACAAAGATTTTTTTCTTAAAAAGCAAAAGAAGTAACAGGAATTCCCCTGATGAAATACATATATCAGTAAATATTGTACAGATGAATAACCTTATCAATATTCATGAAAATACAAACCAAAGTCACAATAAGAAATAATTTTATATGCATTCAATTTGTAAAAACTGAAGTTTCTTAGAATATCTACTCCAGGAAAGACTATAGATCAACCAGATCTCTTCCATGTTTCCAATGGAGATGTAAAGCTATACAATCACTTCAGAAAAAAGTCTGGGGTAAAAAAGCAAGCCCAAGTAGATTATACACAACATATCTTTATTATAAAGGTCAAACACTACTAAAACTGAACATTTTCTTTAGGCACAGAAATATATAAAATCATTTTTAACAAGTGAGATTAATGAACATCATATTGAAGACAATACTTACTATGGTAGGGTGGCCAAAGGTAAGAATTGTGGAGAATCCCAAGGACAGATGTAAGTTATCAATTTTCTAGTTTTCCATTTGGGTGGGTTTGTAAGATTTAATTTAATTTTAAATGAATGAATAAATAACTGAATGAATAGGACCATGTGTAACACTGAAGATGGTGTGTCCTAAGATCTATTTTTAAAATGTGTTATGGGAGGATAAATAAATAAATAATAAATAAATAAAATGTGTTATGGGTATTGATAATGCAGTATCACAAAGTGTTTGAGTGTCAAAGTGTATCCACATGAATTATAGAAATCATGCAACACCATGACAGGCAAAGAACACAAACAAAGCAAGAGCAAATTCAGCAATATCTGTCTCTGGAAGGGCTCCATTATGTCAAGCATAACTTCCCTGAAAATTCATTTTTCAACAGTAAGACACATTTTTGATTCAAGATAACAAATGTGTTTTACTATGAGTATGGTATGAGTTCATTCTTAGTTTTTACACTCCATTTTTTACAGAGACGGGCAACCTGTGTGACTAGCTTCCTTCTTCAGGCAAAAGCATCCCATAAATCTATAAATTTTGTATTTATTTCCAATAAACAATCTTGAAAAACCAGGTGTGTCCTACTCAAGAGATCTGGGATTAGAGTTTTTGTCGTTATCTTTCTGCTAGTAAATTCCATAAGCATGTTTATACGTAGGTTTAGTGGGAGTCAACATTACCTTCTTGAGAAAGGACAGAGTTACAGACATACTGTTAACTTTTCTCTTCCCCGATAGAAATATATCTGTAGGACAGTCTGGGATGATAATTGGGATGGAGATGAGAGACAGTGGAGAGAGGAATCAGAAAGGCTTTACAGAAAAGATGATAAAATGGAGAGAAGTCACAGAGGTATGGAGGTTTATGACATGTGACAGAAGTTATAATTCTTCACGATGCCTTGAGAAAATAGTCGGAAGTGAAAGAGAATTAGGTTCGCTACAGTTATGAATGATCCCAAACTTTTGGTGGCTTCCATTACTCATTGTTGAGCAACATCACCAGTCAGCATGGAAACATGCCCATCTTGAGACAAAAGAAAAAAGTAAGCAAACTAGAGAAAACATGAAATAGGTGATGAACTTTGGTTTGAAAGTTGTGTAATGCTGCTTCCATTTATACCTCATGGGCCAAGTAAGTCACATACTCCAACCTCACAATGGGGTATTAATATTCCTGCCATAGGCTACTATTATACCACACAGCAATGTGCAGGGATGCATAATCATTGTACAGTTGATAGGGGAGCAAAAGATTGGAAGCAATAATATAATCCACCACTGGGGAAATGCTACAAAGTAAAGCTCAACAGAAATATAGCAGTACAATCTTCAGTGCTATACCATATCATTGACATTACAGCATTTGAATAGTACAAGCAGGCAAGTTAAAAGAACTGTATTTGACTTTTAGAAATAGCCCTCTTGCAGCTGTGTACACAATAAATCGAAGGGGGGACATTCTAACGACATACTGGCTAAAAAAACTATTGTATGAATCTAGGCTATAGTGATGGAGACTGATGGGAGAGTGCAGATATAAGATATATTAAGGAGGAGTACCTATAATCTGTGAGACTTAACCAATTAGTTTTAGGGAGTGAACAACAGAATGATTTGAAGACGAAAACTATGAGATTTCTGCACCGTATGCCATGTTGGATACTGAAGCCAATAAGGTAGGAAATAGCTTTAGGTGGGAAAATATGACAATGAGACAGATATGATCCTGACCTTACGAAAAATGTTTGGATTGTAGATACATATTTTGGATTTAGGCATATAGGTAATCAACTTATGTGACTGATAAGGTAGGTCTCTGCTTTTCTCCCTTTATAAACATCCCCTACACAAAGGAGAGAACACAGAGTAACATCAATACTGAGAGATCAGGAAGATAAGAGAATCCCATAAAGGACGCTGAGGGAAGAAAACCACTGAAGAGTAGCTTAAACTGGGCACAGTGATATCATGGAAACAAAGGAGGAAAACTTTCAAGGATGAGGTGATAAGTCACAGGAAATACTGGAAAGAGGTTATACAAGATAAAAGACTAGTAAGTGTCCGATGGTAAATGTCCAATAGATGGGTCACCTTCTCCTGTTTAAGTGAAGTGAGAGAACAGAAACCAGAATACGGTACCTTGAGGAACATGGTTTGGTGGTAAGGAAGTAAAAGCACTCCAGACAAAGGGCAAGAGTAAAATAGGTCAAAACCTATGGAGAGAGGTAGTTTGTTGTTGTTGTTAAGTCAGGAAAGACTGAAGTTTATGTTATAGATCTGGTAAACTCATTAGAGAGGAAAAGCTTGAAAATACAAGAGAGGATGACACACTGGGTAGAGACAAAAAAAGATGGGAGAGAATCAGATGAAGAATCCAGGTAAAAGAATTACCAGCCATTAAAAAATGAATTGACTTGGTTGCTCTATGTTATATTAAAAGTATATTATACCAGGGGCATTCAAACCTTTTCTGAAAAGAGCCAGATGGTAAAGCCTTTTGGCATTGGGGCCAAACAGTCTCTGTGGCAACCACTCAGCTCTGCCGTTGTAGAGAAAAGGCAGTCATGCACAATCCATAAATGAATGGGTATGCATTTTATTTATAGAAACAGATCATTGGCCATAGTTTACTGGTCCCTATATTATACTACTAAATCTCTCCAAGGAATTAGAAGGCAGATGGCTCTGGGGCCAAAAGATTTATAATAGAGTAAACAGAGCCCAGAGATCCTGACTTCAAAAACAAATTCCAAATACACTTTTTATCATAAATTCATGTGTATATTATGTTAAAATAACTGGTTAATTCAGGAAACTTTAATTTTCTGGGTTTATTTATGGATTATTAATTTATGGGTTATTTATAGGCCTATTTCTCAGTGAGGCAGCTTTCTTACTGACATAAGCTTGTTAGTTTCCTTTAGAATGAGTAATCAAGAAGTTAAAATCCTCCCCAACAATGACTAAGCACTCTATCTTCTCATTAATAAATAAAAAGGCTTACTTTGTTATTTTTTTTATTTTTTTATTTTTTATTTTATTTTTTTTAAAAGATTTTTTATTTATTTATTCGACAGAGATAGAGACAGCCAGTGAGAGAGGGAACACAAGCAGGGGGAGTGGGAGAGGAAGAAGCAGGCTCATAGCAGAGGAGCCTGATGTGGGGCTCGATCTCGCAACGCCGGGATCACGCCCTGAGCCGAAGGCAGACGCCCAACCGCTGTGCCACCCAGGCGCCCCTGTTATTTTTTTTTTTAATCTTAATGGAAAATACCAGAACTCTGGCTGAACAACCATGACTTCTAATTAAATCAACAGGCTTACTAATTTTGACTGCCAAAAAGAGTCACAGGAAGTATAAAGGCCATATCAAATATATGTGTGTTCACTGACTCCCTCCACTAGACCCTCCATACATGTTTTTCCTTTGATATGGACTTGTCCGCCAATAAGATATAAAAGACCAATTTTCTTATCTTTCCACAGCTGGGACAAGGTTAATTTGAACACTGCTTATTGGCACTGCAAAGCCTTCACCTTCGCTTGTGAGAGCTAGAAGACCTCTAAAGAATAGAGATCACACTTTTATACTCGTTGTTAAAGATACAAACCTATTTTGGACTCAGTCCAAAGGAAAAAATAATGTACCATGAAAAAGTATTCTCCCAAATACTTAAAAATCCAAAAAGAATTTTACTTTCCAGTTTTCACATCAACTTGTCAAATGATTTCATTCAAACTGGGTGTGTATTAAGTGATTAAAAGCAAGTCTCTCTCCACTTAAGGGAGATTTCTGAATTCCTCTGCTCTGCTGAATAAATGCATCCCATACTGATGTTTTTCACTTTGCATTTCTCTGTCAAGTCTGGACATCCGCTGGACCACACTACTGTGCACTTCAAATTAAATAATCTCCAACTACTTCCCTACATCTGATATTGTGATTACATGATTCTATAGCCAGTTTTGTTTGTTTCTTGTAGTGATAAGGAAAGTGATACTCAGAGACAGTCAACTAGTGCCATAGACTCTGAATGAAATTAAGGAGTACTTCCAACTTGGATTTACGTAGCAGAGTTCTATGAACTCAGATAATTGTTACTTATGCCAGCATATTAGCTCACTGCATTTTTCTGGTCTGTCACATATCTGGCACAATATAGGTATAAAATTCACTTCCTGTTATAAACAAATGAGAGTCATGAAATCCCTCAAAGACGTCATGCATGTCTTCTCTGATCGTCAGAATAGCAATTCTTTGAAAGAAGTGACATAAGATCACCCCCCAACCTCCCTCCATCAACCCTCAGTTTGTTCTATATCCTTAAGAGTTTCTTTTGGTTTGCCTCCCTCATATTCTATTAAAAATCTGCTTGTTACCCATACAATGGATTGCAAAACCTTCTAATGGGTTGCTATTTACAAATGAAAAACATTGATGTAATCCAATAATGATTCAATTCATAAATTCCTTCCTTTGTGTGTATTTATCAGTTACTTGCTTTCTTAATTAAAACATTGATTTTCAATCTCTATGAAGACAACTGTACCATACACTGATGCCATTAAAAATCCAACAACAAAGAAAGATGATATTCTATGTTTCCTGTATCTCCTACATGTGTAAGAGGGAGTTTGATCATGTGAACAGAGCATCAATCCTGGTATCATCTTACTCGCTTTGGAAAATCAGGATGTCAGAGGCATCAAAGGACATTTACAAGTTTTCCCAACTCAAATGTACTTATTCTCTATCCTATTCCTGCAATACTTAGGAGGTTATGTGTTAATTTTATGAACTAATTTCAGTTGAGGAAAAAAATTTATATATTTAAAATATGTACTCCAAATGTTTCATTTAAAAATTCTCTATCATACCATAACAAGTTTCTACATTGCTTTAACTCAATATTGAATATATACCACTCACTATACCAAAGTAAAAATTATAATATGTACCTCTCCTACCAAACTCTTAAAATACATGTTCTCTGGATCCAGTGTTCCCTTACTGTGTTTCTCTCACCATCTCTGGCAGAGATCCTCCCCCTTCCCTCCCAAATCCTTCAAGGTGCCTGGTATTCCTGGCTTCCTGAAATTCAGAATGATAAAGTTCTATTCCAATAGCATTAACAGTTCAAACTTAATAGAAATTGTCTCCATGTTCCAGAGATTTTTATTACTTATAATAAGGAGTTAAATACATAGCTTATGGTGGTTCAACTTGTAATGATTTTTGACAATGGTAAAACCAAACAGTATTATGAGGTAGGTGGTTAAAGCACACCAAAATCTCAATCAGGGCATCCACAAGCTATCTCAAATAAGTACACAGACTAAGTAAAAAACAAGTACATCCTATGTAAATGCAGTTGTAAGGCAAGTCCTTTACCTACCTTCCAACCAGATGGCTGAGTCTTAAGCATCTTCTATATAGTAAGACTGGAAAAACCATGTGTTTAGGCAGAAACTTACTAGGTTCTTAGTAGTATGAGTTTCATGGGGTGGAAAAGGAGACCAGAGTAGATGGGATAGAGCTTGGGTACCTTACAAAAGAGGGATGCTCATATCCATCCAATCCATGATCCCACCCTAAAGGACTCAGCAGGAACATATGTAATTGAGGCAAGTTTCATAACCAGATCCAATTTAGTAGGCCAGAAGAGACTGTGTAAATATCTGCATAGATATTGTAAGCTTCTTTCCCACAGATATTATCTCTGGAAGATGTCTATAGGAAAAAGATCCCTGGAAGGAGGGCAATAAGGAAGCCTGATGCATACCTGATCAAGTCACTTATTTATTTATGTATTTGTTTTTTAGGGAGAGAGAAAGCACATGCATGAGAGCAGGAGGTGAGGGGTAAAGAGAGAGGGAGAGCATCTCTTTTTTTTTTCAGATATTATTTATTTATATTGAGAGAGAGTGGGAGAGCACTCACGAGCAGGGGGAGGGGCAGAGAGAGAGAGAGAGAGAATCTCAAGCAGACTCCAGACTGAGTGTGCAGGCCAATGTGGGGCCAGATCTCACGACCCTCAGCCAAAATCAAGAGTTGGATGCTTAACCGACTAAGCCACCCAGGTGCCTCTCAACTTACTTTTTTTCTTTTTCTTTTTTTTTTTAAAGATTTTATTTATTTATTTGACAGACAGAGACAGCCAGCAAGAGAGGGAACACAAGCAGGGGGAGTGGGAGAGGAAGAAGCAGGCTCCCAGCAGAGGAGCCTGATGTGGGGCTCAATCCCAGAACGCCAGGACCACGCCCTGAGCCAAAGACAGATGCTTAACGACTGCGCCACCCAGGCGCCCCTCAACTTACTTTTCTATGTATTTTTTAATAATTCTATAGTAAGTGAATTCTGTCATTTTACGGATGCAACTTGAATAAATTTTTATGCTATACCTTTTACTAAGGCAGAAATGTTAATTTGCATTAGGAGTTTGGGATTATATAATTAAATGAAGAGGTTTTCATTCCTGAAGAGATATAGGAAATACTTTTTTAAAATCTGAGTGTAATAAAGAATCTGAAGGATGAAGAACAGAGAAGACTGAAGAGGCTTTTCTGTTTCCCATATATTTAATGAATACTTGCAAAGGGCATTCTATAAGCAAAGTACTGTACCAACAATAACAGAACCTTTTGCTACCAAGTTAAAATTTGACATCATTTGCAAAGTTACCTTTAGACAGGATAAAATTAGTATATGTTATTATAAGAAATAAGAACTTTGACCCCAAGTAAATGATATATTTTCTCCACATGTATCTACAGAAGTGACATTCACTTCAAAGTATCCATATCATAGGTAATTTACTTATTACAATAGAACAGCCACTACTCAAAAATACACTTCTAAAGCTTTCTTGATACTTTTAGGCATTTTAGCCTCTCTTTACATACCCTCAATTGAAGAAAATCTTCACTCTTTGAAGATGGACTTCAGTGTTGGGATATAAAACCATAATTTGGTAAAAAAAAAAAAAAAGGTCGGGGGGACGATCAAACTGAATACAATATTTTGGTTAAAAACATTTCAAAGAAATCATTCTATGAGCCAGAAAATCATCATGTTGAAGAATCCAGTCACAAGACTTAAAATTCTTCCGAAATTCCTAAACAAGATTGATAGGACATGATCTCACTAAACAAATTTTGATGAACTGTCATTGATATCAAACTAAAACAAGTTCATATTAACTTATATATAGTCATTGGTTCAGACACAATTGAATAATTTAAGACGGACATCATAGACAAGGCTGCATTATTTTCATGTCATTCTAAAAACATGATGTTACAGAAGCTATTTTCTCCCAAAATTCAAGAATGTTGTCTAACGTCACTTAAAATGAGAACTCATATCAAATGTTGAATATCTGTTGTTTCTGTGCATTCCTCTATATGTGCTCTTTGTTCCATAGAAATTTTCATAATGGTCCTGACTTCTTTCATGGTGAGATTCAACTGCTTCTTTACCTGATTGTAACTCCATGGCCATCTTTATTCACAATTACCTTAAGGAATAAGCTAAAATGTCTCACCAGGACTGTCTCTTCTGCTGCCTTTAAACTTGGGACATTAAATCTGCTTACTCAGAAACCTTAAAATATAGAGAAAATTTAAGCTAGCAATTCTACTTTGACAGCATATTCTAAGGAATTAACCTCAAATGCAGACCGTTTTTTACCTCACAGGTGTTCAATACAATGTTTAACATGAGTCTCATTTTGTTGTAAGTTTCAGAAACTCAACTAAACCTAACGTTAGGCATGAGGAGATTATTAGCTCATTAATCCAAAGAAGGATTGAAAAACCAAGCTGTGGAAAGAACATGGCAGCAACTTTGCTCGGGAGCAAGTGCAGCAAGAATTAAAATGCTGTATCTTAAGTCTATTTTTCTATGAATATATATTTGTCTTTCTCGACAAATCAGCCCTTTCCATATGACCTTATTTGCAGCTGCCAAAAGCTGCCAAAACTTTAAACTGTCAGCAATAACAAAAAGAATGTTTACTGGTTTATAAATTCAAAAGCTCTGTGAAAGGAAATAATTAGCCAAGCTTGAGGTCAGGTGTTAACACTTTGAGCTTTCAACTATGGTCTAGATGATAATGCCATGCAAGAATGTAGCAGCACCTTTGGTAAGAAGGTAGGTAGTATAGGGGTAGGACTGAATCCCAGAAAAAGAGGAAAGATACTGGACAAGACGATAATAGGTTACCTGGTAAAAGTGTAAATATTACAAACACCTCTGATGGCCGAAAATCTTTGATTTGTTGAATAAATTAGGATACATATATTCAATGGAATCTCTAAAATCATTAAAAGTAATTTAAAATTTTTTTTAACAAACTAGATAAAATACTTCAGAAACAAGTATCTTTTAAAGTTTTACTATACAGGATCAAGAAACCTATAAGGAATTATCTTAATCATACAAAACAGTTCATAGGAAAAATTGCAAAACCATGTAAAATACAGATATTGACTACTGGTGATCTTTTTTTAAATTTTATGCATATTTCTACTTTCCGACTTTCCAAACCACCTAAGACTTGTTACTTCTGGGAAGCAGAACAAAAACATAAAATGTGACAAATAAACACTCTTACGTTTGACATTATCCATCTCTATAAGTTTCTTTTAGAGCAGTAAATTCACACTTTGAGATTTAACTTCACATGCAATTTGATAAAAATTGTTACACAAAATAATGGTCATTCATTTTTTTAAACTTGTCAGGGAACAATATGCATTTCTAGTTATCACAGCTGACAGCACAGCATGAAGTGAATGACTTAAAACACTGCTGTTGCATGATGGAATCTGTCAAAATAAGTACCTGCAATAAGTAAACACATTCATCCTTTTGCCACAAGTCTCAAATTAAATTCCATAATATTGGGTTATTCAACCTTTGTGTCTTACCACTTTGTTTAATCTTCTGTTAAGAATGACATGTTCTGATATATATTTCTAAGTTACCTATATTTAACTTTTTTAATAAAGAGAATTACTTATAATAAAAAGCATAATCATGAAATGACAACTACATGTCAGTAGGAGAAAAAGAATAAATGAATGAGAGTGGTTTTTCATTATACAGTATGGTTTATAATGGGATTCCATTAAAACATCACCTCCAAAACATTTGAAAATGATGTTATTCAGGAAAAATACACATAATATAAAGACATCAACTTTATAAAATGAGGTCCACCAAGGAACAGAAAGTAAGACATCAAGAATTATAGTGTCATTGCCCTGTAACTGAGTAGTCATAATATGCCTAGTATGTTGTTACTTAGATCTCATCAATGGAAGCAAGATGAGAGAAGAGAGAAATTGGAAACTTATTGTCAGTGCCAAAACTGTGCTATAACCAATTTCTCATTTAAACCTCACAAGAGTTATATGAAATACATACTACTGTACTGATTTTACAGATAAAAAAACAAAAACTCAGGAAAGTGGAGTAATTTTTCCAAGTTTAATAATCTAAAAAATGGCAGATCTGGGATTCATACCTAGAAACTTCTAATTGACCACCCATAAGATTTCCACTGAATCTGCTCTGGATATGTGGAAACCAAAGATCAGGTGTGAATAAAACAAATTAAACATTAAGAACAGGAATAATACACTACTATATTTATAACATTGATTCAGAGTTCACAAGGATTTATGAATCTTCGTCTCTTTCACATTTCTTCCATTTGCTTGGATATGGTATACAACAGAGGCTTCATCCCACCTTAAAACTAAGCAGTCCGTATGAGACGTCTGATTTTCCTTCTGTTAAATCTGGCCCATGCAAAGCTACTCCATACTCAGTAATGGCACCACCTATTTACCAAGTTATCCAAGCCAGGAAGCTGTGTGTAATCTTTGATCATCACAATTACTTAACCATCAATTCCTCAGAAATTAATTCCTGGAAAGTTATAATGTATACACCACCAAAATGCCTCTCGAATCTGTCCTTTTATTTCCATGTCCACTGCCATAACATTAGTACAAGGTACTAATCATCATCACTTTCCAGGACTATTGCAAAAACCTCCTTAGGGTGTATACCATTTCTAATCTTAACCCTCCAATCTATTCCTGCCACAGCACACAGAGAATGTTTTAAAAATATTAGTAATTTTAATATATTTACTTTGAGGAAATCCTCTTTAAAAAAATAAGAGAATATAACTGTGATGATATAGCAATATAAAAATGCTGATTTTCCGCCTATTTATATATGAACAATCCAATTGTAATAAAAGACTACCAATAATTCATTAGAAAGCTGATCTTAAGTTTTTTTGAAATGATAAATTTTTATGAAATGAGACAAGTCTACAAATAAGAAAAAATATTTAAAAAATACCTAAAAGTAGGGTGGGATTTTTGCCTTGATAGATATTAAGTTAAAAACTCTAAGTAACTGGGGCACTTGGGTAGCTCTGTCAGTTAAGCATCTGACCCTTGGTTTTGGCTCAGGTCGTGATCTCATGGGTCCTAGGACTGAGTCCCACATTGGGCTCTGCAGTCAACAAGGAGTCTACTTGAAGATTCTCTCCCTCCGGCCTTCCCCTGACTTTTGTGCTCACTCTCTCTCTCTCTCTCTCCAAAATAAATAATAAATGAATAAATAAATAAATAAATAAATAAATAAATCTTTATTTATCAATTTAACAGTATTCACAAACCAATCAATGTGATACACCACATTAATAAAAGAATAAAAATCATACGATCAATCCTCTCAATAGAAGCAGAGAAACTATTTGACAAAGCACAGCATCCATCCTTGATAAAAACCCTCAATAAAGTAAGGATAGAGGGAACATACCTCAACATCATAAAGGCAATATACAAAAGACCCACAGTTAATATCATCCTTAATGGGGAAAAACTAAGAGCTTTTCCTTTACAGTAAGGAACAAGACAGGGATGCCCACTCTCACAACTGCTATTCAATGTAGTACTGGAAGTCTTAGCCTCAGCAATCAGACAACAAAAGGAAATAAAAGGCATCCAAAGTGGTAAGGAAGAAGTCAAACTTTCACTATTCACAGACACATGATACTCTAGGTAGAAAACCTGAAAAACTCTACCAATAAATTGCTAGAACTGAAACACGAGTTCAGAAAAGTCACAAAATCAATATACAGAAATTTTACGCCAATAATGAAATAGCAAAAAGAAAAATTTAATCAATCCCATTTACAATTGTACCAAAAACCATAAGATACCTAGGAATAAACCTAACAAAAGAGGTAAAGGATATGTACTCTGAAAACTATAGAACACTTATGAAAGAAATTGAAGAGGACACAAAGAAATGGAAAGACATTCCATATTCATGGATTTGAAGAAGAAGCATTGTTAAAATGTCTATACTGCCCAAAGCAATCTACGCATTTAATGCAATCCCAATCAAGATATCACCAGCATTTTTCACAGAGCTAGAACCACTCCTAAAATTTGTATAGAACCACAAAAGACCCCAAATACCTAAAGAAATCTTGAAAAAGAAAAGCAAAGCTGGAGGCATCACAATTTGAGACCTCAAGGTATATGACAAAGCTGTAGTTATCGGGGCGCCTGGGTGGCACAGCGGTTAAGCATCTACCTTCGGCTCAGGGCATGATCCTGGCGTTATGGGATCGAGCCCCACATCAGGCTCCTCTGCTGTGAGCCTGCTTCTTCCTCTCTGTGTTCCCCTGCTTGTGTTCCCTCTCTCGCTGGCTGTCTCTATCTCTGTCAAATAAATAAATAAAATCTTAAAAAAAAAAAAGCTGTAGTTATCAACACAGTATGGTTCTGGGACAAAAACTAACACATTGTTGGGGCACCTGAGTGGCTCATTCAGTTAACCATCTGCCTTTGGCTCAAGATATGGCTCCAGGGTCCTGGGGTCAAGCCCCACGTTGGGCTTCCTGCTCAGTGCTGAGTCAGCTATTCCCTCTCCCTCTTTCTTGCTGTACCTCTCAAGGAAATGCATAAAACCTTAAAAAAAAAAGACACATTGATGAATGAACAGAATAGAGAACTCAGAAATGGACCCTCAACTGTATGGTTGACTAATCTTCGACAAAGCAAAAAATAATATCTAATGGAAAAAAGACAGTCTCTTCAAGATATGGTGATGGGAAAATGACAATATGCAAAACAATGAAATTGGATGACTTTTTTTTTAAGATTTTATTTATTTATTTGACAGAGAGAGACAGTGAGAGACGGAACACAAGCAAGGGGAGTGTGAGAGGGAGAAGCAGGCTTCCCACCGAGCAGGGAGCCTGATGTGTGGCTGGATCCCGAGGACCCTGGGATCATGACCTGAGCCAAAGGCAGAGGCTTAACAGCTGAGCCACCCAGGTGCCCCAAAACTGGATGACTTTCTTACAACATTAACAACAATAAATTCAAAATGGATGAAAGACCTAAATGTGAACAGGAAAACCATTAATATCCTAGAGGAGAATACAGACAGCAACCTCTTGGCTGTAGAAACTCATGTCACCAGAGGCAAGGGAAACAAAAGCAAAATTTAACTATTAGGACCTTCATCAAGATAAAAAAAACTTCTGCACAGCAAAGGAAACAATCGAGAAAACTAAAAGGTAACCTTTGGAATGGGAGAAGATATTTGCAAATGACATATCTGATAAATGGTTAGCATCCGAAAAAACTAACCAAACTCAACACCCAAAAACCAAATGATCCAGTTCAGAAATAGGCAGAAGACATGAATAGACATTTTACCAAAGAAGACATTCAGTTGGCTAACAGACTCATGAAAAGATACTCAACATCATCAGGGAAATACAAATCAAAACTTCGATGAGATATCACCTCACACTGGTCAGAATGGCTGAAATTAACAACACGAAAAACAACAGATGTCCGCGAGGATTCAGAGAAACAACCCTCATGTACTGCTGGCGGGAATGCAAACAGGTGCAGCCGCTCTGAAAAACAGTATGGAGGTTCCCAAAAAGTTAAAAATAGAACTACCCTATGATCCAGCAATTACACTACTAGGTATTTACCCAACAGATACAAAAATGATGATTTGAAGGGACACATGCGCCTTGATGTTTATAGTAGCATTATCAACAATAGCCAAATTATGGAAAGAACCCAAATGTCCATCGACTGATGAAAGGATAAAGAAATTGTATGTATACAATGAAATATTACTCAGCTATCAAAAAGAATGATATCTTGCCATTTGCAACCACATGGATGGAGATAGAGTATACTATGCTATGCAAAATAAGTCAGTCAGAGAAAGACAAATACTATATGATTTCACTCATATGGGGAATTTAAGATACAAAAGAAATGAACATGGAGAAAAACAAGGGAGGCAAAGCATAAAACAGACTCTTAACTATAGAGAACAAAGTAGGGGTTGCTAGAGGGGAGGTAGGTGGGGTGATGGGTTAAATAGGTGATGGGTATTATGGAGGGCACTTATTGTGATCAGCACTGGCTGTCATATGCAAGGGATGAATCACTAAATTCTACTGCTGAAACTGCTATTGCAGTATATGTTAACTAACTGGAATTTAAATAAAAACTTGACAGAAAAAGCCAATGTAACAAAAACAATTTATATTAGGTACTGACAGAACAATAGAACAGAGGTGGTATAACAAATCTGTGAAAAAACAAATTATTTAGTAAATGCCTTGGTAAAAGTGGTTTACTCTATGGAGAAGAATACAAGTTTATCTCTATCCCACTAATTTCTTTAAAAAGCTGTAAATGGATGAACTAACTACAAAAGAAAAGGATAAAATTATAATGATAATAAACAAAATTATATGAGACTATTTCTGTGATCTTGACAACGGAAAAAAGCTTCTTAAACATGGTTTTAAAAGAGAACATAAAACAACAGAAAAAAGAGGAATGTGACTACCATCTCATATAAAATTTCAGTTTAGAGAAAGTAAAGTTCACATCATTCAAAAGTTAACAGGGGGAGCCTGACTGGCACAGTCAGTTAAGCGTCCGACTCTTGATTTTGGCTCAGGTCCTGATCTCAGGGTCAAGAGATTAAGTCCTATGTCAGGCTGTGCACTCAGCGCAGAGCCTGCTTAAGTTTCTCTCTCCCTGTTCCTCTATCCCTCACCCCTGCTCTCTCTCTCTCTAAAATAAATAAATTATTAAA
Organism: Ailuropoda melanoleuca; assembly: GCF_002007445.2. NCBI lineage: Eukaryota > Metazoa > Chordata > Mammalia > Carnivora > Ursidae > Ailuropoda > Ailuropoda melanoleuca. The sequence continues at coordinate 85,646,057 of NC_048238.1, read as the reverse complement.
AAAGAAAAGAAAAAAGTTAGCAGGTAACAGATTAGTAGAAGACATATACAAGATTTAAAACAAAGAGGGAGGGGCAGCAGAGTGGCTCAGTCATTTACGTGTCTGACTCTTGGTATCCGCTCGGGTTCATGATCTCAGGATTGTGAGACTGAGCCTCCCATTGGGCTCTGCGCTCAGCTCAGAGTCTGCTTGTCCCTCACCCTCTGCCTTTCTCCCTGCTCTCTCTCTCAAATAAATAAATAAATAAAATCTTAATTTTATTTTGAAACGGATTTATATCTAGAATATGTAATTGCTACAAAAAATACAAAGGCACAATATCCAATTAAAAAGAGTGGAGAGATATGAATAATTTTCAGAATGAGAAAACAAATACCTCATACATTACAAAATACATAACCTTTCTAATAAAGCCATGCATATTGAAAAAGTGACACTTCTTTATATCCATCAGATTGACTAATTCAGAAAGTGATACAATATTAAAAGCTGGTGAGTATGTAAGAACTCCGATGTACCGTCATGCTCATCTATACTAATAAAATCATTCTGGATTTATTTAATGAAATTAGCTATGTGTCTGTCCTGTAACACAGGGATCTGAAAGAAAATCAAGTAAAAGTCCAAAGGGCAACATGTAAGGGAGGTGATTCACAGTGTTAATTGGAAGCAGTTTCTTGGAAGGAACTTTAGTAACCCACACTGGAAAAAATGGATATATAAAATGTAAAAGGAATGTAATGAAATACTAAAAAGCAACTAAAAGTGAAAAGGATGGACTATATAATCAAAGCATAATAGTACTTTCATAAAATTAAAACACATGCATGAACCAATACTGTATCGGGGCGCCTAAGTGGCTCAGTAGGTTGGTTAAGTGTCCAACTCTTGATTTTGGCTCAGGTCATGATTTCAGGGTCGAGAGACTGATTCCTGCATGGGGCTCCACATTGAGTGTGGAATCTCCTTAAGATTCTCTCTCTCCCTCTACCCCTCCCCACCGCACATCCTCTCTCTCTAAAAAGAGAAAAGAAAAATACCCCAATATCGTATAATTTTAAAGATACACATATACCCCCCCCCCCCAAAATGATAAGAAAGCTGGGCTGGAAGCACTCAATTTGAATACACCACAGCAGAATCAATGATGGAGGGTAGAGAAGGGGCATTCCTATGCAGAACAAAGGGGAAAATAAAAAGTGAAATATAAGAAAACATCAGTCTACCANATACCCCCCCCCCCCCAAAATGATAAGAAAGCTGGGCTGGAAGCACTCAATTTGAATACACCACAGCAGAATCAATGATGGAGGGTAGAGAAGGGGCATTCCTATGCAGAACAAAGGGGAAAATAAAAAGTGAAATATAAGAAAACATCAGTCTACCACAAATATCAACACTGATGCTGTCATAGGAAGTGAGCAATATAACTAACCGAATTTTATGTACCAGAATCTTAAAAAATAAAAAAAACCATGTTATTAACTTGCATTAAAGTACCTCTTTAATGAATGCTTGTTGAGGGAACTAAAATGGCCAAAGCAAAAAATAAAATTGCCAGGAAGAATGTAGATCAAAACATGTTACCAATTATCTTTGATAATAGAAATGTAGATCAAAATAGGTTACCAATTATTTTGGTAATAGAAATAAGTGGCATTTATATGTCATATTTATTCCTTATAAATATTCATGTTGATGTGGTCATCTGTTTTGTTAAAAATGAAAGTATGTATTTACAATAAGTAAAAATAAAACTTTCCATTTTTGCATACCACAAAACAAAGATTCAATGACATATGCCACACACGTGGGATCTTTAGCCTTGATATAATTTTAAACTAAACCTTAAGTTAGATAAGGCCTAAGGAGAATGGCAAGAAAGAACATTAATAGATTTTTAAACATTGGCACCCTTCCCTTCAGGCTTTATTTTAACAACAGAATTAGAAATAATTCTTGTGGGGCAGAGAGAGAGAACCCTCAAGCAGACTCACTGCTGAGCCCAGAGCCTGTCATGGGGCTTGACCCCATGACCCATGAGATCACAACATGAGACTAAGAGCCTGACACTCAGCCAACTGAGCCACCCAGGCGTCCCACAATGTACACTTTAAATTTCCTACCATTTTGTCAAATTTACCACAATAAAGATGAAAAAATATATGCAAAACAAATAAGAAAAAGAGATTCAAGCTTATTCATAACCACTAATTAGGAATTTCTAAATATGGGGACATGGGCTGATATGATACTTAATCTGTACTAAATATCTATTCAAAAAGAATTATTTGTAGAAAAATAGCATACTCGAAATTGTCAATGGAAATGTAAATTGGTAACACCACTGTGGAAAGGAGTATGAAGGTTCCTCAAAAAATTAAAAAATATAATACCCTGATCCAAAACTTCAACTATTTCTGCCCAGAGAAAATGAAAACACTAACTCCAAAAGATATATGCCCCCCTATGTTTATTGCAGCATTATTTACAATAGTCAAGACATGGAAGCAAACTAAGTGTCCATCAATAGATGAATGTATAAAGAAAATGTGGTGGATAGATAGAATGGAATATTATACAGCCATAAAAAGTATGAGATACTGCCACTTGAAACAACATGACTAGACCTAGTGGGTATTACGCTAAATGAAATAAGTCAGACCGACAAAGACAAATACCATATGATTCCAATCATAAACTGAATCTAATACAATGAATAAACAAAAACCTGAATCATACCCATAAATCCAGAGAACAATTCATGGCTGCCAGATGGAAGGGATGGGGGCGGCAAACTGGGTAAAGGGGAGTGGGAGATATAGATTTCCAATCATGGAATGAATAAGTCATGAGAATAAAAGGCACCAAATAAGAAATAGTTAATGATATTGTAGTAACAATGTAACAGGATAGATGGTAGGTACATTTGTGGTGAACAGAGCATAAGACATAATCCTGTCAAATCACTTGTACACGAGTTGTACATGTGAAACTAATGTAATATCGTGTGTCAACTATACTCAAATAAAAAACTTCAAAAAAAAGAGGAACAAAATTCTTGGAAGATGAGAAAGGATATTCTTTTAAAAGCCACAGTACTCACCCTATTATAGCAAAAATAACATAAAAAGTATTCTATATTTTAACTACTACAACTAGTTCCAGCAGCAGTTTTCCTCTACCAAATTATCTGAATAGTGAATGAAAAAGAAAATTTTATGCTTTTCTGCAAACTGATAAAGAAAAACAAAAAGAAACCATCCCTTCGCAAGGGGCAGTATGTTACGTTCCATGACAGGATTTAATGAAGGGCTAAATTAAAGAGGACTATATCGAATACAATAACCCACCACCCTTATCCACAGAGTATATGTTCCAAGAACCCCAGGACGCCTGAAATTGTGAATCATACCAAAACGTAAACATACTATGGTTTTTCCTACACATGCAGATCTAGGACAGTTTAATTTATAGATTCGGCACAGTAAGTAATTAACAAAACCGATAAAATAGAACAATTATAACAACATACTGTAATAAAAGTGTTGTGAATTTTATCTCTCTCTGTAAATATCTTATTGTACTGTGATTAACCTTCTTTTTGAGAAGGTGTGAGATGATGAGATGCCTATGAGATGAGATGATGCGAGCTGAATGACTGAGAGGTAGAGGCTGGCCTGGGGCAAGTGAAATGGCCCAAAGTGAAAACATAACTGCAGATAAGGGGGAACTACCGTAACTTTAATCCTAAACTTCAACCATGATCAAGGTCATGACAAAATTCAAGGTGATGGCATTCTGCTCATTTCCAAAAACAACTGAAAATGTTCAGCAGCTCCACATCCTGAAGAAGGTGGTGACATTTGGAATTTAGCACTTCTTCAATAAAAACCCTTAAAAATTCAAATGTTATCTAAAATATTCAATATGCATGATTTGGCTCTTCCCTTCAAATCATTATTCTACATTTGCACGCTTCGAGAGGATCGGAAAATCTGGTTCGTTCAGTGCAGAATATAAGAAAATAAATAAAGATTATGGGATAAAATGAGAAATGGAAAATATTTCACTTAAATGTTTTGGAATGGGATCTTAAGGCAAATGAAATAAAAGTCATCAACATACATATTTAAATTCAATGGCCAAAAGAGTTAAACCATATCTGTTCAACAACAAAGAAATCATTAAACAATGCCTCCTCTCCCAGCAAGAAACCCCACAGCACTGGATACACTTCTTTTTTTTTTTTTATTAAAGATTTTATTTATTTGACAGAGAGAGACACAGCCATCGAGAGAGGGAACACAAGCAGAGGGAGTGGGAGAGGAAGCAGCAGGCTCCCAGCAGAGCAGAAAGCCCGATGTGGGGCTCAAACCCAGGTCTCTGGGATCACACCCTGAGCCGAAGGCAGACGCTTAACGACTGAGCCCACCCAGGCCCCCCGAATACACTTCTTCAAAACTTAATGAATAGATAAATAAATGCATCAAGCTATTAAGCCAGTTTACCTACAATTACAAAAGTAAGTTTGTTGGTTCGTTACCAGTTTGGTTCATATGAAACCAAACAACTAACATGAATAATTCTTTACCTATCAGTCCAAGGCATATCTTGAACAATAAATTATTTTTCAATGTTTTGATTAAAATATTTGACTCCTTTGATACTCCTTAGTTGCAGTCTTCTCGTAAATCTGTATCACTAAATTAGTGATCTTTGAACTAAAGTATACACAAGCCTGGTGCTACCCAGCTATTTTCCAAGAGACATAAGAAAAGGGATTTTATTTTTAAGGATTCAATCTCTAGATACTCAATTCCCATACACTCTCTTCCCTAAAATTGAAATACCTGAGAACATGCCTATAGTTATCTTCCACACACATTTCAAAGGCATATTTCTAATTTACTTCTAATCTTACTATATTATGTGGGATTTAAAGATCTCCAGGCAGACAAAGTAACAATTATAAATGTTGCTTGTAAAGCCTCTTTTAATAAAGACACTGTAAAAACACAATAAGTCTTACACGCCTATTTGGGATAAAAATTGAATATATTAAGGAGTGGGACAGTGCAAAAATGATAACTTTTGCTTAATGACTTCTCCTTTACAACTCACCAAGAATTTTCAAACAATGTACTGCTTCTACAGTGGAGTCCCAGAAAAACAAATCAAACAGATACTTAATAAGAAACATTAAAGGCTGCAGTTTCCTATTTATGTCCAGGCAATACACACATGAAAGCTGTATTTGCTACTTATTTTATCATTAAAATATTTAAGATTTATAAAGGCATCATAGAAAATACCAATGTGCTATAAAGAATGCTCACCCAGCATTTTCAACATTCTCAGTATTAAGAAAGATTCTGGTGATTACTCACGTAAATCTGTTTTGAACGATGTCTCACTTGAAAATGTTGCAAGACTTCAAGAAGGAGGGAGAGTTTTCACATTAATCTTGACAGAACAATGTTACATCTTTAGCAAAAGGACTGTAACAGGAAAATATGTACCATTTTATATTTTAAACACTTATTAAGACCGAGGAGAAATGATCTCAGTTTGATGAATAATTCCTGAATACAGCAAATCTGTATCTTTTTTTTAACTTGGGAACCAGTCTCCTGCTTATAGCTATTACTAACTGAATATTTTCCCTCTTTATTCATTCTTATCATGTACTTAATTATATTTAAATTAGGAAAATTTAATTATGAATTCTCCACAAATTAAAAATACTGATAACAATCAATATTATAATTTTTGTAAGCTCCACACTTACTACTGGCCAAAAATATCATAAACACATAGACACAGGAGCTGATGTAATGAAATTCCTTATCATTTTATTAACAGATGCATTTTCAATAGTTTTACTCTACAATGTTTAATAATTACTAAGTTTTAATACATTTGATTGAGAAACAATAACAATTATAACTGATGATAACTCACTCTAAACGATTGAGCACTTAGACTACAATGCTCATGGGAGTTTTAAAGATTTATTTATTTATTTTAGAGACAGAGCACATGCATGAGAAAGAGAGAGAGAGCGCGCAAGGGGGGAGGGAGGGGCAGACAGAGAGGGAGAGAGAGTCTTAAGCAGACTCTGTGCGGAGTGCAGAGCCCAACAGGGGGCTCAATCTCACGACCCTGAGATCATGACCTAAGCCGAAACCAAGAGTCAGATGCTTAACTGACTGTTCCACCCAGGCGCCCCTACTCATGGGAGTTTTTAAAAATATTGTATATATCCTGATTTTTGGCAGGGAATAATGAGATGACCAATACCTGATTTTTTTTTTAATTTAAAAAGCTTATTTTTTTAGAGCAGTTTTAGATTCACAGCAAAATTGACATAAAGGTACCAAGACTTCCTATATACCCAAGTCTCAACACATAACCTCTCCATTATGAACATGCCTCATCATAGACATACATTTGTTATAATTGATGAGACTACAATAACACATCATAATTATACAAAGTTCATGGTTCACATTATTGTTCAGTCTTGGGGATTTGAACAAATACATATGGCTCTCTGTAATTATGGTATCCTATATTTCCACTGCCCTAAAAACCCTCCATGCTCCACCTATTCATCACACCCTGTCCACTGTGACGTCCAATCCCTGGCAACCACTGATCTTTTTATTTTCTCCAGAGTTTTGCCTTTTCAGGAAAGTCTTATCAATAGAATCATATAGTATATAGCTTTCTCAGATTGTCATTCACTTGGTAATATGCATTTCAGTTTCTTCCATACCTTTTCATTGACTGATAGCTCGTTTCCTTTGGTGCTGAATACTATTCCATTGTCTGGATGTACCACTGATTACTAATCCATTCAACTACTGAGGACCATCTTGGTTGCTTTTATTTTTTGGGAATTAGAAAGTACAGTATTTTATGTGAACATAAGTTTTCTAATTCACTCAGGTATATATAGCAAGGAGTGTAAGTGCTAGATCACATGGTAAAAATATCCTGAGTTTTGTAAGAAAATTCTAAGCTTCCTTTCCCAAAGTGGCTACAACATTTTGCATTCTCACTAGCAGTGTGTGAGAGTTCCTGTTGTTCCACATGCTCGTCAGCATTTGGTCTTGTCTGAGTTCTTGATTTTACCCATTCTAATAGGTATGAGGTAATATCTCAATGCTGTCTTAATTTTATTTCCCCAATGACAATGTGGACAATCTTTTCAGATGCTTATTGGCCTTCTGTATATCTATTTTGGTGTGGTATCTTAAAAGTCTTAGGCCCATTTTTTTTAACAGGGCTGTTTTCTTAATATTGAATTTTAAGAATTATGTGTATATTTTGGATACCAGTCCTTTATCAGATGTGTCTTTTAAAAATATTTGTCAAACTCTGTGGCTTGTCTTCTCATCCTCTTGATATTGTCTTTCACAGAGCATGAGTTTTGAACTTTAATGAAGTCCGTATCAATTACTTCTTCCATGGATTGTGCGTTTGGTGTTGTATCTAAAGAGACATCACCATACTCAAGGTCATCTAGGCATTCTCCAGTGTTATCTTCCAGGAGATTTGTAATTTTGCACTGTAAATTTATGTCTATGATCCATTTTGAGTTAATTTTTGTAAAGGGTGTAAGGTCTGTGTCTAGATTCTTTTATTTATTTATTTTTAATGCGGAGGTTCACTTGTTCCAGCCCCATTTGTTGAAAACCAAAAAAAAAAAATTTTTTTTCATGCAAGCATATAAATTAGGATAAAAATCTTTTGAATAGTTGAATGGAAATGAAGGTTCAAGGAGAAATATCCTACACATAAAGGAATTTTGTAAGAAAGCTTTCCTTCTTTTTAAAATGGATAAATGCAGTTATCAAATTTCTATGACATTCAGATTTAATAAATGTATTTCTTTCTTTATTTAAAGATGTCTGGGGCGTCTGGGTGGCACAGCGGTTAGGCGTCTGCCTTCGGCTCAGGGCGTGATCCCGGCGTTATGGGATCGAGCCCCACGTCAGGCTCCTCTGCTGGGAGCCTGCTTCTTCCTCTCCCACTTCCCCTGCTTGTGTTCCCTCTCTCGCTGGCTGTCTCTATCTCTGTCAAATAAATAAATAAAATCTTTTAAAAAAAAAGTCATTATTTATTTTAGAGAGACAGCAAGCATAAACAGGGGGAGGGTCAGAGAGAGACAAATCCTCAAGAAGGCTCCCTGCTGAGCATGGAGCCCTACTGAAGGCTGGATCCCAGGACCCTGAGATCATGACCTGAGCTAAAATCAAGAGTCCAACGCTTAAACGAATCAGCCACCCAGGTGCCCCAAATGTATTTTTTTTTTAAAGATTTTATTTACTTATTTGACAGAGATAAAGTGAGAGAGGGAACACAAGTAGGGGGAGTGGGAGAGGGAGAACCAGGCTTCCTGCTGAGCAGGGAGCCTGACTCAGGGCTGGATCCCAGGACCCTGGGATCATGACCCGAGCCGGAGGCAGACACTTAACGACTGAGCCACCCAGGTGCCCTCCCAAATGTATTTAAAAAAGTGATATAAATGTTTTATTTTAAAATATCAACAATTCCAATAATTTTTTAATTGAAATATAGTGGACATACAACCAAAATGTCTTGAAATCATGGCTACTGCAAACTGCTTACACTTCATCAAAATTGTAGCTATTACAAGTATGTTTTCCACGGTATGGTAGTCAACATCTGCTACAAAGTTACGTTTCATTATCTTGGGGAAAAAAGAATTCAAACATAGTTTTCATGGCTAGAAGGTTAGTGTTCTGGTCTGATAAACATATTGCAAGTATCATGTGGTTAAAGAGACCTCTCACATTCACATTTGTAGTTGCAGTGAGACTATCTCTGTGCTTTCTAAATGACTAGTAAATGAAGTCTATCAAATGTTACTCAATTGCCATGAAATGACTGATATGCTATAATAAGCAAACTCAGGAAAAATCATAAAGAGAGAAGGAGAGAGAGAGACTTGCTCAGTCATAGAAGCCACCAAATTTATCATTTTTCTATTATGTGTCAAGCACTGCCATTGTATGGTAGGCCAAAAGAACAACATCCCCACCCAAAGATATATTCACTAGCTAATCCCCATAACCTGTAAATATTAATTTATATGCAAAATGGAGAATATTACCTTATACTGCAGAAGATGTGATAAAGTTAAGCATCTTGGGAGGAGGAACTTATTCTGGATTATTTGTCATGTATGTATGTAATGGTATGTATCCTTATAAGAGAGAGGCAGAGGATGTTTTGAGGGGCACACAGGAAACGTCACATAAAGAGGGAAGCAGAGATTGGAATTAAGACACCACAAGCCAAGGAAAGCCAAAGAATGCTTGGTAAATGTAAGAAATAGAAGCAAGGAAAACTTCTATGCCAAGAGCTTTCAGAGAGTGTGGCTCTAGACACATCTTGATTTCAGATTTCTGACCGCTAGAACTGTGAAAGAATAAATTTCTGTTGTTTTAAGCCACCAAGTTCATGGTAATTTGGTATAATAGCCTCAGGAAACTAACAAAATTAAGTATAAAAGGATGGACAAGAGTCTTGACTTCATGAACGTTAGTCTCTCAATAGTAAGGTTACTGGCACTAAAGTAAGTTATGCTACAGTACCTGTTCACAGCACAAAAACTTCTCAAAAACCATTTTTGCCACATTTTGTGGTTGTATATATAAGCCACTGTTAATTGTACATTCCTGGATGTATGGGTTACTCAGTACATCAGAAATGTTCAACCCTGTTACTGCCTGCAACTTCAATGTTGATTGGACCTACAAAATGTTTTTCTTGCAGTAGTTAGCACAGAATATATGGCCTGCAATTCATTTATATTTCATATGTAATTAGTAACTGGCAAGTAAACAAATTAGGTGCTTGATAAACATGCGCAATTATATTTTCGAAGCAGTTGTATTTATGTTCAAAAGAAGGGACAGTTTTATGAATGCGTAATCACGGAAATAAAATCAGAAAGACAACAGAATCGAGCAGAGTTAATTCGGTGGTGGCAACAAATTCACACATTACACCAAGGCCCCCCACCTCCATGTGGTGCGTGCACTGCCCTGATAAATGTTGCTCCTGGCAAAGCATCATACAAAAATGAGTCTGGAGATCTTTCTTCTCTTGCTGTCATCCATTATTACTCCTCTGAGGAATTAGTGGCTGTAAAATAAAGATCTGCACCAGTAGAGATAACAGACTCCCATTTCCTACCTGCCTCAACTATCTTAAAATGTATGTGGGAAGATGCTTCTCAAAACTTGCCATTTCCTTTACAAATTGGCACACAGGTATGGCATATAGCGGTGGTCATTACTAGATTCATGAACTTTTTTAGAATGAATAAGCAATGTGTTCATAAAAGTTATGCCATTAGGCCTGGCTCCAAAAAGAAAACGGCTTTGCTCCTGTGATGCAATTGTATGAATAACTCTGTGTTTGACAAAATTAGGAAAGCAGGTAAAGTTTGTCTTCATTGTCAATCAATAAATATTTATTAAGCACCAAGTATGTGGCCAGCACTGTGCTAGCTATTATGGGTATAGCCGTGGTTACAAGAGACAATCTTAACTTCACAGAAACTTATATTGGGGTAAATTGCAAGAGGAAATAATAAAAGAAAATAGGGAAAAATGAAAGAGTATCATAGGGGCAAGTGGCTTGCAATTTTAAAGTAGTTGCATAGGCTTCATGGGGAAGGAGACTTTGAGAAAAAACTGAAAAACTATGAGCACACAAATCCCTTAGATGCTGGCAGACAGTGCGTATCATGCACTGAGAACAGAAAGCGCAAAAGTCCTGAGGTACAAGCATGTCTGGTATGTCTGAAAAAAAAAAAAAACAGAAAAACTGGGTGGTGCTGCTGGGGGTAAACAAATGATCAGAGACTAGTAGGAGATAGAGTTAGAGAAGAAATGGTATCCCTATTTGGATACAAAGGGCAACCACATAGGATAGGGTCTTATAAGACAATTAAAAGTACTCTGTATTTTATTCTGAATGACACAAAAAATCCTTGGAGGAACTGAGCAGAAGAGTGACATGGTTTAACTTATATTTAAAACGATCATCTGCCCTCTATGATTAGTGAATGCAAACAAGGACAGAAGAAGGGAGATCTTTTAGAAAGCTTACTGAACTAATCCAAATGGAGAATGACGGTAGCCTAAACCAAAGCTTCCTTAGTGACCACTGTGAATCAAAGGTGGGCCACAATGGGTGAGTGTAGGTATGCTGGGAAATTCAACTGGGGCTAGCATAACCACGTATCCTAGTTATCCAGAGAGTCCCTATTAAGATCTGTTTTGGGGGTATAATTTCGAAGTGCCCTGTTTTCACTCTCAAATGGTCTGAGATTAGATGATAAATTACATGGTCATCCTAGTTATAGCTAAAGAAATGTGGAAATAAAATTGGCTGAAATCTAGGACTTGGCCTTAGATGTGTTTGTATGGTGAATTGTAGGCGATTTATCTTTATTTGTCTCAATATCAAGTATATAATATTGCTTGTAATAAGTTTTTGGTTTTCATCAGAATAATATGTATTCATTTTCTAAATTATGAAAAAGAATAAATTAAACTGACATAATCCTATTCTCAAGGTAAAGCACTGATAAATATTATAAACATATAAACAGGATCTACTTGCATACATTTTTAAACTATCATGTCTTAGTAACTGAGATATACACATAAATCCCATCATTCTGCAGTAACATCTGACATTGAATGTTTACTTTGTAAAAGGGAATATTCAAAGCATTAAGCATATATTAATTCATGTAATTCTTATAACCACTTTATTCAGCAGGTATTCCTAATATCACATTTTACTGATGAAGGAATTGAAGCACCGAGAGATTTACTAAACTTGCCAGAGATCACACATATTAGAAAAAAATGGAGCTAGGATTCAAACCCATATATTTATAATACAGGCCTTATGTTTTTGTTTTTTGTTTTTTTTAGATTATATTTATTTGAGAGAGAGAAAGAGCACAAGTCAGGGGTGGGGGGAGGAGAGCAGAAGGAGGGAGAAAGAAACAGACTCCCCGCTGAGCAGGGAGCCCAATGCGGGGCTTGATCCCAGGACCCTGGGATCATGACCAGAGCTGAAGGCAGATGCTTCACCGACTGAACCACCCAGGCGCCCCTATAACACAGGCCCTGTGTTCTTAACAGCTCTCTTAGGCTGGCTCTCTACTGTGTGCCACAAGGTAGAGGAAACAGTCAACCTCCACTGTTATCCAGTTTGGTGTATATCCTCCCCACTACCATTCCTCTTTCTATAAGCACACGAGAAAGCACATTTTCAAACTCTTCAAAAAATGCGATGTTTTAGTTAATTTACTTAAACAAACAAACAATCCCTCCTTGAGGGGATAACCATCCCCACTCTCCTGCCTTTCTCTATAATATTACAAAAAAACACCAAAAACTACTAACATTTAGGTTCTCTATTCTTTATGTAAACATGTAATCATCTTATATCCACTGTTCTCTAAAATTTTTTCAACAGAACATATATCATGGAGACCTTTCTAGACCAAAACACATAGCCCTAAATTTTTATCTCTGAAATCTAGAGTGACTATATCATAACTTAGTCATCCATTCCCTTACAGAAGGGAAACAGTTACACTTCATTGTAATTAAAATTATGATGCAATATGCATCTTACATACATTTTATTTACATAGAATAGATTTCTCATTGTGGGAATTCTGGGTCAAAACCTGTTTATTTTCACATTAACGTGAAAAAAAATTGCTTTACCCAAAGTTTAGAGCAATTCACAATCCCAGCAACCTTCATGACAATACCTGTTCCTCAGACCTTGTTAAAACTAGTTATCAGTCATTTATATTAAATTTTCTCCAACCTCAAGGGTGAAAGAGGGCCTGTAATCTTTACTTAATTTGCAATTATCTGAAGTTCAATTGTTTGTGGGCCGGCTATAATGTTTCTAATATTTATTGTCTGGATGACTGCCATGTCATGTTTGCTTATACCAGTCTGTAAATCCTGAATTCATATACCTTCACCCATTCAACAATTATTAATAGATAAGAGGGAGGAGGGTTCTGCAGGAGAAGGAGAAACTAGCTAGAAAGCTATTTCTATACTCCAGGACAAAAATGGTGCAGAAAGGGAGTAGGAAGGGAGAAAAAGTAACCTATAAAAGAGGAACCCAGGAGGCAGAATATATAAAAATCATTGAAGAACTATTAATCTGGTTATGGGGTGTATCATGGAAAATGATGGAAACCCAAATGACAGAATTTACAGTGGCTGAAGGAAATTTGACTAGGCTGTCCCTATAGCTTACAAGACAGTGTATACTACTGTTGTATTTTAATGGTGAACATCTCTTCAATTCCCTTTAATGGGAATAATTAGGGGGAAAGAAACTAAATTGCAATCGCATGACTTAGTATTTTAAAATACTATCTTGCAAAAAATGATAAAAAGAAACACTTCAGAAGAATTAGACTGATGATTCTCTATAAGTATTACTATTTGAATAGCACTTAATTTGTTTTTTATTTAAATTCAATTAGCCAACATATAGTACATCATTAGTCTCAGATGTAGTGTTCAACAATTTATCACTTGTGTATAACACCCAGGAATAGAACTTAATTTGTACTTAACAAGACACAAGACTATCCAGAACGTGAACTCCAATTAATGAAACAACCAAATATGATACATAATCCAAGCTCATGCTGAAATTCAGTCCAGTGTACGACAGGTTCTCAATGATTTCTCATACTTACAGATGTCAGTTTGCTTTACCTCTCATTAAGACCTTTGTATCATTTTCAAGAACACTATGATTTTCTATGGAAAGTGGCTGGATAAATATAAAATATCAAAATTACAGATGCCACATGAACTGAGAAGAAAACTCCCCGTTGGGCTTTTCTCACAGATGTGTCTAATCTTACCCCTGCTCATAGCAGGCAAACTGTCAGAGGGAAAAGTAAATGTTAGCTCAAAGAAAGACCCTATTTTGTGATTTTAAAAATTTATTTTTTAATTTACATCCAGTAAAATTCACTTTTTTGCTGTACAGTTGTGAAAGTTTAACAATATACATACAGCATGTAAACATCTCCATGATCAAGATACAAAACTTGTCTTTATCCCAAAAGACTACCTTGTGTAACATATTACTGCTAAAAACTCACCCTTACCCCAACTCCTGGCAGCAATCTGTTCCTCATTCCTATAATTTTGTTTTCTCCAGAATAACATGTAAATGGAATCATATAATATGTAAACTATTCAATCTGGCTTCTATAGTTTAGTCTAATATATTTGAGATCCATGTTGTTACGCATACATTGCAATAGTTTGATCCTTTTCATTCCATTGTATGGTTGTGCCACGATCTATCCATTCCCCACTTGGCTGACATCAGGGTTATTTCCAGTTTGGGTTTATTATGAATAAAGCTGCAATAAACATTCTTGTAAAGATTTTTGTGTGAACATAAGTTTTCACTTCTCTATGGGAGATATCCAGATGTCAGAAGGATGGTCATATTGTTAGAGGTGAACTGGACATTGTTGGGCCAGGGTCCCCAACAAGAAAAAAGGGAGCTGGGACAGCTAAGACAAAACTGCACTAGTATCCTCTTTTACAGGCTAGACAAGTCCACGATAACATCCTGTCTAGCAGCCAGTGCAGGAGTGACTTTTGCAAAACATCCTGAAACAGAACAATGAACCATAAAACATTGGTCACTATCACAGGTTGAGGTAGTCTCCAGATGTCAGCCCAAAAGACGAGCAACCCATGAACAATAACCCGATAGCTAGACAGGTGCATGATCAGAGCCCTGATTGGCACGATTTCGCAGCCAATCCACAGGGAGCCCACACTCACGATACTCAAGATAGTTCCTCGAAAGAGCTTATAAAAACAAATAGATTTGAATGCCAAGGCGGCAACCCTCTCGGGTCCCCTTCCTCTCTGGGAGCTTTATACTATCACTCAATAAACTTTGCTGCCCACCACTCTTCTTCTGGTCTACCTCTTCATTCTTCAAAGTGGCATGACCAAGAACCGCAGGCACTAAGGGAACAAAAATCCTGTAATTATATCTTCAGAGCATGTTTAACTTTATAACAAATTGCCAATATAGTCTTCAGACTGGCCAGACCACTATTTTGTATTATTACCACCAATATAGGAGAGTTGCAATAGTATTGGGGCCTTGCCAATACTCAGCATTGCCAATTTTGTTTGTAATAGTTTCATACCTCATATAGAAGGCTTTCAAGTGTCTTATCTCAAATAACCCTCTCTTCCTTTTGATAATATGTCTTTGCAGAGTGGAAGTATGTACTCAAATGTATTACGTGACCCTGCACACTTAAAGCAAATCAAAGAACTTGCTCCAAAAATCCCTTTCAAAATAAAACATTTGGAGAGACAAGCAGAATGAATGGTTGGAAATGGTAGGATCAAAGCGCTAGTACGATGGCAGCTAAAGTATAGCTATCTAATTACCCCTTGGCTCACCACCACTAATCATTAAAATCAGGAGCAAGATAACATTGGCTGCTCCAATTATTAGTATTTATATTCCCACCATTTCCACAAAAAACATTCAGAAGTTAGAAAAATGTTATATTTTTAAAAAGCAGAATTATAATTATTTGTATAAGACATGATTATCTGAAAAACATAACAGATTCAAATATAAATCTGTTAGAGATAACAAGAGTTCAGGATGGTAAACTGGAAAAAAATTTCAAAATTAATACCTTTCCTATAGTCTGACTAACCAAATGGAAAATATTGTGGAACAAAATAACCCACAGGAGCACCAAACAGCTAATAAAACGGAACAAAACAAAACAAAATCAAATCAAATAGCCTCCATATAAAAATGCTAAAACCATACTTTGCAACTTCATAATCTTAGAAGAATGTCAGGGCAAATGTGATAACCACTACACTATGAAAATATGTCATAATCTTGGAAAAAGGAAAGATAATATTTACTCAGAGGAAGGTAGTTACATAGAATATTTCGTATTATTAAATTTTTCTAAATTTCTGATTTCTAAATTAAAATCTATATGTAATATAACTTGGAAATAAACTAAGGGGGTGTAAAGTTGATATTTATTCTTTTCTAATATTTTATAAATTATAAGATCTACTAGAAAGATGCTGTTTATTACTATACTTGGAAGACTACCTCTGCATATTAAAAAAATAAAACTAACAGAGATTAGAAAATGACTGATGCCGACAGACATCAAAATTTTTCACATGCTGACATTATCTGAAACAAAATGGTATTGGGAGGCAAACAGAGCAATAAGAAAAGAATTAGACGTTTAAGTAAATCTGAGGATATATAGGACTTTATACATGTGAAATGTGCCATTTCAATTCAAAAAATTTTTTGTATTTAATTAATAAATACATTGAAATTTATTTGAAATTCATTCAATATACTGATATTTTATTTAATAAATGCTACTGAATTATAAAAAGAACTCATATTCTAATTAAAACACACACACACACACCAAACACGGCTTTCATCATAACAATCAAAATAACCTCTAAGGAGTTCAAAGTTTTAAATAAAAATCATAAAAGTACTAGAAAACTTTTAGGCTATCACTATTATACTCTTGGTTTGAGAGACTCATTTAAAAATATTAAAGTCAGAAATAAGGCTGGTAGTAATTGACAAATTTAACTAAATGAAAATGTTAAAATCATGAAATATGTAGGTAAAACAACATACACGCATACACACATAAAATACAGCTAACAAATTAAGAAAACTTGCAATGTATATGTGTATAACAAGCTTCTTGACCTTTAAGACAAATACAAACGTTATTTTATCAAACACGGCGATTTGCAAAAGAAATGTAAATGGTGACCAAACACAGTAAAAAGTATGTAATGTCATTCATAATTAAAAACAAAAAAAGTTTGCATATCAGAATCGCAGAAATTAAAAAGGATGCCAAAACTCCTGTTACGGAAGGGTGTGTAAAAAAAGGCATTCACTTACTGTTGGCAAATTTTAAAATCTATATCCTTTTTGACCAACCTATTTTATTCACAGGACTTCATCCTAAAGAGATAGTCTATTGTTCCAAACATTACCTCGGCCATTATTTTTTTCTTAGTAGAACGTGGGTATATTATAATTACTGTTCATAATAAAGTTGAGCCAAAGTTGGTGTGTCTCTTTCCTGTTACCTTAGCATTTCTGAAATTAGTGACAAGTAACGAAAGATCAAAATGTACTGGTTTGGGGTTGAAAAATCTTGTCTTTCAACCACTTATGTGAAATTCTGGTTTTTGTAACCAAATAAAGCAAGGGAAATTAACAAGAGAGAGACAAAAATGTAACTAAATAACACCACGATCTCACAGTCTCTCAGCTGGGGAAAGTATACAAACAACCAAATACAGAATAAATGCCTCCCACCCCTTTCTGAAAGGACAGCCTAACCAAACCTGCAAAAATTGTTCTGAGGAGAATAAAGAAGAGTTAAAATCATTTGGAAATCCCTGGTGTTTTACGATCTAAAATCCTCGTTTGCAGCTAGAAGAATCTCTGTCCACAAAATTGGCATCAAACACGTACCCATCCATTTCCTAGTCCTCTATATCCTAATAGACTTTCTGCATGGCTTTGAAAATAACCAGAAATGCTTTCACTTTTCTTACGACAAGTACCCATAAATAAAAATAGTGATTTAAAAAGGGCAGGGGTGCCTGGCTGACTCAGTTGGTGGAGCGTGCAACTCTTGATCTTAGGGTTGGGTGTTGAGATTACTAAAAAAATAAAAAAATCTTTTCCCCGTTGAGAATGATATTCGCTGTAGGCTTTTCATAGATGGTTTTTAGGAAATTGAGGAATGTACCCTCTATCCCTACACTCTGAAGGGTTTTAATCAGGAAAGGATGCTGTATTTTGTCAAATGCTTTTTCTGCATCAATTGAGAGGATAATATGGTTCTTGTCGCTTCTCTTATTAATGTGTATTTAAATTGATAGAACATTTTAACCACAAAGGAATAAAACTCATGCTTTCCTCAAACTTCTTTTCTTTAAAGATTTTATTTATTCATTTGAGACAGAGAGATACAGTGAGAGCAAGCATGAGAAGGGGGACAGGCAGAGGGAGAGGGAGCCTGATGCAGGGCTCGATCCCAGGACCGGGAGACCATGACCCGAACCGAAAGCAGACACCCAGCCATCTGAGCCACCCAGGCGCCCCTCCTCAAACTTTTCTAACACTTAATTTCATAGTAAGATAAAGGAATATCAATAGAGCAGGCGTAGAAATTTTTTTTTCCTAGAAACTTGTGAATCTTTATTTTCATTTTTTTAAATAACAATTGCTATTGAAAAATGCCAACCTTAATTGAAGAAAAACAGACCTTGTTTGTATTGTACACCCAACACCCAGAATAGCATCTGGTGCATAGAAAGTGACTGGAAATATGTTTAATCTCAAAATTTTATACCATAGTTTAATCATCATTCATACGTGATGACAAGTGAAAGACAAACTTAGATATCAAGATATATGAAAACATACTCTTCATGAATATTTTAAAAGGAAATGTTTGAAAGTACATTGCAACTGACAAAGAGATTAGCAAAATAGAGTACAAGATAGCATAGTGTAGATAAAATGCGAAAAATAGTGAGCACTAAAATCATTTAAAATAGAGACAACTCTAAACAACTTTATCAAATGTAACCACATTAAGGGAACATTTAAAAATAATTTTAAAAATGAAGATATGTGGGTGCCTGGGGTGCTCAGCCGGTTAAGCATCTGCCTTCGGCTCAAGTCATAATCTTGGGGTCCTGGGATCCAGCCCCGCAATGAGCTCCCTGCTCAGTGGGGAGTCTGCTTCTCCCTCTCCCTCTGCCACCCCCCCCCACCCCCGTTTGTGCTCTCTGGCTCTCTCTACCTCTCTGTCAAATAAATAAATAAAATCTTACAAAAAAAGAAAAAGACGATATGTAACTACGTATTTGGGTATGGGTGCATAGATAAAGATATGATAGTTGAATGGAACAGCACATATTTAAACACACATGTTGATTATAGAAACAAGAGATTGAAGAAACAAAATAAAAAGTGTTCTAAATATTCTATTATAAATACGGGGCATTCATATTACACTATTTTATTTTTGACTCAGTAACATGAAGAACTGTAACTTTAAAAATGCGTTTCAGGGGGCGCCTGGGTAGCGCAGTCATTAAGCATCTGCCTTCGGCTCAGGGCGTGATCCCGGCGATCTGGGATCGAGCCCCACATCAGGCTCCTCCGCTAGGAGCCTGCTTCTTCCTCTCCCACTCCCCCTGCTGTGTTCCCTCTCTTCGCTGGCTGTCTCACTGTCGCATAAATAAATAAAATCTTTAAAAAAAAATGCATTTCAGGGTCACGTAGGTGGCTCAGTCGGTTAAATGTCTGCCTTCAGCTAGGGTCATGATCCCAGGGTCCTGGGATTGAGCCCTGCATCAGGCTCCCTGCTTGGCCAGGTGCCTGCTTCTCTCTCTGCCCCTCCACCCCGCTCGTGCATGTACTCTCTCTCTGTCTAAAATAAACAAAATATTTAAAAAATATGTATTTTGGGCACCTAGGTGTCTCAGTCATTATGCATCTGCCTTCACCTCAGGTCATGATCCCAGAGTCACGGGATCAAGTCCCATATCGGGCTCCCTGCTCAGTGGGGAGTCTGCTTCTCCCTCTGACCGTCACCCCACTTGTGCTCTCTTCTCTCAAATAAATAATCTTTAAAAAATGCATTTCAACATAACATATAGGTTATCATTATGACTATATTAAAGATGATTTTCTAAGTAATTGGAAAACATAAAAGTGAAGTCTTTCTACTGAAAGTCAGCAAACTAACAAAAAGCCTATTTTCTTAAAGGGAAAGCATATAAAACAAATTGGCAGAGGCAAATCAGTCAGATAAGCTAATAAAACAAATGTGAAAAAGTTAAAATCCTGTATTGAGATTAGATAGATTGGAATACAGATAAATATGTATGTATGGATATGTGTGTTATACTGAGTTGAAAAACAATGTGTCAAAGAAAATCTTTAAAAGAGGTAAACAAAGTGATGTAAACAAAAGGAAAAGGAAGATTACAAAATACTAAAGAAAGTAAAATTCAAGACACAGAATTAAATGGGACAAAGAGGTTATTTTATATTGATAAAGCATAAGATTCATAGTGTATTAAATAATGTATTTGATTATTAAAATTTGAAAGTATTAAATTAATCAATAATTAACTATTTAATTATTTATCTAATTAAATGTTCTACAATGGCTTAGAACTCCAAAAAATCTCTGCACAAACTACTGTTTATATTATATTTATACATCTATATTCTGGAAAAGGAAAGCAGAATATAAATACAGAAATACATAGTCACCCATTTTGCCCATTAATTAATTATTAAATAATTATCTGGTAAAATACAAGTAACTGGTTTCTTGAACCTCTGAACTCTGTGAGATATGAATAACAAATTCTTTTATTATTTTTTTCCAGTCATTGCTTTCAGTCATGCACTGTTGAATCTGTCCTCCCAACTCATTTAATGATATTTCTGGTAGGTTCCACAGTTGGTCACTTTCAGTGATGATTAAACAGCACATATTATTCAAATTTAAAATTCTAAACACATATTTTTGCTGGAAAATACCCAGAAATAAAGCCTATGTCCTTAGTATAAATTCCCATAAGTGAAAATAGTGATTTAAAGGGGACTTTAGGGGCGCCTGGGTGGCTCAATCATTAAGTGTCTGCCTTCGGCTCAGGGCGTGATGCCAGGTCCCTGGGATTGAGGCCCACATCAGGCTCCTCTGCTGGGAGCCTGCTTCTTCCTCTCCCACTCCCCCTGCTTGTGTTCCCTCTCTCGATGGCTGTCTCTCTCTCTGTCGAATAAATAAATAAAATCTTTAAAAAAATAAAAATAAAATAAAGGGGACCTTAATTGGGGCATCTGGCTGGCTCAGTAGGTAGAGCATGTGACTCTTGATCTCAGGGTTTTGAGTTCAAGCCCTACCACACTGGGCACAGAGTTTACTTAAAATGTGGGAAGGGGCAGACATTAATTCTTGAAGTATACCTATAAAGAAAAAAAAAATACTGTCAAAAGCCTAAGTTGAGGGGCGCCTGGGTGGCACAGCGGTTAAGTGTCTGCCTTCGGCTCAGGGCGTGATCCCAGCGTTATGGGATCGAGCCCCACGTCAGGCTCTTCCGCTATGAGCCTGCTTCTTCCTCTCCCACTCCCCCTGCTTGTGTTCCCTCTCTCACTGGCTGTCTCTGTCTCTGTCGAATAAATAAATAAAATCTTAAAAAAAAAAGCCTAAGTTGATAAGAACATTTTAATTACAGAGGAATAAAAATGAGGCTGTCCTAACACTTTTCTATCACTTAATTTCATAATATAGTGAAGAAAAATAAATAGAGCTGTGATTAGAAAAATTTTTAACTCAAAATTTTATACTCTTAAACTCATTTCCTCCCTACCCTCCAGATTTTTCTTGACCTTTAAACCAAGGTAATAGCAGAGGGAAAGAAGTGTGGTCTTATGTTCTCTTATCCCTCCAACCCTCTCTACTGGTCCTAGCTCATCTGGGATGTAATACCTGAGGAAAGGTAATAGGAAAACTATACATAATTCACTGCTTAGTTGATAATTTCGTTTCCCCCAGTGCATCACTAGTAAACACTGACAATTAATGTCTTCTGTTAGGTACTCAAGTGCAGGCTCTCTTGCAAGACACCTTATCAGTTTTTCAGGGAGTCCCACGGAGGATTCCTCCTAATATGCAAATTTTTAACACGATGAACTTGGTGTCTTTCACTTTCGATCCAAGATCTAACTCCCTATAATATATTTCTTAGACTTTGCTGCTGGGGTCCTGATATGTGGTTACCATTTTGAATGGAGTACTGAAATTTCTTCAATAACCACTTGATCCATGGAAATCCATATCCTTGCCACACTAAACATGGACTTCACAGTGCTCCATTGCTACCCCAATTCCTTATCCAGCTATTGCTTCTCTATTCACTTTTTCTCCATGCTTATGTAAGTATGAAATCATTACAAAAGCAAGTGTCCAACTGTGAATGAGTTACCAATATACTTGCATGTAGGTACAACGAATCTGCACAAATAATCTTTGGAAAGCCCCTTTCAGAGGCTTGGGGATGGGAGAAGCACTACTTCCTCTCCCGATGGAAAAGACAGGGGAAATAACTTTCCCCTGTTGAGCATACCTCAACAGGCCAATGACTTAAGATTCCCAAAAAAGCTCTCCCAAATGCAAACGACTATTTATGTTGTATTTATACATCTATATTTTGGAAAAGGAAAGCAGCAGAGTCCAGTGGTGATGACCATGGATAGCAAAGTCAGATTGATTGCCTCTTAATAAGTCTTGAAATGAGTATCTCGTGCCTGATTTTCTGGCTTTATTTAAGAATGTGGAGTATTTGGGGCGCCTGGGTGGCTCAGTCCGTTCAGCATCTGACTACTGATTTCAGCTCAGGTCATGATCTCAGGGTTGTGAGATCGAGCCCCGTGTCGGGCTCTGCACTGGGCGAGGAGCCTGCTTAAGATCTCTCCAACAACAACAACAACAACAACAACAACTACTACAACAACAAAGAATGTGGAGTACTTGACAAACTTTTGTCCTCAGTTTTGGAATCAACTCTCTACTTTGAGGAAAATATGAAACCCCATACAATATTGTGGTATATATATGGAAAGGAAAACATGTAGATGTAATGATTATAAATGGAAGGAAAAATACCTAGAAAAGCAACAATGGTATTTTTGGCTTTTCTCAATTTTTCATTAACTGAATTGAAAAAACTAATTTAGAATTATAAAGATCTACATATCATAATTAATAATACTGATTTAAGAGCAATCTATGGACTACTGTAACAGACACTAAAATTGCACTTTATTCCTGTGCCCGTAGATTTTAAATTGATCTTATATGAAGACACAAAGAAGAGCTCAATAAATTCCACCAAGCATTAATTATACAGGTTCCAATAATATCTCTAGTGCAATAAAACTAGAAATTAATAAGTAAGGGTTAACAACAACAACAACAACAAAAACCAAATAACTAATTAATATAAGAGTCAAAACTCCAGGCACAAAGTAGATAAAAATTAGTGATTCCAGTCTTGGTCCAGAGACATTATACTTCAATTAAACCTTTGGCCCCTACACTTAACAATGACAAACTATAGAGCAACACTGAACACACAATGGCCTATAGGCAAAATCTGGCCCACCACACTTTCTAATCAATAAATTTTTAAAGATTTTATTTATTTGAGAGAGAGTAAGCGAAAGAGAAAGAGAAGAAGCAGAGGGAGGGGTGGAGGGAGAAGGAGAAGCAGACTCCCCGTTGAGAAGGGAGTCCAACGCAGGGCTCCACCCCTGGAATCCTGGATCATGACCTGAGCCAAAGGCAGACACTTTTTTTTTAATTTTTTTAATTTTTTATTTATTTTTTATTTTATTATTATATTATGTTAGTCACCATACAGTACATCCCCGGATTCCAATGCAAAGTTCGATGCTTCATTAGTTGCGTATAACACCCAGTGCACCATGCAATACTCGCCCTCCTTACTACCCATCACCAGTCTATCCCATTCTCCCACCCCCCTCCCCTCTGAAGCCCTCAGTTTGTTTCTCATAGTCCATAGTCTCTCATGTTTCATTCCCCCTTCTGATTACCCCCCCTTTCTTTATCCCTTTCTTCCCCTACCAATCATCCTAGTTCTTATGTTCCATAGATGAGAGAAACCATATGATAATTGTCTTTCTCTGCTTGACTTATTTCACTTAGCATTATCTCCTCCAGTGCAAAGGCAGACACTTAACCAATTGAGCCACCCAGGTGCCCCAATAAATAAATTTTATTGAAACACCGAAGTACAATCATTTTTGTTTTTTCCATGGCTGCTATCATGTTAACAGCAATTGAGTAGTTACGACAGAGACCATTTGGCCTGAAAAGCCTACAATATTCACTATCTGTCCCTTTTAGAATAAGTGTGTGAGATCTGATAAGGGGGAGGGAGACAAAAATAAATAAATTCATGCTCAAAACAAGATAAACATCTTCATGGACCATAAATTAAAAAAAAATTGCTTTGTCTTAAAGGCAAAACCAGTAAGAATGTTGGCCACATCCTATCTGATACAATAAATGCCCAAGACAATGGAACAACAACTTTAAAATGCTAAAACCAAGGGGGGGAAAACCTGTCATCCTAGATATATGGATGCTGAAAAAAGTATCTGTCAAAAATGAAGATGGGGCAGTTACACTGGAAACAGTCTGGCAGTTTCTCAAAAAAAGTTAAAAACAGAGCTACCAGTTGATTCAGCAATTGTGCTCTTAGGTGTATTCTCAAAAAAATGGAAACATATATCCACAGAAATACTAGTAAACCAATTTTCTTAGCAGAATTACATATAAAAACCAAAGCTGGAAACAACCCAAACGTCCATTCACTGATAACTAGACAAATGAAATGTAGGATATCCATACACTAGAACATTTGACCATACAAAGGAGGGAAGTAGTGATACATGGTACAAAACAGATGAACCCTGAAAAGACTATGCTGAGATGAAAACTCAGACACAAAAAGGTCACGTATTATGTAACTGCATTCATATGAAATGTCTAGAATAGGCAAATTTATATAAAGAGAAAACAGATGAGTGGTTGCTACAGGGATGGGATTGGGGGAAATGAGCAGTGACCACTTATGGATATGGAGTTTCTTTTTGGGGTGAGAGAAATATTCTGCAATGACATACTGATAATGATTGTACAACTCTGAACATATAAAAAGCCACAGAACTGCACACTTTAACAGAGTGTTTTTTAGGTATGTGAATTATATCTAAATAAAGGTAATACCAAAAAAAAATAAAGATGGAGACTTCTGCTTTCACTTGAAGCACAGAAAGCTAGAAAGACCATTGTTTCCACACTAACAATGAAGAAAAGCCAAATAACCTTCAAAATCATAAGTTTTCCTGAGTGCAGAAAAAGACTTGAATTCATAAGGCAACCATCCATAAAAATAAAATTCCAAAGAGTGACAAGCCCCACCAAAGAGAGAGGGTACCTATGAACTGTCTCACATTTGATAGAGCATGGGAAAAAGAAGTAGCCAACATACAGACAGGGAAGAAAAAAATCAGTTTTTGAAAGCCAATTAAGGACTACATTTTAGAATAGTAGGATTCCTTGAAAACAAGAGTAGTTTGTAGCAGACTTACGTGACTTTTTCGTATTGTTTTTACTAAGTTTTACTTTGAATCTTTCATAATGAAACTTTTTCTTTTGAATATAAAATAAATACAATGAAGGTTATTAGTTTGCTGTGGAAGGATAATGGGAATGTCCAAATGACATGAACAGGAAATTCAAAGAAAAAGAAGCTGAATGGCCTATAAAATACAAATGGTTGATAACTCCACTATTAGTGATGGAAATGTGAAATACAAAAAGAATGAAATACTGTTTCATATCTGTACAGTGGCAAAATATTTTTAATAAATTCCCTGAAACTATTATTGGTAGGGATGTGAGAAAATGAAGAATGGGAATTCTCACATACCTCTGACAAGGTTAAAAAGTGTTATCACCATAACCTGGGAAAATCTTTTGAACTTGAAATGGCAATAACTTAGGAAACTTCAATTTCACATCTAAAGGTATACCCTAGAAAAATTCTTATACAAGTGTACATGGGGTATAAATAAGACTGTACATTTCAGAAAGAAGAACATTAATCAATAAATTGAGGTATGTTAATGAAAATATACTCTATCTCCACTAAAATGAATGAATGAGGTTTACATGTATAAACAAAGATAACTCTCAGAACATATAAAGTGCAATAAAAAAAAGTTGCTGAATCACACCTACAAAATGATACAATTTATATAGGTATAAAAACTATAAAAGAACACCATATATTATGCATGGATATTTCAACATATAGTCAATGTATAAAAACATGCCATGTGGAAGATGAACGTGAAATTCATTATAAGGAAGGTATGGAGGGAGATTAAGCTTTGAAGGAGGTAAACAGGGGGCTTTAGCTGATTTATTTATTTGACAGAGAGGGACAGCGAAAAGAGGGAACACAAGCAAGGGGAGTGTGAGAGGGAGAAGCAGGCTTCCCACCAAGTAGGAAGCCCTATGCGGGACTCTATCCCAGGACTCTGGGATCATGACCTGAGCCGAAGGCAGACGCTTAACAGCTGAGCCACCTAGGCACCCCTTTAGCTGATCTTAAAATGTTATGTTTTTTTTAAAAATCTATTTGAAGGAAATATGGAATAATGACAAGATTTTATGAATTATTAGGTTTGCTACTGTATTCTCTCTGAAACTGTCCACATATTTGAAATACTTAACACTAAAATTTAAACAAAAATTATAACAAAAATTCTAAATTCAGGAGATTTGGCACCAAACTGGTTGCAAGTGAAAAAAAATTTATTTTCAATGCCTTTATGAGAACAATAAAGATGAAAATAACATTTTCACTCAAGAAACTACAAAATAATAAAATAACCCTTTGGGAGGCAGGAGAAAAATTTAATGAAATTAATCTGAGAAATACTTAAATTATAAAATAGAAAAGTACAGCACATTAATAAATGCAAGAGTTTTTATTCCCCTCTAAAAAGAGGCCAAAAAATCTTTAGCAAGCATAATAAAAATAAAGACAAAAAGATCACAGAAAACAACACGAAGAACTAGATGAGATACAAAATACAGTAAAAGTAAAAAAGCAAATCAAAACAGAGCACAGTAAAAAGAGGTATGCCTGTATTTTCCAGGGAGAGAACACTAGGATACTAACATAAAAGTCCAGACAATAAAGAGATCCTAAAATAAATCATTGGCAGAGGGATCTGTTTAAAATACAAACCAAACCAAACCAAAACAAAACAAAAACTTTCGATTCAAGAGGTAAGATGGAAGTAAAAATGACAGGACTTGACAATGGATTGGATGTTAAGACTGAATGAAAGTGACCAGTGTGTACAACTCCCAAGTATCTTCGCTGGGTGGTTGAGTGGATGTCTGTACTGCCAATTGAGTTAAAGAATATAAGGGAGACACAGATTTGAGGATAAAGATGACTAAGTAGAGC
The DNA here is from genome assembly GCF_002007445.2 of Ailuropoda melanoleuca. Lineage (NCBI taxonomy): Eukaryota > Metazoa > Chordata > Mammalia > Carnivora > Ursidae > Ailuropoda > Ailuropoda melanoleuca. Next base: position 85,618,767 of record NC_048238.1, on the reverse strand, counting down.
CAGGATATAATAACTTTCATGTGCCTTCGAGACATCTTGGTACAGAGGTATGCTTTCTAATGTCACATCATTCCTTGAGATCTTATACTATTCTGTTTTTTCCAAGACTTATTTCCATTATTTTGTTCTTCTTTCTACCTAAATCTTAACTGCTGCCTTCAATGTCCCCCACTTTGACTTTCCCAGTTCAACCTTTCTTCAATTACAGCAATCAGAATTTCTTACTCTGTCCCACATGTGGAGGTACCATGGTTCAGTGTAAGTAGAAACAAGTGGTCTCTCTTGTTATCAACTATCTCCCAACCAAACCAGAGTTTCATTAGTCTTTCTGGGCTATAACACCAAGAAATGCAAATATGCTCTGGGGGAGAGTTTAAAAAAATCCAAAGAAAAGTCCAGTGAAAAATCAATTCATCCAGAGACTGTCAATGTCCACAACACAGGGTAATGTTGATCTCCGTATAAAACTATGTTTTTCTGAATTAAGCTATCTGATAGGTAAACCTTACGGAAAAGGTTAACTCTAGGGGATCTGGATAATGATAGTATAGCTTATCATAAATGGAATTGGTTTGACAGTCTGGTTTCTTATATCAATGTAGTTGATTAGAATTTTGAGGAGATAAAAATGTGATCACCTCCCTCGTATACCATTCGCTTTCCAGAACATACATACACAACCTCTAATACATAGTATCATTTGGAGCCCATTCCACTCACCTAATGACCAAAGGACTGCTCTTTAATGAAACATTGTAACTGGCGTTACCCTTCTAACCATAAAATCTTTCACATAACATAAATCCTATGGTCTTTATAATGCAGCTACTAATGATAGCCACAACTCCATTTTATAGAAATCAATACATATTGAACACTTATTATATACGAGGTTCTGTTCTTTGTGCTTACTATGTATTAACTCCTTTAATCTCAAAGTGATGTTACCAGGTATGTTACTACTATTAGTATCATTTTAGAGGTTAGTAATGAGACAGGAAAAATGTTGAAAAATGTTAAAAACCTTACCCAAGTTAGTAATTTAAATCCTGGGCTGATGTGACTCCGAAGACAATAGCATTAGTCTCTGCTTTATTCTACTAGAAAACAGCCAAGGTAGGAATCCATCCCATCTGTCTTACTGTAGCACTTTATTTTTATCCCATACTCTATATTGGCACAGCAGTCTGGTATTTTGTCCCTAAAAGTGATACTAAACCATATGCTTTGAAAACTTAGTAATAACCTCAAAGTTTACCATTCTATTTCAAGTGTCCCAATTTCTCTTAGATATTGAAATAAGATTTGAATTGCTTACCTCAGATCCTGCTTATGAGCTAAAATGAATCGAGGAATGAATGAGACCTCCATGAATGTAACTAACTAAATCAGTGATTCCTAACCTTAATTTCATTATGATAAATGTAGATGCTGCTTATACCCAGAGCGTCACCAGCTTAGGGGCTTTGACTATCCCAGGCCCTACTTGGCAACCTAAATACTCAGAGAATGAATGTTTCAGGCTTAGCTATAACCCTTTCAAAAAAACTTGGTTGCCAAGCTATCATCTAAAACTTTCTTAAGCCTTCTTATATCATTGAGCTTCAATAACACTTAGGTAATATGCTTTTCGATTTTGATGTATACTTTAAAAAGCTGGTGAAAAGGATGGGGGGGACAGGAACTGTGGTATTGAAGATGGAGAAAAAGAAGGGTGAACAAAGAGAGTATCTTCTTTCTACTTTATTACACAAAATGCTTTCCTCTACAGATAAATGACAGCTCACTCTCTATCCTGCAGGGTAAGAAATAAGGTTATAAATCTAAAACATTAATGGATTCATACTGTATTTCATGAAGCACGTAGAGCAAAACTCCTTTCTGGGACCGACTTGGAAATGACAGAGGATGTCATGAAGGGTCATACACACTATAGTGGTTTTCACATCCCACAAATAAAAATGCATAATGACTTGTCTTTCATGTCTGAAAAATGGTATTATTAACTCACCATTAGGAAGGGCATGTCCTAAAAAGTTTTCTCTGTACTTTATAAATGGCACCATAATTTAAATACACTAGGGGAACTTACTTGAAGAAACTGTACTTTGAAACCAAGCAAATAAAACATTTCAATGCATAAAAAGTAATTTACTAAATAAAAGTGAAGAAATACAAACTCATTAAAACACTAGCCCTGAGGCTGGCATCTGATTGAACTTCAAAAAGACAAATTAAAATAACTTTCAATACTATTAAAACCATAATTCTCCAAATCAGTAATGATCAATAGATGGTTAATTGGGCCTTTTAGAATACAACATGTGGTTCTAGAAGCAAGTATGAAATAAATATTAATTTGTGATTTTTTTTATTGATGATAAAATTCAAAGACCTAAAATAAGAAAGAAGACTAGCATTATACTGTGATTATAACAATGTTAGATGAAGACAAATTAAGACGAGAGAAACGCAGTAATTCTGCTTCGCTCTGTTATCTTTGGAGTAAATTACTTATCTCCTTTAAGTCTCTGTTTCTTCATGTATAAAATGCATAATAGGGACTTCTACTTCCAAGATAAAATTTCCTATTCCTATTGCTAAATAAAATTAACAACCTTAGACATGATGATAGATAGATAGATAGATAGATAGATAGATAGATTGATTGATAGATAGAGATAGATTATAGATAGATAGAAATAAAACAAACAAGAAGACTCTGAAAAGTGGAGAGTAGAAGACCAGCTAAAAAACTCAAGACACAATGGCAAGTTCTCTGGACTTTCTTTGTTTTCATATATCACACACTTGGAGATGAAGAAGCCAGCACCCTGGAAATCGCAAGGAGTGCAGACAAAAGAAACAACACAATCTTATTGCATAGAGCCATAGGACCATGAAAAAGGCAACTTTGCAAAACAAGAAACATTTAGGCAATAACAATTCTACTCTACCCAAACACCATGGAATAAACAGTGACCTAAACACTACCAGTATCAGCAAAAATTAAGTCAAGAACCAAGACTACTACCGTTGCCAGGTGTAATGAAACACCCCAATATACCCAGTAGATTATGTCAGAAAAGGCTGAACAAAGATCCAGGACTTTCAAGCCCACCAGGCGGTAAAAGCTCTCCTCTACCTCAATGTCACCCCTTAGCCATTCCAGTTGGAAAGGTGTCAGAGGAAGTCAACTAAAATAGAAGATGTAAATAAGATCCTGCATATTAAAGTATACTACTCAAACTGTCAAGGACTCAATAAAAAAAAATACTCATCATATGAAGGCACAACTGATTAGAAAAACTGAGAGATTCCTAAACATGATAAAATCAAAGAAATTGACATCATAGCATATTGTAATCAACAAGTTTGAAAGCAAACAGAGATAAACAACATATTGCCTATAGGAGGAGGACAAAATTACAATAGATTCATGAGCAAAAACCATGGAGGCCAAGAGGAATTTGTGTGATATTTTTCAACTGCTGAAATCAAAGAAATACAAATGTAAAATCCTATATCTAGCAAAAATATCTTTGAGGAATGAAGAGAAAATCGAGACATTCTCAGATAAAGGAAAATGAAGTTTGTCACCAGCAGAGTTATTCTGAAGGAATAGCTAAAGGAAGTTCACTAACAAAAGGGAAATGATAAAAAGAAGTAATCTTAGACCATCAAAATGAAGAAATCATGAAGTATGCGAAAATATGAGCAATGACAGTAAATTTTTATTCTCCTCTCAAGTTGTCTAAATCACATCAAACAGTTGAAACAAAAATTGTAAACTGTATGATGCACTTTTAAATGTATATAGAAGAATTATTTAAGATGAATTATAAATGGACAGGAATAAAGGGAGGTAAAGGTTCTATACTTCACAACTGCTAATGACATCAATATATTGTAAAAAGTTATGTGTATACGATGTAAAATCTAGAGCAACCACTAAAAAAGCTACCCAAATAGGTTTATAAAAGAGACTAGATAAATCAAAATGAAATTCTAAAAAAAATATTCAGTATAAATTAATCAAAAGAAAAAGGTGTGGCTAATACTAAGATCATATAAAGTAGGTATCAGAGAAAAGGAAATTCTGAGAGAGAGAGAGAGAGAGAAATATGACACAAAAATAAAAGGTTCAATTCATGGAGCGCCCGGATGGCTCAGTTGGTTGAACAGGTGACTCTTGATTTTGGCTCAGGTCATGATCTCAGAGTCCTGGGATCAAGCCCTGCCTTGGGCTCTGTGCTCAGCAGGGAATATGCTTCTCCCTCCCCTCTGCCTATCCTCCTACCCCCACTGGCACTCTCTCTAAAATAAATTTTAAAAAAATAAAATCTTTTAAAAAGTAAGTAATAAATAATAAAAGTTTAAAATATAAATTTAAAAAGTACCCACAAAAAATACAAAGTATACACAATCTCCAGAGCCATAAAATAAGTCTCAACAAATTTTTAAAAAATGCTATCACACATAGTGTGTTCTCTGAACACAATGGGTTTAAACTCGAAAGCAAAAATAGAAAGATAACAGGAAAATAACCAAATACTTTAAAATGATCCAACACATTCCTGAATAATTCACGGACTAAAATGCTATCTCGGGGCACCTGGCTGGCTCAGTCAGTAGAGCGTGCAACTTTTGATCTCGGGGAGGTGAGTTTGAGCCCCACAGTGGGTATAGAGATTACATAAAAATAAACTCTTTAAAAAAAAAAAAGAGCTACTTCAAGGGGGATAAAAAAAATACACTGAACAGAATAAAAATGCAAATGTAAAATATCAAAATATGTAAGATACTTCTAAAGAAGTGCTAGGAAAAATATATCACTAAATAATGCATCCGTTAGAAAAGAAGCAGCATAAGAGCTGAAATCAATAAAATTGAAAGCAGAAAAACATTAGATAAAATCAATGGAACAAAGAGCTGGTTTTTTGAAAACATCAATAAAATTGGTAAGCCTCTAATAAGACTGATACAGAAAAAGGTAGGAAAATACAAATCACAACTACAAAGAATGAAACAGGAGCTACCACTACAGAATCCGCAGACATCAAAAATAATAAATACTACAAATAAATCTAGACACATAAATTTGGCAACATGATAAAAGAGGTCAATTACTTGAAAATCGCACACCACCACAACTGACCCAATATGTAGATGAATGAGTAAGATAGTCATATAATTATTAAGTAAAATTAATTTCTAATTATAGAACTCTAACAAAAAAATGTGAAGTCTCAGATGGCTTCGGTATTCTACCAAGTCTTTAAGGAAGAATTAACATAAATTATAGAAAATCTCTTCTAAAATGTTAAAGAGGAAGGTATAATTCATAAGTCTCATGATGAAGCCAGTATTTACCTGATATCAAACAAGAAAGAATGCTAAATAAATAAATAAATACAGAAAATAAAGTTCAACAACCTCTCATGAACATAGATACAAGAATCCTGAACCAAACATTAACAAATAGAATGCAAAAATATATAAAAACAATTATACACACTGACAATTGATTTGTAATCCAAGGATGTAAGATTCTCTTAATAGTTGAAAATCAATCAATATAATTACCGTATTAACAGACTCAAGAAGAAAACTGACAGGATCATGTTAAATTGCCACATACAAAAGCATATGACAGAATTCAAGACTGATTCATGATAAAAAGAGTCATAAACATAACAGTAGGATAGAGCTTCCTCAACCTGACAAACAGCAGCTACACAAAGCCTTCTAACATTGCGCTTGCTGGTTGAAGACGCATGGTTTCCCAGGGGATTGGGAGCAAGGCAAGGATGCCTACTCTGACAATTTATTCTTAATCATCATTGTGCTAGAAGTTCTAGTTTCTAAATGACCAAGAAAAATTAAAAACTATAGAAAAGAGAAAGGAAGAAATAAAACTATCAGTATTTGCAGATGACATGATAAAAACTCCAAGTAATCTACCAAAAAAACTGCTAGAATAAGTATTTTCAGCAAGGTCACAGGATAGAAGATAAATATCAAATATCAAATGTATTTCTATATCAAGCAGTGAATACATGGACACTAATACTAAATTGTAATACAAGTGTTCAAAAAAACTTCTTAAGTGTAAATCTAACAACATATATTCAGGACTTATTTGAGGAAAACTATAAAATGTAGATGAAAGAAATCAAAGAACATCAAAATAAAATGAAAGACATACAGTGTACACAGACTGGAATGCTCATAATACTAAAGGTATTGATTTCCCACAAACCGATCTATACGTTTACCACAACTCCTATCCAAACACTGGCAAAATTTGTGTAGACACAGACCAGCTTACTATAAAATGTATACACAAATGCTCAAGCCCTAGAATAAACTAAAATGATCTGGAAAATTTAGAATCTCATGTGAGGGGCACCACCATACCTGATATTAAGTATTACTACACAACTACAGAAATCATGGCAGGGGGATATTGGTAGAGGGATCGATGGAACGGAATAAAGAACCCAGAAATAGGGGCGCCTGGCTGTTTCAGGTGGTGGAACATGCAACTCTTGATCTCTGGGTTGTAATTCGAGCCCCACATTGGCTGTAGAGATTACTCAAAAAAAATAAATAAATAAAGTACTAAAAAGAACAGAAATAGACCCACATGAATATGCCCATCTGATTTTTAGCAAAAATGCAAAAGCTGTTAAATGGAGTTAAGACAGCCTTTTAAACAAATGGTGCTCAAGCAATTGTATCTAACAGGAAAACAAATGAACCTCAACTCAACTTCACAACTTACACAACAATTAACTCTAAATGATCATGGAATTTAATGTAAAATTTAAAACTATAAACCTTTGAAAAAATAGCAAAGGCAAAATCTTTGGGATATAGGGCAAGGCAAACAACTCTTAGACTTGTCGTCAAAAACATGATCCATGAACCAGCTGAGTGGCTCAGCTGGTTAAGCAACGGACTCAGTTTCAGCTCAGGTCCTGATCTCAGGGTAATGAGATCAAGCCCTGCATTAGGCTCCTCACTCAGCATGGAGTCTGCTTAAGACTTCTGCTTAAGACACACTCCTACACATTCTCTCTCTCTAAAAGAAATAATAAGTCTTTAAAAAAAAACTGCATGTGAATCTATAATTTTATTACAATAAAACAGTTTAATCTAATAGAGAATATCTCCATGACCACACCAAAAGACTCATCATTTAAATTTCTAAAAATAAGTGTGATGGTGAAATGAGATATCTTAAAATTAAAGACCCACTTTGGAAATAACCACCTCTGCTTGGTTTCAGTTTCACAGGATGCCTATTTCTTATATGACATTATTTGCCAAGCCTTATGACATTCCCCACTGGTGGCACCGAAGCTTCCCATAGTTGTAGAGAACGCTGAGAATGAAGAAACTTAGGGTTGGGATGTATAGGGAGTAACAGATAAGTCCAAGACATGATTCAGATCTTTTTTGTTGAAACATGGAAAACAAATGTTTTATGTCATTCTGATCATAAAATTTTAAGTTCAAAAATGTTTAATTTAAAAAGTGGATAATACTACCTATTTGTGTATGGTATAAGAAATTAAATGGAATAGGGGCACCTGGGTGGCACAGCGGTTAAGCATCTGCCTTCAGCTCAGGGCGTGATCCCGGCGTTATGGGATTGAGCCCCACATCAGGCTCCTCCGCTGGGAGCCTGCTTCTTCCTCTCCCACTCCCCTTGCTTGTGTTCCCTCTCTCGCTGGCTGTCTCTCTCTCTGTCAAATAAATAAATAAAATCTTTAAAAAAATAAAAATAAAATAAAAAAAGAAAACTCCTTAAACTATTAGTTAAAATATTACACATTAAAAAAATATAAATAAATAAATAAAATACCACACAATATTTCAGGATTGAATTTGAAGGAATTAACTTGCCGTATTAATTACACTATCCAATTATGGGTCTATTCATTCCCTAATCTAACACATACACACACACACACACACACACACACACCTTTGCTTCTAAGCTCTAAAAGAGCAGGGACTAAGTATTACATTTTTGTGCCATTATACCATTGCATAGAGCCTGGCACTTAGAAAACTCACACATATCTGTATCCTAAGCAACTCAAAGTGTGGTCCATGGACAAGCAGCATCAGCATCTCCCGAGAGCTTATTAGAGATGCAGAGTCTCAGGCTCTATTGTCTACATAGTGAATTGGAATCTGCATTTTGACAAGATCTTCAAGTGATTCATTTACATATTATAGTCGAAAAGCACTACTCAAGACAATCAGCAACTGGATTGACTACTATTGTGACAACATATTTCAAAGTAGAAAATAAAAATGTAATATTTTCTCTGTGTAAGCGCACCTTGTTTTTTTGTGCTTTGCTTTATTGTCCTTTGTAGGTAATGCATTTTTCATGAATTGTAGGTTAGGGCAACCATGCATTCAGCAAAGACTATAGGCACAATTTTCCAATGGTATTTTGTTCTTCTCTTATTGCTATGTGACATTTTGGCAATCTTATAATGCTTCAAACTTTTTCATTATTATGCTTCCTATGTTGATCCGTCAACAACCAGTCTTTGATGGTGTTATTGTTCATTGTTTTGGGGTGCCACAAACCACACCCACATAACATGGTGAACTTAATCGATAAATGATCTGAGTGTTCTGCCTCCTCCATGGACTGGCCTTTCCCTGTCTCTCTCCCTCTCCTCTGTCCTCTCTATTTTATGAGAAAAACTAATAATGAAGAAACTAGGTAAATTAATAACTCTACAATGGCCCTTAAGTGTCCAAGTGAAAGGAAGAGTGACATATCTCTTGCTTTACATTAAAAGCTAGAAATGATGAATCTTAGTGAGGAAGGCATTTCAAAAGCCGAGATAGGATAAAACCTGGGCCTCTTGTGACACAAAGCCAAGTTATGGATGCAAAGGAAAAGTTCCGCAAGAAAAGGAAAAGTGCTACTCCAATGACCACATGAATATTGAGAAAGCAAACCAGCCTTATTTCAGATATGGAGGAAATTCTAGTGGTCTAGAGATAACAGACCAGCTACAACATTCAAGATTCTACCATTTGCACACATTTCGATGACAATAAATGACCTCACCTACTCTGTTCCTTGTAAACTGTGCTCTCAAAGTTATCTTTGATGACCAAATCTCCCTCTGATCCTTGCCCCAGACTTTCTATATCAGGAATCCAAGGCATAATTCAAGCACTGCACACAGTACAAGCTAACTCTTAGTGAATAACCTCCCAGGAGATGAGTTTCGCTAATATCTGACAAAGTGAAGCTCAATATTTGGAAGGTAACAGGAGGAAAGCAACGTGACCAAAGTCATTAAATCCTAATCCATCTACCCAAAATCACATCCTTCTCATCCTCCTAAGAAAACTCTCCTTCCACACACTCAGTCAGCCATCATACAGTATAATTTAGTAGACAAAAGGAGAAATTGTTTCACTGGTAGTAGCACATTATAAATAGTCAACTTTCTAGAAAACTTGAGGATACAGTAGTTGTTGGAGAACAAACATTGTTAGAGTACACTCATATGCTGTAAAGTGTGCATGGCATGTGCACCAAGTATATTCCCATTGCTTTCTGAAAATTGAAAATTGAAAAAGCTTAATCAGTGTCTTAGCTTGGAAAGCATTAAATCATTGATTTGAAAGAAGAAATTTTATCCATTTAGATTTTCATTCAAATATTTATTTATTGATTCCTAGTAGTGTGATTTTATGTCAACTTAATTATAATCAATTTAATTAATTCATTGATTTAAATTGATTAATAGACCCAATTAATCAAAAGCTAACTAGATGTTAATATTAAGATATTTTGCAGAAGGGGCACCTGGGTGGCTCAGTCAATTAAGCATCTGTCTTCGGCTCGCGTTGTGATCCCAGGGTCCTGGGATCGAACCCCATGTCAGGCTCCCTGTTCAGTGGGGAGCCTGCTTCTCCCTCTCCTTCTGCCTGCTGCTCAACTTGCTTATACATTCTCTCTCTCAAATAAATAAATTAATAATAATAAAAATATTTTGCAGAAAGAACTGAAGTCCCTAATCAGTTGACTTTAAGGGAGATTAGAACCTGTAGGTAATTTGGCTGGGTCTGTCTGAGTCTTTTGGAAGAACTCAAAAGCAGGACTGAGGTTTTCATCAGGAGAGAAAAGAAATTCTGCCTGTGAACAACAGAGTCAGCCCATGACCATGTATTAAAACCTTCTCACAATCTTCCCTTCCTGACTTCCTGTCCTCAGGACTCAGGAATTGCTTAGTCAATTTCCACAATATTGTAAGAAAATGCTTTGTAATCTCCCTCTGCTATTGCATATTCTTACCCCCCCCACACACACACTTTACCCTTGAACGATACGGGTTTAAAGTGGATGGGTCCACTTATACATAAAGTTTTTACATTACAGTACTGTAAATGTATTTTCCTGTCCTTGTAATTTTCTTAATACTATTTTATTTTCTCTAGTTTGCTACATGATAGGAATACAGTATATATAATACATATATAAAATATTTGTTAATCCACTATTTATGTTAACAGTAAGGCCTCCAGTCAACAGTAGGCTGTTAGTAGATAACATTGGGGGGAGTCAAAAGTTACATCCAAATTTTAGACTTCATGGGGGGGGTCAGTGTTCCTAAGGTTTTTCAAGGTTCAACTGAGGGTGTGTGTCCAGGTGTGTATGTGTTTAATAAATTGTATGTTCAAATGTGGCTAGGCTGTAGGGCCCACAGATCTAAGTGTTGCTGTGAAAGTATTTTAGTTATGGTTAACATCTGCAATCAGTTGAGTGTTAGTTAAGCAGATTACCTTCCATAATGTTGGTGAGCCTCATCCAATCATGGGAAGATATTAAGAATATGAAGTTTACCATATAAGAAATGAAGAAGTATGTAGAAGATATATGGATCTCACATATGTTACTTCATTTCTTATTAGTATATATTTGATATATAGTATATATAACATACATCATTTACATATCTATTAGATCAGTAACAAGTAGATACGAGATATTGTACTGTATTGTCTAGGAGATTCAGACAGGTAAAGGGAATTACCATCTGGTGGAAAAAATAAGGGAGTAGAAATAATAAATATGTGATACAAAGTGATAATAAAACTATAGGAGAGGTAAAGTGATTTGGAAGTTCAAAGGAGAAAGACAGAAAACAGATGAAGGATTGATAATCAAAATTAAGCAAATGGGTGTGATTTTTATGGTATTTAATAAATGTTACAGCCTAATTCAATATTTTTCTCAGAGATCAGTTGTGCCAAGGGCAAAAATATACATTTTACTCCTTTGGCACATACAGAAATGATTTAGAGGAAGATCATGATTAGATTAGAATGATGGAAAGAAATATTTTTTTAATTTAGTATTTTACCATGAGAGATACAACAGTTTGTGCACACAGAGACCCTTAATAAATACAAATAAAATATGTCTATGGCAACAATTACTCTTCATTTCTGGGACAAATCAAAATTTTGAATTTAGTTCAGACTTAATATTACTAATGTGCTCATAGTTTATCTTATTTGGTAGAAAAAAAACCATAGATGTCATAATAATTAAATAAGTATCCTGGCGACAATTCCTCATTTGTTTTTGCCTCTAGTATGCCCTGTTCCTCCTCTCATAATTTCTCTTTCATTTCCTTTCATTACCACTTTAAATCTAGGTAGCTAAAAAAGCAAGTTGTTTTTCACTGATGTACCTAAGAGTACTAAGGTACAGTCACCAATGAATCTCACAGTCTTTCCGAAACTGAGAAAAGCATTCAATTAAATTGAGCAGAGAGCATTTCCCACCTGATCAAAAATGTAATACCAATCAGCCTCCTAGATAAACAACAAAATCAGGGTTTTAGCTAGGAAAGATAAAGAACTTTCTGCGTGCAGGATGAAAACAGGGTTAATGTTCGATCTCAAGGTGTGAGAGCCCACATGGTTACAATACAACATACATACATAATAAATTTAGGTGGAGTAAATTGCACCAAATATCTCCCTGTTCACATTTATGCAGATCCATTTATAAATCTATTATTTTACGTTCCAGATGAAACAAATAAAAGGTTCCAAGTATGGAGTTATAAGTTCTCTTCTACGCACCGCAAAGCTCTCTCAGAAGGAAACACTATTTTTCAGGAGCAAGTACTATGACACATTTTTTATCAGAGTTCCACTATTAAATCCCCCTGGAATTATGTATCAGAGAGGAACAAATGCACTCTTTCATTAAAATACAAGTCCCTTCCATTAAAAAAATAGGAATTTTCATTTTCATCTACCAAAAAAATAAAAATAAAAAAACTTAAAAAGGTGGGAGTTCACAAAGTTTGTTCCTCTGTGGTATTCAAGGGAAAAAATGTGAAGTTCAGAAAACAATACAAACCTCAATCAGATGTTGAAGAGTTTGCAGTTTAGAAGGATAGAAATAAACTTAGTTTTTTTGTTTGTTTTCTTTGGAACAGCCTAGACTTTGTTATTTCTTAAAAACTTCCACCCGAATGAAGCAATTTAATTGAAATGAGACATGTCACTGAGTTAGGAGTTTAAAAGCATCAGAATGAAACTTACTAATATTATATGTTTTATCAAAAATCAACAAGAGAAAAAGGTATAAAGATCACTTTTCACTACCATTGGTAACTAACATTATATCTGTATTCCATGGTTGTAATATCCAGGAAATGCGTAATTTATTAGATTAAGGACCTGATTTCAACACAATTCAATGAATTTTATAAACATCTAATTTATACAATAACATGGTTACAAGAAATGCTATACGATGAAGTACAAAAATATAAAGTATCTGAAACAAGGAGAATCATCCTGTATTAGAAAGTAAGGGGGGGGCTCAGTCGTTTTAGCGTCCACCTCTTGATTTTGGCTCAGGTCATGATCTCGGGGTCCTGAGATAGAGCCCCACATGGGGTTCCCACTCAGTGGAGTGTCTACTTGAGATTCTCTCACCCTCCCTTTGCCCCTCCTACACACTCTCTCTCTTTCTCTTTCTCAAATAAATAAATCCTCCAAAAATAAGGAAGGAAGAGGGCCCCAGTGCAAATTACCTCCATTCCCATCTCCATATTTCTCTAAGACAGATCCTCCAATGAGACCATTTTTTCTCAAGATTATTTCAGGTAATGAAATCATTTATCTATATAGACTCAGCCTTAAGCTAATTTGAATTAAGTGAAAAGCCCACACACATAAAGTTGTAGTATACAAACCCAACTCACTCATACCCAAGCAAAATAATTTGTGAAATCTGAAACAAAATCAGTTAACTGGGAGCAAAAATGTTAAACCCATTGTTTGGCCATCCATAGACAAAACTCCTACATGAATACTAGATTGTCATGCAGCTATGAAAGTGTTTATTTTATATAAAACATGGGTAAGAGTTATATCACTTTAAATGCAAAATTAAAAAAGCATAGAACAGTATGAACAGCAAATTGCAATTATGTGAAAACGTGTGTAAGTGGATAAGGAAAAGAAAGGGAATACACAAGGATGAAAATAGCTGCTGTTAGGATTATATAATTATAGAATTTTTCTCCTTTGAAAACTTCCTTAATTCTGTTGATATATCAACTTCTTAACAAAAGTAAAACAAACCAAAATTTCAAACAGAAGACCAATCTAGCCACAAATAAATAAATAAATAAATAAATAAATCCTAACTCATGGCTCAGTAAAATTTTCATTTTTAGCAATATAGTTTAATATCACAAAAATGTATTACAGAATACATAGGCGAAATTCAATATTCTTGTTAATAATGGGTCCTCCCTTTTCCCATCCAAGAGTTTTCCCAGAATATGAGAAAAGGCAGAACCAGTTGACAGTGTTGCCCATTAACAGGACTGCTATGGTAAGAAAGACCTAGTTTAAAACATTACTATTTCTCACTTGAAAAACATACTCAGTGTCTTATTAATCTTAGTACTTTTATCTTGGGCTTGGCATACACTAGGTGCTCAATAAAGGTTTCTAAAATAAATGGATAAAGGATTATCAACTACATCTGATTACAAACTTTTCTGCTACAATGTAGAGTAGCGATTGTGATTAAGATTTATCTGAGACACCAGGATAATTATGTTCCATTATCAAAAACATAATATTCAGTGATTTTTGTAAAATTTGTTTGCTGAGTCAGAATGCCTAAATAAGTCATTGTATGAAACTTTCCAAATATGTAAACATGTAAAAAAGATTTTAAAATACATGACGTAGGTAAATTGACTTTTCTGGAATTTGAAATGAGTGAAAGAGGACAATAATGTATTATACGAATTATATACTCCAAAGATGTATGGTAATATACAAACATCATGAAAGCAACATAAGTCCTATTTTTCCTACATTTCATTAATACCCTTTCATACACATAGGCAAAAGCGCACATGCGAGAGCACACATACATGCACGCACACACACACGAGCTACAATATAACCATGCAGTAATAAAGGCAATGTGTTACAATAGCCACAGATGACAAGAGAGATCACTGGTATGAATGTTTTGTCCATGGTAATTTCATAGGAAATCAACCAGGTATCCAACAAATGATGTACATCAATCTATTTTCCAATGAAACCAACTGAACTGATATCACAGAAATTCTTGAACCTTTAGGAGAGAATTTACTCTAACTTGCTTCTCTAATGTTTATGAGAAAAAACTTTTCTCACTATCTTAAATAAAACCTGTTGGCTAAAGCTATACATCATTCTTCTAAGCTAATTTAATATATAATTATAAGTTTATTATTTTATAAAACTTCTAAAGGATAACATTTATTTCATATAACTCCAAGATTAAAGTTTGGGAAATTCTCATCCTGAACTACATTATGTGACACCTTACATAGATAAAAGTAATTTACAGGCTAACATTATTAGACTTTGTATATATGCAGAGGAAAACTGGAAGTGAGATAAAGTTGAGTTATTTAAAATATTGAACCATACGTCACACATTGGCATTAAGAGCAGAAACACAGCAGCACATTCCATTTGCCTTGCCTACTTGACAGCTGCAGAGGTCAGCTGTGCCAACAAAGCAGGTGCCAACAAAGCTAGTGTTTCCAAGCCTACCACTTACCAGCAGAGGAAGACTCAGGTTCTATATCTTCTAGACAACCACACAGCAACAAAAGGCAACCACATTCTCATGTTTCCCAGCTCTGTACTAAATAGAAGATGGGGAACACCTGGATGGCTCAATTGGTTAAGCATCTGCCTTCAGCTCAGGTCATGACCCTGGGGTCCCGGGATCAAGTCCCACATCAGGCTCCCTGCTCAGCAGGGAGTCTGCTTCTCCCTCTGACTGCCCCTCCCCTTCTCGTGCACTTTTCCTCACTCTGACAAATAAATTAAATCCTTATAAATAAATAAATAAATAGATAGATAGATATAGATAGATAGATAGATACTAAAAAATAAGAAGAAGATGGTCCATACACGGTGTTTCCTACCTAACCACTCAACAGTAGGAAAAACGAAAACACAACAAAAAATCCCAGGCCTGATGTTTCCTAACCTCAAACCTAGTGGCACAGGGTAATTCAGAAACTACATTTATCAACCTCTCACGCAATAGCATAAGTGGCCCAGGTAGATACATTCCTCTTCCCTGCAGAACGGGCAGAGACTGACCAAGAAGCTCACTTCATTAAGCAACCCAGAGAGGAGGCTAGGAGAAATGCTCTATGTCCCACAAATCCAATGTTACCTATGTCCCAAGTGGAAAATGAGGCCTAGGGAGTCCCTTCTGCCACATGGACCTACACAGCAGGGACTAAGACATCATACAAATGCTTCATCAGGAAACTATAAATTATCTCTAAACAAATGAAAGAATATAAAATTTGAGCAAAGATAGAGAAGCATGGGGAAAAAAACCCATATGGAAACAATACAACTGGAAAAGACAAAAACGTGAGATAAAAACTTACTGCATGATCTCAATAAAGAAGTGAAAGAGGCTGAGAAAAGAATCAGTAAACTTCAGGACAGATCAGTAGAATTCCTACAATTTGAAAAGCAGAGAACAGAATAAGTGAAAAAGAACAGGGCTTCAGAGACCAGTGGGATAAAACCAAAAGATCCAACATGTGTATCAAGGGAATCCCAGAAAAACAAGGAAAATAGTGGAATTGAAAAACCAAGTTAACATGTCAAAATGGCTAGAGAAAGTTTCATAAAAGGAAAAGAAATGAAAAATGAAGGCTTAGAACTTCAGAAAGGTTTAAAAAAAGAAAAATAAGGATAAATATCATAGACGATTCTTAACATTGTTTTTTTTTTTAGATTTATTTATTTGAGAGAGTGAGAGCAAGAGAGTGAGCAGGGTGCATGGGGGGTGAGGGGCAGGGGAGAGAGAGAATTCAAAGCAGGCTCCACTCCCAGCAGAGCCCGACTACATGGAGCTCGATCTCACAACCCCAAGATCGTGACCTGACAGGGAATCAAGAGTCAGATGCTTAACCAACTGAGCCACCCAGGCACCCCTATCATTTGATTAATAAGTTACATTTGATGTGGTACTCAATGTTGTTATGTTCATATATTTTATTTCATATACCAACCATGAATAAAACTATACAAAAGTGAAGATTTTTTAAAAATGATGAAATTATTAACAATATGAAAATCACCCACTGAAAGGAGAGAGCAACAAGGAAACCAGAAACAAAGGAAAGAAACAGTAAACAAATAATAAAATGGTAGAGTTATGTATCACATAATAATAATTTATATGTAAATGGTATAAAAACAGCAAACAAAAGACAGAGATTAGCAAAATAGATAAAAAACAGGAACCAACTATATTCATCCTACACAAAATTCACTTCAAATTGTCTCTTTTCTGCAGATGACTTGATCATCCATATAAACAGTCTAAAGAACTGTTTTAAAAAACCAATAAACAGGGGCGCCTGGGTGGCTCCGTTGTTAAGCGTCTGCCTTCCGCTCAGGGTGTGATCCCAGAGTCCTGGGATCGAGTCCCACGTCAGGCTCCCTGCTCCCCTGGGAGCCTGCTTCTTCCTCCCCCACTCCCCCTGCTTGTGCTCCCTCTCTCGCTGGCTGTCTCTCTGTCAAATAAATAAAATCTTTAAATAAATAAATAATAAACAAAAACATTCCCAGAACCAGTAAGTGAGCTCATCATAGTCATAGCACAAAATACCAGTTACAATTGTTTTAAAGGAAATGAAATTCTTAGGTATAAACTGAGCAAAACATGTACAAGATATATAATTAAAGTGATTTATCATACTCAGGGACTGTAAAACTCAACATAGTAAAGATGTCAATTCTGCTTAAATTGGTATATAAATTTAACACAATTCCTATCAAACTTCCAGCAAGTATTTTTGTAGATATAGACAAAATTATTGAAAAATTTATATGGAAAGGCACGGGACTTACAGAATCTAAACCAGTTTTGATAAAAAATAAGGTTGGAGGAATCATTCTTCCCAATGATAAGGCTCATACAACAACAGTAATGAAAGAGTTTGGTATTGGTGAAGGGATGGACATACAGAAAAGTGTAACAAAATAGAGAACCCAGAAATAGATCTACACAAATAATCTTCAACTTACTTTTGACAAAGATGTAAAAATAATTCCATAGAGGAGGGAAAGATTTTTAAACAGATGGGGACAGAGCAATTGGACATCTACAGCCCAAGGAAATCTATGTTTACCTAAAACCTCACACCTTACACAAACAAATTCAAAATGAAACAATTAACCCCCAGCACATATGGTCAACTAATACAGGACAAGGGAGCCAAGAATACCTAATGGGGCACAAATATTCACTTCAACCAGCAGTAATGGGAAAACTGGAGAATCCCATGCAAAACAATGAAATTGACCTCTATCTCAAAACTACTCACCAGGATTAACTTCAAATGGAACAGACTTAAAACAGAAGACCTGATACCATAAAATTCCTAGGAAAAAGATAAGAAAAAAGCTAATCGATATTGGTTTTGGCAATAATTTTTCATGTTGCCAAAAGTACAAGCAACAAAAGCAAAAATCAACAGATACTGTATCAAAACCAAAAAATTCTGCACAACAGTGGAAAAAACAAAAAGAAGATACAACCTATAGAACTGGAGAAAATATTTGCAAACCATATATTGGATAAGGGGTTAATATCCCCAAATACATAAAGAATGTAGTCAATTCAATAACAAAACCCCAAAGTAGCCAAATAAAAAATGGGCAGAAGAACTAAAGAGATAATTCCTCCAAACAGGATATGAAAATGGACAACAGAAACATAAAAATATACTCAAAATCACTAGTCATCAGGGAAATGCAAATCAAAACCACAGTCAAGTATCACTTCACACCTGTTAGAATGGCAATCATCAAGAAGACAAGAGAAAGAGGTGCTGGAAGGATGTGGCAGGAAAAAAGCAAAACAGAACAAAACCACCTTATATATTGTTGCTGGGAATGTAAACTGCTCCGGCCACTATTGAAAACAATATGGAAGTTCCTCAAAGAAATTAATAAATCTCACATAAGACCCATTGACTGCACTTCTGAATATATACCCAAAGAAAATGAAAAGAGGATTTCGACCTATCTGCATTCCATGTTTAATGCAACATTATTTACCGTAGCCAAGATATGGAAACAAAATGGCCATCAGTGGACTGATGGAAACACAGATGGAACTTGAGCACGGACAACTAAACAAGACCAGTCAGAGAAAATAAGTACTGTATGACATCACTTCTGTGTGGAAACTAAAAAAGTTCAACCAGTAAAAAACATACAGAAAAATAACAGTTATCAGGAGATGGAGCAGGTAGACTAATAGTGTTTAAGGATACACAGAAACTTATAACAAGTAGTAAATATGCCATAGAGATCTAACATACAGTATAGTGAATATGAACAATAATATTGTACTATAATTATGTAATGCGTATGTATGTAATACATGCATAATGTGTAATATGTAATATCACTACATAAGAAATCATATATATACATGTCTACGTGTCATCCTCATACACATATAAATGTATCAAAGTAGTATGCTGTACATCTTAATATTACACAATGCTACCTGTCAAATGTAAATGTAATTTCAATTAAAATACGCTTATTGGGTAATAATCGCTCCAATTCTCTGGTTCATTTTGTAAATATAGAAAGACTTTAAATATCTCACCTTCGATGACTGACAACTTTAACTATATAAAAATGAAAAGAATGATACTTCAGCTTTATCTTACCAAACCAATTCATTTTTAGTAATGTTTGGAATATTCTAAATTCCAGAGATAAGATTGCATTTTGATGAACTGCTAGAGTGTCTGCAGCAAGGGGAAGGATAAATGAAACCAACATCAGAGTTCAAAATTCAGTTCTTAACTGCTTTGAAAAGAATTGTAGAGCATTTTAAGTAGCCACAAACAAAAGGAAGAAATATCTTTAAACAGACGTTTTATTTGGTGATCTAGGAAATACTTCTGTCTCTGGAAGAATACATTTCCTCTGTTTAGTTATGAGAATTTCTACTATGCATATGTATGCTTTGTCACGCCAAAACTATGGGGTGTTTTTAGTGACGATTTCCTTCTCTCTACCTCTCTCTCTCTTTTGAAGTTAAAATTACGCATCTAGGAAGAGGATATTATTTTGTGGCAAAATATATACCTACAGGCAAAGCAGGAGATTACATTTAAGCACTGTTGCTATGGATAGAGACTTAAGCCCAGCAATATTTTCTAATTAGAAGGTTGCTCTGAGTTATTCTTTTCAAATCCATTAGGCTTTTAAATGTTAAACTGTGATTGGCTTTTCAAATATTGCTTGCATAATGGCAGTGGGGGAAAAGTTTTGAATCTGAAATAGCATATGAAACATAGTAATAAAGGAAAGAAAGAAAGAAAGAGAAAGAAAGAAAGAAAGAGAAAGAAGAAAGAAAGAAAGAAAGAAAAAGAAAGAAAGAAAGAAAGAAAGAAAGAAAGAAAGAAAGAAAGAAAAAGAAGAAGGAAGGAAAGAAAGAAAGAAAGAAAGAAAGAAAGAAAGAAAGAAAGATAGATAGATAGATAGGTAGGTCGGTCTTCCGGGCATCTCTACCTGTATTGTTAACAGGCCATTCAAAACAGTAATGTCTTCTATACAACTCCATCATTTATACCATCAATAGTAATGCTGTTTTCCTTATTCTGATAAATTGCCACAAATTTCTTGTAGATCCCAAATCAGATAACATAGTTCATTAATTCTCCACCATGTCAGCACATTAGAATAACCCAGGCAGTTTGTTTTTAATTAAAAGACTGGTTATTTTAAGAGTACTTTTAAGTTTATAGAAAAATTGATAGGAAACTAAGGAGAGTTTCCACAGACTCTCAGTCCCATGCAAAGTCTCTCATAATATTTTTACATCTTGCATCAGTGGGGTACAATTGTTAAAACTGTTGAATCAATACTGACACATTACTATTAACTAAAGTCCAGAGTTTATAATAGGATTCACTCTTTGTATTACACATTCTATGGGTTTTGAAAGATATATAATGACACAAGTCCATCATTACTGTATCATAGAGAATACTTTCACAGCCCAGAGAATCTGTGCTCCACCCATTCGCCCCTCCCTCAATTCCCTACTACCTATGGCAACCATTGATCTTTTCAATGTTTCCAAAGTATTGCCTTCTCCACAATGTCACAGAATTGGAATCATAAAATACAGTCTTTCCAGGATGGCTTCTTATACTTAGCAATATGCTTTTATTGTTCCTCCATGTGTTTTCATGGCTTGATAGCTAATTTCTTTTTCTCTTGGAATAATATTCCATCACCTAGATGTACCATGTTTGTTTATCCATTCACCTATTAAAGAACATCTTGACTGCTTTTGTGTTTTCATAATTATAATAAAGATGCGATAAACACTCATGTGCAGGATTTTGTGTACATATAAGTTTTCAGCTTTTTTAGGTATATACCAAAAAGCAAAACTCCTAGACTGTATGAGTATGTTGAGTTTATAAGAAACCACCAGACTGTCTTCCAATGGGACTGTATCATTAAGCATTCCCATCAGCAATGAATGAGAGTTCCTGTTGCTTCCCACTCTACTCACATTGTTTACAGTGTTTTGAATTTTAGGCATTTTAAATAGGTGTGTACTGGTATCTTTTGTTGTTTTAATTTACAATTAACTAATGGCAGGTGACATTGAGCATTTTTTCACATGAATCTTTGCCATCTGCATATTTTCTTTGACGATTTGCCTCTTCATATATGTGGCCATTACTTTTATTGAGTTGTTTTCTTATTCTTTAATTTTATATGTTCTTTATATATTTTGGATATTGGTACTTTATCATATATGTAATTTGCAAAGATTTTTCTCCTACACCATGGATTAGGCTTTAATTATCTTAAAGGTATCTTTCCCAGAGCAAAAGTAATTAATTTCACTGAAGTCCAACTTACAATTTTTTCTTTCATGGATCATGCTTTGGTGTTGTATTTAAAAGACCAACCCAAACCCAAGGTCCATTTTCATTCTATTTTTTTAATGGTGATTCTCAAGCCATTCATGAAAATCAACAGAGATGGTATCTAGGCAATAATATTTTTAAAGCTTATACGGGATAAGGGCAGGTGCCCCCAAAATGGGCCACTTTGGCGTAAAAGATTATTTCAAGTTAATAGATATCAAATCCAGCAAATGGAGGAAAAGCTCCACTGCCTAAATTCGCACTGGAAAGGAGATCCTATACCAGGAAGAGAGCTACTAAAGACGACTCCCCCTTATGGAAGAAACTTAGCTACATAATCATGCACTCCTAGTTTTTCAAAATATCTCCTTTCCCATTCCTGCTAACGAGCCTTCTCCCCTTTGTATTCTCTGACATTACCCCTCTCCTACCCTCACATTAGCTTCAGGCTGCCTTATTGTCTTTGGAATTTCATGTCCCTGTTTCCCCATTTGTACAGCTATTAAATTTGATTTTCTCCTGTTAATCTGTCTCATGTCAATTTGATTCAAATTCTGGCTAGAAGGACCATAGGGCAGAGGAAAATCTTCCTTCCCAACGAGCTCATCCCTGACCCTGTGATTCTGATGTGCCACTACAGCAGCCTTGGGAGTCATCTTCAGTTGAAACACTACCCAAAGCCTAAGACCTCCAGGTTATAGAGACCTTTCTCAACCTGTTGATGAAAACTGCCTGTTACTCCTTCATTCTATATGTGTGTCTGAGATACACAGATCAATAACTCATAAAGCCTTTGATGAGACATCAATGCAAGCTATTTCTTATAACTGAGTGTAACATTTCAATATGAGAATTTGTAGTCAAATGTTAGTTAGATCTATTAGAAGATTCCATACTCATAAAAAGGAGCTCAGTATTAAAAATGAATATGTTGCCATGTTCCACTGAAATATTTTGGGTCACAAATCGACTAAGAACCATATTTCTTTCAAGAGTTTTCCCATGGTGTCTTTTTTGCTTCATTAAAAAGCACCCTTCAAGACTATAGCCTAGTACAACCACGGTCTATTTAGCCTCCCTTTTAATGACTGCCACAACTTTCTCTCTCTCCAAAGCTTTTACTGTCACTGCCATAATTCTGCCCCTCATCATGTTCCACAAAATTTATCATCTCCTTTCACGAAATATTGGAGTTGGATTCCCAACTGCGTATAAGAATAAAGGCCAATTTATTTCACAAGGCACGGAAGACTGTGATTATAACACATCTACTTTACTCCAGGAGTAAAGCAAATCTGTCCCAAAACACAATGTTTAGTCCACAGAAGTGATGGGAAGAATGAAAGCTAAATTTACCAGATCTGACATCATTGTACTATTCCTCAGCCTCCCTCTGTTATTCCTTCCTAAAACATGACAATCCTCCTTCAACACTCATCCAAGCTCATCTTAGAGAATGTTTCAACTTCAGCAGTCTTGCCCTTTCTCTGAAACCTAATTATACTAAGAGCCATTTTACCATACAGTTTCCTGATTACTGGTTTCTAGTTTTTTATGAATATCAATTCATTCTCCCAAGCAAAACTGTACACTGCTTGAGGGTAGGAAGCAGTTTCTTATTGCTTGTATCTCCAAGATCACCTAACATCAGTCTTGTTATGATGCAGAAGGTGATCATAAATTTTACTAATTTATTAATTATTTAGAAAATTCTACCACTCTTCAGTATCAGTAGTTTTCTTTTTCACTTTTTTAAAAATGATTTATTTACTTATTTATTTTAGAGAGAGCAAGAGAAAGAACATGCATGTGTGGGCAGAGGGAGAGAACCAGACTCCCCCCTGAGCATGGAGCATGATGTGGGGCTTAATATCATGACCCTGAGATCATGACCTGAGCTAAACTCGAGAGTGGGATATTTAACCGACTGAGCCACTCAGATGCCCCCAATAGGTTTTTATATATATGATTGCCTTAATATTATGTATCACTAAACACTGTCCTTGTGCCAGAAACTCTGATAGGTACTGCAACTACAAAGATTAATGAGGCAGCTTCCCTACCACTAAAGAACGTACAATCTATTGAAGAAATCATGCTTGTAAACACATTGCATTATAGGTTGATAAGTGATCTCTTAAAGAGAAGCACAGGGTTTCACAGCCACAAAGAAGACCACCAACTAACCCAAATTGGGACTGGGGAACAGAGAAGCCTTCTTAAAGGAAATGACATTTAAACTGGGTTGAGTCGGATGCCTGGGTGGCTCAATTGGTTAAGCATCTGCCTCCAGCTCAGGTCATGATCCCAGGGTCCTGGGATCAAGTCCCACATCAGGCTCCCTGCTCAGTGGAGAGTCTGCTTCTATCTCTGTCCCTTCCCCCTGCTCATGCTCTCATACTCTCTATCTCAAATAAATTAAAAAAACAAACAAAAAACGGGCTCTTTTAAAAAAAATGGATTGAGGGGCGCCTGGGTTGCACAGCGGTTAAGCGTCTGCCTTCGGCTCAGGGCGTGATCCCGGCGTTATGGGATTGAGCCCCACATCAGGCTCCTCCGTTATGAGCCTGCTTCTTCCTCCCTGCTCCCCCTGCTTGTGTTCCCTCTCTCGCTGGATGTCTCTATCTCTGTCAAATAAATAAATAAATAAAATCTTAAAAAAAAATGGATTGAGTCATAGAATATAATTCACTCTTAGGTTTACACACAATAGAAATGAATGTTCATATGCATCAAGAGACATATATGAGCATTCTCATAACTGCTTCATTTGTAATAATTTGAAACTGGAAGCTACTAAAATCTCCATAAACAGTATAATGAATTTTAAAATGATTGCGAATTGATACAGTGAAATATTATACAGCAATGAAAATGTATGAAAAACTGCTACAAGCAACAACATGGATAAATCTCACAATGTTGAACAAAGAAGAAATATATAAAATAATACATATGTTTCATTTATATAGTTAGAAAAAGCATTGAAAATAATCTATGGTGATAATGGTGATATATTGGGGAGAATGAAATATTTCAAGGGATCATGAGGGAGATTTTATGTGGTCAATGTAAAGGGAATCCATTAAAGTTCTTGATTTTTCATCTGAGAGATTGTTACATGATGAGAAACAAAAGCAGTTAAATTTTACTGAAACCCAGAGTTCCAGGCATGAAATTTCAAGAGGTAAAAGTGTGGGGATCATGGAGGGGCTTATAATCACGAAACAGATTGAACTTTAACCAACAGACAACTTGGAAGCAATCAACTATTTTAAGCAAAAAAACGTGATTGTATTTGGAAATGAATCAGGGAGATAATTAGGTTTAGATGAGGTCATGGGAGGGGGCTATCATGATGGGGCTAGTACCCTTATAAGAAGAGGAAAAGACACTGGAGACCTCTCACTCGGCCATGTGATAACACAGCAAGAACATGATTGTGTGCAGCCAGGAAGAGAGCTCTTACTAGAACAAGACTATGCTGGCACCCTGATATAAGAATTCTAGCGTACAGAACATTGAGAAAACAAATCTCTTTAAGCCACCCAGTCTATTGCATTCTGTTATAGCAACCAAAGCTGACTAATAAAGGTACAGAACTCAAAGGCAGGAAACATAGCTGGCCTATGGGATGGGATGAAACCACCAACTAGAAGGCTGGCAAGAGCTCTAATTATTCTCTTCCTACGTCTACAGCTACATGAGCTCTCATTTGCATTACTCTCTGGATATTGCTTCAGTATTATCTCTTTCTCTGAAGATTGATTTTCTTAACATTTCCATAAACATGATACAAACATACCTTTGCTGGAATGGCAACCTCAGTTCCTGAGTCTAGATCTTCTTGGTTCAAGGGACCAAGAGAGACTAACTAGAATTGCTGTGTCCTAATTCCAAATTCCTAGCAGGAAGAATATGAATTATTCTCCCTGGATCTGGTGTACGTCTCTGGTTCAATTAAATGTAGCCAGATGATTAAATCAAATAACCCATGACTCAACTAGTAGGCTGTGCGAGGAGGCTAAGACATTAAGTGTAGCTCCTGGATCGTATGTCACAGAAGTTGCAGGAGACAGGAATCCTTGGAGGTACTATAAACTCACTATTCCAGGCAGTGATCTGTACCTTTGTAGATTTAACTATTTGTATTAGTACATACCTATGTGTTTGTTTCAATTGTTCCTCTTTTATAATTTTTGCCTCTTATACTTTTATTTCCCTTCTTCTCCTTTTTCTTTCTCTCTCTCCTTTCCTCTCCCCCCACTCAGCCCTACCTCCCTCATATTGTTTTAGAAGCCAGTAATGCATGGATCCTTGTAAAGTACACTGCTAACTATTATCAGGAACAGTAATTTAATGGAATACGATACTAAGAACAGATTGACATTGCCAAGGTTAATGGCCAAATCATCTGTAACAAGATGCATTTAAAGTCAAATGGACTGTGTTATTCATGCTATTTGAAAATCTGAATGACATTAAGTTCATTTTCTTACACTGTTCCACTGTTTCATCTTGGATAGATAATTGCCATGGTACCAAGTTCAAACTATGTCTTCTTGGAGATCTCTGTCTTTAGACTAATTCCTGGATACCTTTCCCTATGAAAAAAGAGAACGCCGGGGAAATGGCAATATACAAGAAAGGGAATGAACAACTATAGTGTATAAATAACGAGTCCCCTGGGATTTTCAGGAGCAAGTTTACTCAAAGCCAAATGTATTGGCAGTGCGGTCACATATTACTCTACTCATTGGGAATGCACTCAAAGGCCAGTAGGTTACTTTTATACTGCTACCCACACTGATGTCCTTTGACAACAGAATTTTACAAAAGGGTGCACTTCGAAAATTTCAAAACAGTTTTAACTCCAGTACCTCAATACATTGGTAAGACTTCAGTTACTCGGTGGTTGCCAGATAGGTAGGCATTTGGTTGTTTACAGTAATTACCACCTGTAAACAGCTACTGCTTTCTCTTCTTTGATAAAAGTTCATTCAAATAAAAATAAAACAAAAAATAAAAGAATATAATTCTGAGTAAATTTTTAAAAATATGAAACTACATCAGGGAAATACAAATCAAAACCACAATGAGATACCACCTTACAGCAGTTAAAATGGCAAAAATTAACAAGACAGGAAACAACAAATGTTGGTGGGGATCTGGTGAAAGGGGAACACTTTTACACTGTTGGTGGGAATGCAAGCTGGTACAGCACTCTGGAAAACAGTATGGAGTTTCCTCAAGATATTAAAAATAGAGCTACCCTATGACCCAGCAATTGCACTAGTAGGTATTTACCCTCGAAGATACAGATGGAGTAAAAAGAAAGGGCAAATGCACCCCAATGCTCATAGCAGCAATGTCCACAACAGCCAAACTGTGGAAGGAACCGACATGTCCTTCAACAAATGAATGGATAAAGAAGACGTGCTTCATATATACAACGCAGCCATCAGAAAAAATGAAATCTTGCCATTTGCAACGACATGGATGGAACTGGAGGGGGTTATGCTAAGTGAAATAAGTCAAGCAGAGAAAGACAATTATCATATGGTTCCACTCATATGTGGAACATAAGGAATACTGTGGAAGACCACAGGGAAAGGGAGGGAAAACTGGGAAGAAATCAGAGAGGGATACAAACCATGAGAGACTCTGGACTCCGGGAACCAAACTGAGGGTTACAGAGAAGGGAGGGGGATGAGGGGATTGGGTAACCGGGTGATGGGTATTAAGGAGGGCGTGTGTTGTGATGAGCGCTGGGTGTTATGTGCAACTAATGAATCATTGAACCCTACATCAAAAACTAATGATGTAGTGCATATTGGCTAACTGAACATAATAGTAAAATAATTGACAATATAAAAAAATATGAAACTACTACATTTCATCCTATCATTAAATATATATTTCCAAAATATGTATTTGTCAAGAAAACAATTCCTGATATATTTTCCTCCATAGAAAACAAAGGCCAATTTGCCCAAAGCAATGATCAACTCTTTATTATTAAAATTTTCTGAGGTCAGCTCACTTAAATAAATATTTATAGAGTACCTATTCCATACAAACACCGAATCACACCCAAAGTGGTACAAATACATATATGGCCTCTATGTTTTAGAACTTAAAATTTAATAGGAAAAAGCAGAGAAGCAGATGAGTTTATATTGGAGAAACTTAGATATGGTACCATGTGCACATGATTTAACATGTACAGAGAAAACAGCCTTCCACCAGTAGATGGGTGTGAGTGCTTGAGAGAAGTTTCTAGACATTAAAAAAAAAAATCAAGGCATAGGTGGGATGTGAATAGATGAGAAAAAAACGGGAGCCAGAATTGAAATGACATATTATAAAAAAGAAGATGGATGAAATATTGCAAAGAAAAATAGGTTAGACTTTGCAAATGATTGAGATGTTTGTGGAAGGGAAAAAGATGAGAAAATGGAGGGGCGCCTGGGTGGCACAGCAGTTAAGCGTCTGCCTTCGGCTCAGGGTGTGATCCCGGTGTTATGGGATCGAGCCCCACATCAGGCTCCTCCGCTATGAGCCTGCTTCTTCCTCTCCCACTCCCCCTGCTTGTGTTCCCTCTCTCGCTGGCTGTCTCTATCTCTGTCGAATAAATAAATAAAATCTTTTAAAAAAAAAAAGATGAGAAAATGGAATTAAGCATGACTACATTTGTAATGTGTGATGACTGGACAGATGGTAAAGTCCTAACAGAAACAACATATGAGATTAAGAACACAAGTTAAGAGAAGTAATGATGTATTTGATTTTATTCATGTTGAATTTGAACTCTACAAATTTATCCATAAAAGTTATGTAAGTAGAAATCAGAGTGAAATCCATCTTCAAAATTAAATACAAGGGTGATATTTAGATATATGAATCACTAAATAAGAAGAGTTGAATTCACCAGAATAGATATACCCTGAAGGTAGAAAGGATAGAGTACATGAGAGTTATGCAAAGAGATCTGGGGAACCAAAACCTTTTGAAATATATAAAGGAAGGGTTGTCTATGAAGAACATTAATAGAAAAATCAGAGAATTAAAAGAAGAACCTACTGAGAATTATGCCAAACCAAAACAGGTGAGTTCTTAAAAGAGGGTAGTTAACGACGTCTCATCGTAGTCTCATACTGACTGTTAACAGAATACTGACGAGATCCTGAACTTGTATCTCATGAGAAGTTTGGTATCTAGCAGAGAAAAAATCAATCAAACTGTTAATTTCTTATCAAGTAAACAAAATAATCAATTTACCTTATCAAATGATTGTGAAAATCTCATAATGATGCTCTATCAAAAAATCTGTATTGTCCTTTCAAAAGATGTTACACACACAGACACACACAAGAGCATAGGTAGCAAGTGAATTATTGAGAAAAAAATTAGATGTCAATGTAATTATACATATATGTGTATATGTTAAATAGTTATAAGGATCCAGAGCTCTGTGTACTTCAATCTGACAGTAAAGGTTATGGTAAGTATGTACATAATTCAACCTCATTAGAAATTTCTTCCCTCTCTGGGTTAAAATTGACTATATTTAATACCTGGTTATAAGCCATCATCTCCACTGCGGACAAATCTTTCCTCTCTGACTCTCCACAAAATCCAGTGGCTATTTCACCAGAAGCCAAACAGCAGCCTCCGTATATATTTTCGTATCCCAGATTCTTACACTGCCCACTGTAGCTTGAAAGGACAGACATGCTATTGTCACTTTTAAATCTTCATACTGGGGGCGCCTGGGTGGTGCAGTCGTTAAGCGTCTGCCTTCGGCTCAGGGCGTGATCCCGGTGTTCTGGGATCGAGCCCCACATCAGGCTTCTCTGCTGGGAGCCTGCTTCTTCCTCTCCCACTCCCCCTGCTTGTGTTCCCTCTCTCGCTGGCTGTCTCTATCTCTGTCGAATAAATAAATAAAACCTTTAAAAATAAATAAATAAACAAACAAACAAACAAATAAATCTTCATACTGGAAAATCATTGCACACTCGATTAAACCATTCTAAATGATTCACTGTAGAAGGACAGTTTGTGAATGGAATATTAATTGAAACCTTTTGCCAACAACTTCATAGTAGATCCTGGAGGAACTGGTTGCTTAAAAGGGTTTCTGTTCAAAAAATGTTTGAAAAGAAAATCCCAACCTAGATATGTTCCAGAAAATTACCGTGATTTATTTACAGTATTACTAAAAATTGGAGTTCTTTACTAGAACTCATTGAAAGATATGAAAAATGGATTACTATTCCTAACACAGATTCTGCACAGCATTGGGATCTCGGCAGGGAAGAGCAATTACAAGATATGTTAAGTAACTTCCCTTTACCCCTCAAAACAAGTTTATTAGCTACTGCCTTAGCTTGCAGGTTATGATTTGTTTATAAGATACCAAGGGCTTTAAATTAGTAAAAATATGTTTAAAACACGTAAGGAGGTTTAAATTTCACACACCTTCAGAGTTGACCCAAGGGGGCCAAGCTAGGTAAAATGCTTTCACAGAAAAGTCTTCTGAATTGTTTCAAAGTGTGATTTAAATAAAAATATTGCATTTGAATCTTACCTGTAATTGGGGAAATAATATTTGCACTTGCTACATATTACTCCTTCCTTCTAAAATGATACTATATCCACCTTAACCCTAACAAAGCTAATCAGCTAATCAACTGTATCAGGTAAAAAATCAGAAATATATATCAGGTAAACATAGCATATTTCATGGCAAAGCTGACACAAAAATAAGACCTATCTAAATCCATATTTGGAACAGATATATAAGTAGGTAGAGGGGTTTCTGCTGCCAAACATTTGGAAGGTTATATTTTCCCCAATATCACAAGTTATACATTTTTTCTAACCATATTCTAACACAGTACTTCTATAGTTCTGGTCCCAAAGCAATATAAATTTTAGCCAAGATTTTAAAATATTCAAAGACCTTCATCTTCAAGAAGGCTAGGAGATATGGGTGGGAGGAATTGTTGAAAATACAACTCCACGATATGGTTCTCAATATTCGTAATGCAACGATCATTGCTATAGTCCCTTGGTTGTAAGTAAGGAGAAGTTAAGTGACACCAATCTGTTTTAGACTCCTCTCTTCCCTTGAGATAATCACTAGTAGTCTACCCTGGTCTTTGAGTCAGAAAGTGATACATTTCTTAGAACAAAGAAAAAAATCCAAAATATGATGAATACATAAAAATCTTGCAAGAAAGTATGATAAAAATTCATGTGCCTTAAGGTTATTGCTACTTTCAGTAGGTAAAGGCAAGTTAGTTACCTTATTGAACAAAATGAGCATTCTAGTGCTACTTCAAAACATTCCTATTTATGGAACATACCTACTAAGGCCGCAATAATTTAACTTACATGCAAACGAAATTGGCATTTTCTCCAGTTGAGTTTACCCTACTCAGATCATTCCTTTGCTTTGTGTGGATGCACATCTAATTTTTATACCATATGTATTTGTATTCACTTATTAACTAAGGACTATGCCTTCTGTTTATTCATAGACAACCCACATGTTCCATAATGCCTAGTGAAGTGTTCTGTGTAACATTCAGCGTGATCTGCACAGAGTAGACATTAAATAAATGTTTATGTTTAATAACATAATTAACATAAATAAAGTGAACAGGCAATAAATAATTGTTGATTGACTACTGTTGCTATTCTGAACATTTTTCTAAAAATCACTTAGGAGAGCTATTTTTCAAATCAAAGTCATTCATTTGGTACTATTCATCATGTTTATGTAATGGAAAATAGAATGGCATATTAATTTATTTTGAAATAAGCCTTCCAGCTTATCATACTCAACAATCTCTCCCAAATGACTACTGCTGACCCTAGTATCAGGACCTTCATTTTCAGAGAACCCTCTATTGTCCAAATTCACTGAATACTCTCCTTTCAAACCTCATCCTCTTCTAAATTTTGCTATGAGCTGAATTCATTTAACTTCACTGTGCATGAACATAGATAAATAGGTACTGTGCACAAAAGTACTCCATGTCTTGCATGACAGGAATTTTAATAAGATAAATGAGTTTCTGTGAAAAAGAAAAAAATTTCTAGGTAAAGAAGACCAATTTTAACTTAGAAGGAATATACCTTTAAATTAGCTAAATCAAAGGGATGTTACCTGAGATAAACAATTTGGTATTGTTGCATCCAACTATCAGTAGTCTAGTGCAATATTCTGAATGAATAACTTAATAGAAAGTATGCCTGAACTGAGTAAGTCATGACTAATAGAACAAATTTCAGAAAACTGTAATAAAATGCCAACTACTACTTTTCAGATAGACTCTCAGAAATTGGTATAATCAATTTCTCGCACCAATCCTAGCTGTCATCATCCCATCAGCATGTGAAGTAGCTTAAGTATTTGTTGTACACACACACCGAAAACTGGTTCTCACAGAAAATGCCCCCCATTGATTAATTTTAAGGTACAGTCTCTCTAAATTAAGGCTGGCCTATCTTACCAAGGAATATTCTTCTTTTTGCAGAAACTGTCATTTGCTTCAAAAAGCCACTGTCAATCTTCTAAATCTTTCCACAGCCTCCCTCATACTGCCTCCTACAGGTCAGAGAGTGAATATGCATTCTAAAATGTTAAGATCCCCGGATGGCTGCGTGGCTCAGTTGGTTAAGCATCTGCCTTCGGGTCAGGTCAGGATCCCAGGGTCCTGGGATCAAGTGCCTCACTGGGCTCCTTGCTCAGCGGGGAGCCTGCTTCCCCCTCTGCCTGCTGCTACCCCTGCTTGTGTGTGCTCTCTCTGTCTGACAAATAAATAAATAAAATCTTAAAACAGATAAAAATAAAATGGTAAGATCATCCTATGAATTCACTCATATTTTTCTTATCTTCACTTAAACATAAAATAGTGTATTCCCACAAAAAACACATTACCAATTTATAAAATATTGAACGTAGAAGCATCTTTTACTACCAAGACATTTACAGAATATAAATGCCAAGATCCCCAAAATCCTTCTTTAAAATGAGACATACTTTTTGAGGTAACCATACTTCTAGTAGTCCTACGCACCAGAAAAAACTCAGATGGTATGAGATCTATCAATCGTCTACACACTAAAAAGCACCTGGTAATCAGTCTATTCCAGGATAAGGTGCAGCAAACATACGAGAATCTCTCCTTATGCATTTAAATTGCACTTCTAAAAGGTTTCTCCTTTTGTGACTACACATTTTCCTAATTATTTTAATTGCCTGAGCAATTATCATTTGTCAGTTCAGAAATTAAAGGGAAACAATGATAAATACCAGACTTTGGGTATTTATTCTTGGCAGTAATAACTTTTTGCTTATTACCACAGCTTAAATAGCAATATTTTACTTTGAGCGAGAGTTATTTTTAATTCAACAAGTTGCTAAAACCTTTTATGCTTTACCTGAAATGATGCCTCACAGATGAGGTGACCTACATGTAAAAAAGCACACTGAAAATTGTCTTTTCATATAAAAGCATACAGTCATAGGTGCACATCGATTTTCAGAGCTGGCATGGGATAAAGATGGTGTGGAGGAAAAATATGTCAACTAAAAAAACCGCAAATACTACATGGGAGAATTCGACACTTGGTTATGCTTTAGAAAGTCACAAGAGAACATGTTTACCACCCTAAAAAGGAGAACAAGCTGTAAAGGCTAGCTACAATGATCATATTTTTAACACATGAAAAGAGCTGAGGAGCCAAGGTAAACCAAATAATTTAAATGACATAATGTCATGAGCCTTTATTTGGGGACAAGAGACAAAACTTCTTAATTTTCTGAGAAAAGCAGAAGGAGCAGCAAACTTGTCACAGACTAAAGAATAAATAAACAAGCCAATATGTTTATGTCTATGTTTGCTTTTTAAAATTTAAATAAAATTAGCCAACACATCATTAGTTCTTGATATAATGTTCGATGATTCATTAGTTGTGTATAACACCCAGTGCTCATTACATCATATGCCCTCCTTAATGCCCATCACCCAGTTACCCCACCCCTGTTTACTAACATTCAACCACCACATGTGGGATGGAATGTTGGAGCAGCATCCTGCAAAGCCCTAGTCACATGCCCTAGTCACAAAGCCCTAGTCAATCTGCTTCAACTGCCAATCTTTTCCTATGGACACTTCACAAAGTGCACAGTGGAAGAATACCAAAGGCTGTTGGCAGGATAGGAGATATAGATAAACCTCAGAGGTGAACAAGACCATCACTGAGTCAATGACACGGACACATCAATGGTTGTGACATTAAACCAATATAAGACCTTGAGATAGGGGCTCCTGGGTGGCTCAGTGAGTTAAGCATCTGACTCTTGGTTTCGGTTGAGGTCATGATCTCAGGGTCCTGAGGTGGAGCCCCGCTTCAGGCTCTGCACTTAGCATGGGGTCTCCCTGGGATTCTTTTCCCCTCACTCTCCCTGCCCCTCTGCTCCTGCCCCTGCTTGCATGCATGTGTGGGCTCTCTCTCCAATATAAATAAATAAATAAAATATTAAAAAAAAAAAAGATCTTGAGAATACCAAGCTTCACTGAGTCTAAGAAATGGCCCACCAAAGGATAAGGGCACTTTAGTAGGATGGAGATACATAAACCTAGCATTGTTGAAGTAGAGCTACAGAGGGGGAAAACAAAGCAAAACAAAACAAAAATAACCAAAGACTTAAAACGCTGGTGTTTGAGGTATACAACAAAAGAAAAAAGCTTATGTGATTTGGAAATTTGACAGCTGCGCTAAGGCACAAAAAGATCACCAGAATTTCACCAGCATACTGGTAAACTCTGAATAAGGAAAATTCCTAGTCTACCTTTAAAACATTCAACATCACTGATGAATTAATGAATTGACTTTAACTATAGTTGCAAAAAACGTCCAGATACATAAAGTCTTCTCTGATATGAGAAGAATGAAATCAGCATTCAGGGAGGATGAGACATCCAAAAACCTGGGGGAATAATAACAAAAAGGAAGTAAAACCCAGGAAGAGAACTTGAGAAATCTGTACAGAGTTCCCCTTACATCTTTCAAGAAATACTGAGCTGAATGTATATAGTATGAAACTTCACAAGGACAGGAAAAATACAAATATCAGGTAAAGGACAACTGCTAGATGGGACCAGTAAGCAGAACAACTATCCCTGTTCCTACAAGACTGGAGATGTTTGATTTTCCAGGAATCAGAGGACAGAGACATCATTGAATTAAAAAAGTATTCAGTATGAACACCAGGAAGGCCATAACATCGAGATGGAACTAAACCGCAACTAGCAAATACAATTCTACAGCCACACTAAGAAAGTTTTAAAAATGTTCAGAAGGATATAAGTAATTCACAAATATCTTCATGGCTTGTCAGAACAAAATTACTCACTTTTAATAGAGAGACATAAATAAACAGACACACAACAAAATAATATTCACAATAGCCAGAACAAAATAAAATTAATAGACAATTGAAAAAAGCAGGATCTTGGTACCAGGGACTAGAGGGAGAGGGAAATGGGTAATTGTTGTTCAACAGGTATAAAGATTAAGTTATACAACTTGAAAAACATCCAGAGATTTACTGAACAACTTAATATCTACAGTTAAATACAGTACTGTACACTTTAAAATTTTGAAGGATAAATCTCATGTCTATATATTTTCATGAAAATAAATAAATAAATAAATAAATAAATACAGAGGTGCATGAGAAAACTTCCTTAATCTCATATAAGACATCTATGAAAAACCATAGGTAATATCATATTAAATTACAAAGCCTATGCATTCTCCTACTAAGACCAGGAGCAAGACAAAGATGATTACTCCTACCACTTATATTCAACACTGTACTGGAGGTTTTTACCAGGTATAGGCAAACAAATAAAATGAAATAAAAGGAATCCGTATTGAAAAGGAAGACTCTCTAATCATATATGACATGATATTGTGTTAGGAAAATCCTAACAAATCCACTAAAAGACTATTAGAACTAATAAAAAGGTTCATCCAAGTAACAGCATATGAGATCAATACACAGAAATCAATTGTATACCTATACACTAGCAGTGAAAACTCTGGAAAGGAAATTAAGAAAATGACTGCATTACCATACCATCAAAAAGAATAAAATACATACAAAAACACTTAAAAAACCAAATTCAGAACATATCCTCTGAAAATTATAAAACATTGCTAAAAGTAAATAGAGAAGATCTAAATAGATGGAAAGGCAAACCATGTTCCTGGATCAGAGATTTAGTGATATTACTTCATATTCACTGGAAAGGCTATAATAATAATAAGAAGAAGGTGGAGGAAGAGGAGGAAAAGGAGGAAGAGGGAAGGAAGGACAAACAACTATTGTAGGAGTGGCTGAAATGAAAACATGATAAACTACTGGTTGAAATATCAAATGGTGCAGTGTCTGAGAAAAACAATTTGGGTTTTACATTGGTTTGAAAATACTATAAAATAAGATTATTTTTAATTACCTCAAGAAATCAGAGTAAAAAAAAAAAACGAGTTAAGCAGTAAGACAAAGCCATTCTAAAGTTTAATATACAGATGCACGCATGAAATCTTTCACACTTACTAGACGTCAAGCATCCAAGTGAGCTTTAGCTTTCTTTCCAACAACAAAGGCAAAAAGCAAAATATGATCGATTACTTAATCATAAGACAAAACTTAACCTGAATAATCTCTTGTACGTGTTCTCATAATGGTGACATTACAATTTACCCAACAACATCCTTAAGTTGAAAAAAAAAAAAAACTACTTTCGTAGAGCTTTTTTTTTTCTTTTTTTTCCCTGAGAGACAGAGAGAGGGAAGGAGAATCTTAAGCAGGCTTCTCGCCCAGCGCAGAGCCCAACGCGGGGTAAGATCTCACAACCTCGAGATCATGACGTGAGCCAAAATCAAGAGTCAGACACTTTACTGACTGAGCCTCCCAAGCGCCCCTCATAGAGCTGTTTCTTATGGTGTATGTTTTTAACATCATGATAAAGTTTAATTCAGTAGAACTACATGTATTTGCAACCTACACAATGCAGCTTGGGTGTACAGCTTTCTGATGGCCTGGTTTGACCTTGAGCCATTTTGTAGTATTTAAAAAATGAAAGAATTATATCCTTTCAGTGATCTATCATCAAAATTCTTTCTTTCAAACAAGCTTTAGGTAAGTATTAGAAGGACAGCAAACTCATATCTCAACAAGGGCCAGGATAGTAAAATAAACGAAAGAAGTAGGATTTAAGCAAACGGACAATCAAAAACTACAAATACAATGAAAATGACAAACCAAAGAAAAGAAAACAAAACAAAACAAAAGAACAAAAACAAAACCATAAACCACTAAGACTCTTTTAAGAATAAAGGGCTTCAACATGAAGAAATCAAATGAGGGCAATTTGTTGAGATTGTGTCTCAAGAATGAACGAATAGCAGGAGAACAATGAAGAATCCGACCTCAAGTAAACTGCCAAGAGTACTTCAACGTGGAAAGTGAGAAATCCTGAAACCTTACCTGAACTGGTGACGCTGTGAAAGAAAATTCCAAAATGGAGTAAGTACTGCTAAAAGAGTCACTCAAGATAGAATCAAAAATACATTGAGGAGGAAGAACCTATGCATGTCTCCTATTCGTATTCTCTAAATAGCATGAAAATTGACTTCTGTTAGTTGCAAACTCAACCACTTTCCAGAAAATATGCTTCTACATTAGAATGAAATAAATATAATGTAAAGCTTTAGTCAAATATTCATCATGTATTAGAGTCCATTTAAATTTTACTACCACAAATCATAATTCTTTCAAAACAATTTACATAACTTTCTGGTGTTTTTTTTTTACTTTTAAAATCCAGAACATCCCAACTTCAATTCAGAGCACACTTTTGATTTTAGAACACTCTGTGTCTCCTGGATTGCAATCTCTAAGACCACAAATGAACAATTTTGACTGTTTTACAGACTAGTCTTCTTGATGGACAAAACCAAGAACAAAAAAGTAAGGAAGCTACTGCTACTTTTAATGGTTATTTCCAAACACAGGCCCGTTAACATGAGGTCCACACCAGCAACAGAAATAACAACAACTAAAAGGTCTGTCTTCCGCTTCTGATTCTTGATTCTCACAAAGCTGGTAACAGGGGTACTACTAGTGATAAACCCAAACCCTCCCTGATCATGTTTGCCAACAGAAGCTGCTAAACATCTGCATTTTAAATATCATTTAAGTCATTTCCTGATTGGTGAAAGCTAAAGCTAAATATCTGGAAGGACCACACAGAAATATAAAATAAAAATTTTCAGCTAAAACTGTGTGTGAGAGAGATGCAGAGTAACAATCTTTAATATCCACACTATATTTTATGCAAAAATCAACAATGTTTTAAAGGCTTGACAATTAATTCCATTTTTAAAAAAACAACTGGGCAAACCAATAGTGTGGGAATTGATAAAGTACATCTTCAAGCACATCTGGCTTTATGAGAAATAACTGGATGGTATTTTATGGCCCACTACAGCATGGAGGAATAGAAGATCAAGCCCACCTTATATTCCATAAAGAGTTACCAATTTGTATATAATTCTTTACTTTACTGAAAGTACATAAAATCGTCTTTATTTTACAAAAAGAGACATGCTTGATAAAATAATAGTCCAATGATATGCAAGTTAATATAATAAAAATGAAAATTTCTCCCCTCTCACCTACTACTGTCTCTCCCCCTTTGTAATCACTATTAACACAGTAAAATAAATGGTATGTCCCTTAATGGAGAGAAATGAAAAGGCAGGAAAATGTGACCAACAGGTCAAGAGAAAGCAATTTCAAAAAAGCTAACTATCAGATAGCCCAAATGTCAGATACAGCTTACAAAGACTTCGCACTTTAAAACATGAAAAAAGAAAGTATTTCTTACAATTCGGTGGGTTGACTGGGTGGTTCTTCTACTGCAATGTAGTGCCCGTTTGGATCACTCGTACATCTTGATTCATTTAGGAGCTTAGGTTAGGGGTCTTGGTTCTCCTCAATGTGGAATCTCTTTTCATGTTTTGTCTTTTTTTCCAGGACCTTCCACATCTGCACTTTCATTTGATTTTGATTCTCAGAAGTGCTCTGGATTTAATAAGTTGCATGATACCATTCTTTACCTTGAGAACCATTTGCTAGCTGGAAAAAGTGGTGAATGAGAATTTATTAATTTTAACCAGTAAGTCATACATTGACAGATTTACTGCATATTATTGTTTCTAAACACTGAATACTCCCTCCTTTAACTCTTCTCTCACTTCCCATACTTCATCATACCCTGACTGCTAAATGAAGACAATTCACACTTTTGAATCCTTGACAATCAACTTATCCAGTTCCAAAAGTTTGTTAGGTATTTTTTCTACTTTCAAAGTTATAAAAGGTAACAATCTGATCAATGTTATATAAACACATAACACAAAACTCCCTCTGAGGCCCCAATAGCAGTTTCCTCACTGCTCTATTGGATTTCAACGACAACTTCCTCACCACTCTTCAACTCACCCAGAGACAATAGTACATATATTGTGTTTTTGTCAAAGAAATACCCCACATCTACATGCCCAATTCTATTTCAGTTATCTATTACATTTAAAAAGCACTATAATCCCAGGAAAACAACAATTTATTATTTCTTGCAAGTCTATAGACTGACTTAGTAGTAATTATCATGGACATAGTATCAGCTGGAGTCACTCGTGTGACTGCATTCACCTTGGAGTTAAGCTGGGTAACTAAGATTCCTTTATATTTTTAAAGATTTTATTTATTTATTTATTTAAGAGAGAGAGCATGATGTGGGGGAAGGCCAGAGGGACAGGGAGAAAGAGACTCCGGCTGAGCAGCAAGCCCAACTCAGGGATTGATCCCAGGACCCTGGGATCATGACCTGAGTGGAAGACAGATGCTTAACACACTGGGCCACCCAGGTGCCCCTGGGTAACTAAGATTTCTACAGGGCACTTCCATACCACAGGCTGTCTCATCTTTCAGTTCTTCTCTAAATGGCCTCCAAAGCAGAAGAACAGCATGAATTACCTCACGAAATAGCAGATGGTTTCCAAGAGAGCAGGAAAAGGAAGTTTACAGGCCCAGAACAGTGATTCCCAAAAGTGACAAGGAGTTACTTCCACTGCATTCTGTTAGTCAAAAACTCACAAAGACAACCAATTTTCAATAAGAGTGAAAATAGACTCTTAACTATTTATGGGAAGAATACCAGACCATACTGGAAGGGAAAGAAATTGTGGACAACCAAACTGTCAAATTCAGCAACATACAAAATGAAAAAAATCATCAACCACCAAGTTAGATACAAACAAAGTAAACTGGATCCAGCTAGGCCCATAGAGTGAAACCAATGAAAAAGATAATCTTAAGATCTGCCAGAAAAAAACTAAACTCTATATAGAAAGAATAATGACAGATAACGTCTTAAAAAAAAAAAAGCTAAAGGGAGAACAGAAGACCATGAAATAACATATGTAAAGTATTGTGAGACAGGACGGGGTTAAGATGGCGGAGGAGTAGGGGACCCCTTTTTCAGCCGGTCCCCTGAGTTAAGCTGGATAGGGAACATAAGAACTAGGATGATTGTTAGGGGAAGAAAGGGATAAAGAAAGGGGGGTAATCAGAAGGGAGAATGAAACATGAGATACTGGACTATGAGAAACAAACTGAGGACTTCAGAAGGGAGGGGGGTGGGGGAATGGGATAGACTGGTGATGGGTGGTAAGGAGGGCATGTATTGTATGGTACACTGGGTGTTATACACAACTAATGGAGCATCGAACTTTACATCGGAATCTGGGGATGTACCGTATGGTGACTAACATAATATAATAAAAAATCATTTAAAAAATATATATATACTCAATAAAAATAAAATATTCCATATATGTGTATAATAATTTATTATGAGGTTTATTAACATATGTACAAAAAAATATATCACGAGTATGTATGATGGAAGTCAATATGGAATTATACTAATCTAAGGTTCTTACATTATGTGGAAACTAGTAGGATACTATATGAAATTAAACTGTAAATCAAACACAAAAGAAGTAGAAAAAAGCCTTAAAATCAATGAAGTAGAAAGTGGATAAAATGTACAGAAAACCAATGGAAAGAAACACTTTTCTTTTAAAAGCTTAATAAAATTAGGAAATCACTAGATGGACTGAAAAAGAAAAAAAGAAATACAAGACAAATTACCTATATTGCGAATGAATAAGGGGCATCACTACAGTTCCTACAGACATAAAAAATATAAAAAGAAGTTGTGAAGAATCTTATGCTAATAAATGATAACTTAGAGGAAATGATCAAAGTCGTTGGAACATACAAACTACCCAAACTCAAAATAGAAAATGTAAATCAGCCTGTTTCTTTAAAAAAAAAAAATACAAAATCAAAAGACTTCCCATGAAGAAATCTTTAGGGCCAGGTGATTTCTCTGGTGAATTCTACCAAACATTTAAAGAACAAATAACACGAAAAATACACAAATTCTTTTAAAACTGATAGTAGGGGAGAACACTTCCCACCTCATTTTATAAGGCCAGCACATCACCATTACAACTAGACAAAGAATGGCAAGAAAAGAAAATCAGACATTGATATTACTAATAAATAGAAAGAAAATTCCTTTATAAAATAGCAATAAATAAATATCAGTATAAAAGACATATATTAAAAGATAATACAATCATAACTAAGATTTATCTTAGTAATACAAAGTTGATTTATCACTTTAAAAGCAATTGATGAAATTCACAATGGTGACAAAAATTAAAACTCTATTGTCTATTTAATAGGTGCAGAAAAAGCATTTGACATGTCTTAATACCAATTCAGGATTAAAATAAAAACTTTCAGTACACCAGGAGTAGAAGGAAATTTCCTTTTTTTTAATAATAATTTTTTATTATTTTATGTTAGTCACCATACAGTACATCCCTAGTTTTTGATGTAAAGTTCCATGATTCATTACTTGCATATAACACCCAGTGCACCATGCAATACATGCCCTCCTTAATACCCATCACCAGCCTATCCCATTCCCCCACTCCCCTCCCCTCTGAAGCCCTCAGTTTGTTTTCCAGAGTCCATAGTCTCTCATTAGAAGGAAATTTCCTAAACATGGTAAAGGGAATCTATGGAAATAAATAATCTCACTTAGCCCAGAATGTTCAGTTAGAAATATTTGGGTATGCCGCATTGGAATTGAAAGTAAAGGCACAAACAGAAAACCAATTAACCAGCATAAAATAAAAATATTTCCAAATTGGCTTTAAGCTAAAATCAGAACAAGTGCAAGCATGCACACATACACAAACACACATATACATGTATGTCCACAGATTTTGAATAAACATGACTATTGGTAATTTTTAATTATTTTTTTGAAAATATCGTAACTCCAGTGGAAAAAGAGCTAAAGTAGCAATGTAAAGCTAACCCATGTGTACACTACACAAACAGTAAGGCAACATTCACATAGACAACTATGTAAAATTTAAAATGTAGTGGTCCTTTATGTATCACTCACCTCTGGCAAAGTTATTCAAGGAGTATGAATTACCCCTAAAAATTGATTCTTACCAAACTCATACTAAATACTGTATTAAGAAATCACGCTACTGCTTACCATAAAAAGTAAAGTAAATTTTCACATCTGCTTCTTAATTTGTTTTCAGTGTTCTGCAAAACTAGTTTTCAATACTCATGCACTCTACCAAAGGAAACACCAGCTTTGCCCTTCCTGGAGAAGTTTTCTGATGCAATATACTTGTCTATCACATTTTCTTTCCTCAAAATAAAGCTGTCCTGAATTTTATGTACTCAGAAGAAAATCTGCAGAATTATAGTTGAAAGGCTAATAGTTGATAATTTATATTATTATCTAATGTTTATTTATGTGTGTGTATACATATATATATATTTCTTTTTTGGGGGGGAGGGAAGAGTGAGAGAGCGGGGAAGGGGCAGGGGGAGAGAGAATCTTAAGCAGGCTCCACACCCAGCATGGAGCCGAACGTAGGGCTTGATCTCACAGCCCCGAGATCATGGCCTATGCCGAAATCAAGAGTCAGATGCTTAACTGGCTGAGCCAAACAGATGCCCTCTATTATCTAATATTTATGCTTATTAATATAGATAGCAATAGCTTGCAGAGTGTTTTTTTTTCCCAGAAAATACAAGAGGTTATTAAAACAGCTCTTTCTTATTAGACTACACATGAAAGCCACAATTGAACCATTAAATAGTAATGCAAGTGAAGTATTTCCACTGGGAAATCAGCTAATATTATTCATGTCTATTGTATTCTATGGATCAAACTTGGTATGAGACCAGAACTATAAAAATCTAGAATAATTGATAGTTAATGTAGCACAGTAATTCCCTCTTATATATCAGCTGTCTCAATTGCATTTTTGTCAGCAGCTCGATAGCATTCACGTCAAAATTGAATTCCCAGAAGTCTGTCTAGTATTCTGATATACCAAGCTATTGATTAAAGAAAAACTTCAGGTATCTGATA
The DNA here is from genome assembly GCF_002007445.2 of Ailuropoda melanoleuca. Lineage (NCBI taxonomy): Eukaryota > Metazoa > Chordata > Mammalia > Carnivora > Ursidae > Ailuropoda > Ailuropoda melanoleuca. Next base: position 85,575,578 of record NC_048238.1, on the reverse strand, counting down.
AGCTGAAGACCAGGCTGACATTATGTTATATGATAATTCAGAGACCTAACTTATATTCTTGCTGACATACAGCTAACCCACCTATACATAGAATTGCCTGCAGGGTTGCCTTCAGGCATAATCTATTCTAGTGCTTAAACAGGAATCCTCTTGCATTCTCAGAGTTCAAAATCAAAAGCCATAGAAGAGATCATCTTGACCTAGAAAAAGTTATGTAAAAACCCTACCATGAATTTAAATCATCTTAGCTTATAACTTTGTTGCAGACCATCTGACTTGAAGTAGCACTTAATTGAAAAGGCAGTACAAATTGGGTATCTCCAAAGAGTTGAACAAATTAGCTGGGTAGAATTACCAGTATTCACTTGAACAATTTAACATATACCAACATGGATTCCCATTTTCTATGCCAGACTACATTTGATATTTTGATCCCAATGAGGAGGAAATATCTAGTCAATACAATACGGATACTTGTCAAAAGGCCTAAAGCTTCATTCTCAATCCAATGAAATAGTCACACAATAAACAATATGCTGTGGCACAAAAATTCAGTGGTAACATACTCATAAGCCCAGCATTGACACTAATCCATTAGTGATTTTGATGTAGACAAAAGTGATTTAACCTAAGGCCAATGGAAGGGCCACAGCAGAGACTACAGAGTGGATATTCCAGGAAAAGCACTGGATGCTCCAATATATTTATTCATTTCTATGAGTAGATAGTGTCAATGAAAGTGAAATCAAATTACAACCTATGTTTTACCTGGGATTCGAAGGGAAAACATAACCACATAAAATATTTATAGGTAAAAAAAAACCCTATAAAACTCAACATGCCAAATTCAAAAGGTATTATTTTCTCTCACTGCATATCTCTGAATTCCATAGCTACTTTGGCATATCTTGATTAGGGCCAATGATGACAAACTACTATTATCATCTGTTCCCAAAATAAAGGAAAATATACTCATCGAAGTATGGTATATAACATCAGAATATCAATTAATATAATACACTACATCACCAAAATAAAAGACAAAACCCACATGATAAAATCAATAAACAGAAAAACAATTTGACAAAACACAATATCCCTTCATAATAAAACCAACAAACTAAAATAAAGTTACAGGAGCTGATAAAGCACATCTATGAAAATCACACAGCTAACATCACACCTAATGGTGAAAAGACTAAGTGATTTACTCCTTAAGAATAACAAGAGGGGGTGCCTGGGTGGCACAGTTGGTTAAGTGTACAACTCTTGGTTTTGGCTCAGGTCATGATCTCAAGGTTGTGGGATCAAGCCCCACATCAGGCTCTGAGCTAATCAAGGAGTCTGTTTAAGACTCTCTCTCCCTCTGCTCCTGCCCCTTGCTCTCTCACACTCTCTCTCTCAAATAAATAAATAAATCTTCAGGGGAAAAAAAGACTAACAAGAACAAGAAAAAAAAAAGAATAACAACAAGAATATCTACTCTCACTAGTCCTATTCAACACTCTACTGGAATTTCTAGAAAGACTGTGCAAGAAAATGAAATATATACCAGGTTTTTATTTAGGAAACAAATAAATACAACGATCTCTATTTGCAGATGACAAGATCTTATATGTACTAAATCCTACCAAATTCACACCAAAAAACTATTAGAACTAGTACAACAGGATACAAAATCAATATAAGCAAATAAATTTAATTTCCATACAAAAGCAATGAGCAACCCAAAAACTGAAACTAAGAAAGTAATTCAAGTTACAATAGCATCGACAAGAATAAAATACCCAGGAATAAACTCTGAAACTATAAAAATTGCTGAAAGAAATGAAAGAGGATTAAAATACATGGAAAGACATCCCATGTTCATAGAAAAGAAGACTTACTATTGCTAAAATTGACAAAATTCAAATTCATCTACAAATTCAATACAATAAATAAAAATGTAAACTGTCTCTTTTCGGAAATTGACAAGCTAATTCTAAAATTTACATGGAAATTAAAAGGAACCAAAATAGCAAAAACAATCTTGGGAAAGAATAAAATTGGAGGACTTATGTTATATATTTCAAAACTTACAACACAGCTATAATTATCAAGAAAGAGAGACAATGGCATACAGACAATCACATACACCAATGGAATGGAATATGGAGTCCAGAAGTAACACCTATTTATTTATAGTCAACTAATTTTTGACAACAGTGTCAAGACGATTCAATGGGGGAAAGAATAGTTTTTAACAAATGGTTCTGGTACAAGTTGATATCCACATAAAGGAGGAAATGACTTCCTCACATTATAAAAAAAACCTAACTGAAAATGGCCCGTAGACCTAAATGTAAGTGCTCTAAGAAGCATAAGAATAGAAGACTCTAAGAAGAAAATATAGGAGTAAATCTTAGATGTAACATCAGAAGTACAAGATAAAAAACTAAACGGAATTACAATTTTCTTGATTTCAATGGACATCATCAAGGGTAAAAGGCACCTTACTGGAACCGAATAGAAACCCCAGAAATTTACCCACAATTATGTTATCAATTAATCTTCAACAAAGGAATAAAGGATACACAATCAGAAAAAGACAGTGTCTTCAAAAAATGGTGTTGGGAAAATTGGACAGAAACATGCAAAAGAATGAAACTGGACCACTTTATTTCACCATGCACAAAATAAACTCAAATTGGATTTAAGACATAAATGTGAGACCTGAAACAATAAAAATCCTAGAAGAGATCACAGGCAGTAATATCTTTGAAATCAGTAATAGCAACATTTTTCTACATATGTCTACTGAGGCATGGGAAATAAAAACAAAAATGAATTATTGGGACTACATCAAAATAAAACACTTCTGCACAGCAAAGAAAAAAATCAACAAAACTAAAGGGCAACACCATGTGGAGCTCCACATGGGGAGTGGAACTTGCTTAAGATTCTCTTTCCCGGGGCGCCTGGGTGGCACAGCGGCTAAGCGTCTGCCTTCGGCTCAGGGCGTGGTCCCGGCGTTATGGGATCGAGCCCCACATCAGGCTCCTCTGCTATGAGCCTGCTTCTTCCTCTCCCACTCCCCCTGCTTGTGTTCCCTCTCTCGCTGGCTGTCTCTATCTCTGTCGAATAAATAAATAAAATCTTTTAAAAAAAAAGATTCTCTTTCCCTCTCCTTCTGCAACTCCTCCCCACCCCCATTTGACATGGTGTTCTCCCTTTCTCAAAAGAAAAAAAAAATTACAAAAAACCCCACAAAAACCACTCAATGGCAATATACTGAATGGGACAAGACATATGCAAATGACATATCAGATGAAGGGTTAGTATTCAAATAAAGAACTTACCAACTCAACCCCCAAAAAACAAATAGAACAGCCCTCCCCAAAGTAAGTAGGCATAGTTCCATGCATTGAGGGCCTACATAACACCAAAAGGCAGAAGAAGGGAGAATTTCATCTTTCTAACTAAAGGCTCTGGTTCATTAGTCTTCTGACTTTAGACTGGGACATGCACAATCTGATTAGATGTAAAAACTCTAACGACTCCATTTCCAGTAGTAAAGAAAACAATCATACTCCAGAGTATTATCTGACAATATGTATGTGCAAAATTGGAAACTCTTAACCAACTATTTCATAAAAAAAAAAAAACTGGGTGCCTGTATATGTGATACTTTCAATAATTTTTGGAAAATGAACAAATATATTGAGGTTGGTTAGTGGGTTGGATATTCTCTAAGACCACTGGACAAAGTGGTGAAAGAAAGGTATGAGCTTAGGGATTTGAATTTCCAGCTCAAGTGCCACATAAATGCCCTAAAAGCTTCCATGTATTCCATGAAGGACACATTTATTTTGTATAGCCAAAGGGCTGAGAATACTAAAAAATCAAACACAGAATTGCATTCTGACTGGATGAATTACAACACAAACTTCCAGCCTCACAGGCTATCTATTGTTAAAGTGAATACACTGATTTGGAAAGAACAGGATACTATAAAATGGGATGGGAAAATGTGGAAAGAGTTTAATGAAGCTCGGGTCATTAGGACCCTAAATCCTGATGAACCATTTTAACCAATGCAAGAGGCTTCCTTCTCTCTCCCGATTGGAAACAGGGATTAGCCCCTCATAATGTGAGGAAACAATAGTGGCAGCCTTTAGGCAGCTGAGTTTCAAGATAATACTGATTATCCTCAGGACCCAACCACACCACCTCTCTTTGCCTTCAGACTGATAACTAAATACATGTCCCAGAAGGCCCTTAATGGTAAGGTTCAAAGTGTGACCTGCAATGAGATACACTACATTCCAGACTAATGGGTTGAGGTTTCAAATTTATACAGACAGCAATACAGCAAACACAAGTAAGAATGTACATAGAGGATGTGGAATACTGGAAGAAACATAAATTTGGATCAGGAGGAATTTATTGATATGGGCTAACTAAACAGACTCCTCATTTGATACTGTAGCTCAGACATTATGAAGGGCTCTAACGGGGATGCCTGGGTGGCTCAGTTGGTTAAGCGTCTGCCTTTGGCTCAGGTCATGATCCTAGGGTCTTGGGACCGAGTCCTACATTAGGCTCCTTGCTCACCGGGGAGCCTGCTTCTCCCTCTGCCTCTGCCTGCCACTCCCCCTGCTCGTGCTCTCTCTCTGACAAATAAAATCTTATAAAGGGCTCTGACAGTTTCTTTGGTTGGTTAGCTGCAAATATCGATTAAAAATTGGCCCATTGCTAAATAAGTGGAAATGTGGGACCTTCCTTATTTTAATGTGGAGAAAAGGATTCAAAGCCTTAGGGAGGTTGGAATGCTAGACTGCGCTTGTTATTTAAGATTTTATACACCCATACTAGGAAAATCTGGAAGACAAGCCTTTCACTAATACTATGAAGAAATAAATTTGTGAAGGTGGTCCTGCCAACCTTGATGCGCTTCATAATTGGTTATCTGTGCAGGCCAAACCTTGGAATAGGAACTAGAGTCATTAAAATGGGAAAACTATAAGCAATGGGAGTCAATGGATCAGAGGTTGGCACTGACCAAGTGGCAGCAATCAACTGCCAATAGCAAAATGGTTATGGTTGCTGTAATGGACAGCAGAGTAAAATCAACAGTCAGAATCGTCTGCCTATTGCAGACCTATGGCATTGGCTAGTTCATCACGTTCCTAGAAGTGAAACAGATAAGAAAATTATTAAATTCTTACTTAAACTGTATAATCAGAAAAGTTTTATGTCAATTGAAGAAAAGACTAACTAGACTGATAATAAAAAGGAGAGTCAAACATTCCTCAATCAATTCTGACTTGAGCCAGATTTTAAACCCAGAATATAAAGAATACAAATGACTCCAGGCCTCTTGAGAAAGAAACCTGGTACAATGCCAAAAATTTAGACTGTTAATCTTTCTCCCAGCCTTCTCCAAAAGAACTGTGACTGTGGATTGGGGGTAAAAATAATCAGAATGTTTGGGAAATTTGGTTAATCAAAGTAAACAGCTTTCTTATACACCAGCAGTGAACGAGTGTAATTTCAATTAAAAAATGCCATACCTTTACATTACAACATGTAAAATAAATACATAGGTATAAATATAATAAAATATGTACAAGATCTATGAGGAAAACTGCAAAGCTCTGACAAACAAAACCACAGAAAAGCTAAATAGAGGGAAATTCCATATTCATGGATAGAAAAACTTGTAAAGATATCAGTTCTTCCCAAATTGATCTACAGATTTACTAAAATCTCAATCAAAATCCCATCAAATTATTTTGTGGATATCAACAAAGTGATAACTAAGTTAACAGGGAGAGGCAAAACATGTAGAATAGCCAACAAAATATTAAAGAAGAACTAAGTTGGAAAGCTGATGTCACTCAACTTCAATAGTTAGTTTAAAGCTATGATAATCAAGACAGTACGGTATTGTTTAAACAATAAACAAATAGGGGCACCTGGCTGGCTCAGCATGTAGACCATACAACTCTGAATCTAGGGGTTGTGAGTTTGATCCCCATATTGGGTGAAGAGAATACTTAAAAATATAATCTTAAAATAAAAGAATAAACAAATAGACCAATGAAACTAAGAAAGAGCCCAGAAATAAAACCACATAAATATATTCAACTGATCTTTGACAAAAGAGCAAAGGTAATACAATGGAGCAAATATAGTCTTTTCAACAAATGGTGCAGGAAATGTTACACATCCACACGCAAAAAAAAAAAAAACATGAAAACCTTATACTTGTTACAAAAATCAAACTGAAATGCATCACAGAATATGAAATACAAAAGAATAAAATTAGGATAAAACATAGCAGAAAACCCAGATGACCTTGGGTATGATGATGACTTTTTAGATACGACAGGAAAGGGACAATCCATGAAAGGAATAATTGATACTCTACACCTCTAAAAAAAACTTCTGCTCTAAAAAGACAATGTAGAGGGGCGCCTGGGTGGGTCAGTTGGTTAAGCATCTGCCTTCGACTCAGGTCATGATCCTGGGGTCCTAGGATCCAGCCCCCTATCAGGCTCCCTGCTCAGTAGGGAGTCTGCTTTTCCCCCTCCCTCTGCTTCCCCCCTAGTGCTTTTGCTCTATCTCTAGCTCAAGTAAATTAAAAAAAAAAAAAAGACAATGTTGAGAGAATGAGAAGACAAGCCACAGACGTGGATACCAATTTTCAAAAGTCACATCTTAAAGGATTATCCAAAATATACAGGGAACTCTGAAAATTCAATGAGAAACAATCTGATTAAAAAATGGGCCAAAAACCTTAACGGACATTTCACAAAAAAACAAAAACACAAAAAAACAAAAACAAAACAAAAAAACATGAAAAGATGCACCACATCATATAGCATCAGAGAAATGCCAATTAAAACAACTACTACAAGCCTCTCTGAATCCCTAACTCCTGAGCACTAATGACACCAAATACTGATGAGGACGTGCAGCTTCAGGAACTCTCATAAACTGCTGATCAGAACGCAGAATGTTACAACCACGTTGGAAGACAGCTTGGAATTTTATTACAAAATTCAATATACTTTTACCATATGATACAGCAATCATATTCTTTGCTATATTCCCAAGTGAACTGGAAAACTTATATCCACATAAAATTCTACACTGCAATACTTAGGGCATCTTGTATCAAAATTGCCGAGACATAGAAGCAACCAAGATGTTCTTGACTAGATGCATGGAAAATTTGTGGTACATCCAGACAATTGAAGGTTATTTTGCACCAAAAAGAAATGAACCATTAAGCCAAGAAAAGGAACAGAAACACCAAATGTATTATTGCTAAGTGAAGTAAGGTAATTTGATGAGTCTATACACTATATGTCAACTATATGACATTCTGAAATGGGCAAATATATGGAATCAGTGAAAAGACCAATGGATGTGAGGGGCTGGGGAGTGGTATAAAGAAATGAATAGGCAGAGCACAGAGTATTAGGGCAATGAAAATAGTCTGCATATTACTATAATGATCAAAACATGTCACTATACATTTGTCGAAAACCAGAAAAAGCACAAAACTGAGAGTGAACAGTAATGTAAACTGTGGACTTTGGGCAATTATGATGTGTTAATGAAGGCTCATGAATTGTAACAAATACACTACTCTGGTGGAAAAAGCTGATGATAGGGGAGGCTATGCAAGTGTGGGGGCAGAAGGTATATCAAACATCTGTGTACCTTATACTCACATTTGCTGTGAATTTAAACATCTCTAAAAACAAGAAAATGAAGTCAATTTTAAAAAAGAAAACAACAGGCTGAAGAAGAAATAGAAAACTGGGATTGGAATAAACTTATAAAAAGTAATGAGATTCAATCACTAATCAAAAATTTCCCAACAATAAAATATCCCAGAACCAGATAGCTTCATCGGTGAATTCTATCAAATATGCTAAGAAAAAATAATCCAAATCTTTCAAAAACTCGGCTAAATAATGGAAGCCAATACTTTCTACTACTTAATATAAAGCCAGCAATTACCCTAATACTAAAGCATCATAAAAAAAAACTATAGAGCAACATTCCTTATGAATATAAATGTAAAAATTTTTAATAAAATATTAAGTAACAAATCCAGCAGATTATTACACATATTGACAAAGTGGGATTTGTCCCTGGAATGCAAGGTTGAATCAGCAAACGAAAATCAATCAATGTAATACATCATGTTAACAGAATAAAGAGAAAAAAAATCAGTGATCATTTTTATTGATCCATAAAATGCATTTGTCAAAATATAACACAATTTCATTAAAAAAATTTTCACAGACTAAGAATACAGGGAAGCATCCTCAAAATTATAAGTCATTTATGTAAAAATGCATACCTAATATCATTCTCAATGGTGAAAGACTGAAATCTCCCCCTATGATCAGGAAGAAGAGACTATCCTAGTTCAACACCAAGAGTGATGTATAGTGTAAACTGTGGACTATGAATAACTACTATAATAGGTATTTTAACATGATATATGTATATATTCCTTAAGTATAAGTACCAGAAAAACATTTAGATTAAAGTCAGAATTTAGGAGAACTATTTGCATTCTCATATTCATTACAACATTATTCGTAAGAGTCAAGAAGTGAAACCACCTAAATATCCATCAATGGATAAATGGATAAAGAAAATGGGGTATATACATACAATGGAATAGTATTTGGCCATGAAAAGGAAGAAATCCTGTCATATGCCACAACATGGATGAACCTTGAAGATATGCTAACTGAAGTAAGATAGTCACAAAAGTACAAACACTACCTGATACCACTTATATGAGGTATCTAAAGAAGTCAAATTCATTAAAGCAGAAAGTAGAATGGTGGCTACCAAGGGCTGAGGGATAGGAGAAACAGAATTGCCGCTGAGTAAGGAGAAATTTTCAGTCATTCGAGGTGAAAAATTTCTAGGTATCTGCTATATAACATCGTGCTTACACTTAACAAGACTGTACTGTGCGATTAAAAACTGAAGACTGTAGAGCTCATGTTACGTGCTGTTATCATCACAAAAAAGAGCTCATGTTACGTGCTGTTATCATCACAAAAAAAATGTAGAGCTAATAAGCAAATTCAGCATGGCTAAAATAATAATTATTTAAAAACCAAAAATTATGAGTGTTATAAGGATACAGAGAAATTAAAATGCTCATATATTCCTGGTGTGCCAGTAAAATGGCACAGTTGCTGAGGAAATCAGTTTGAAGGTTCATCAATAAGTTAAACATAGAATTATATATGAGCTCTCTTGGTAAACAGACCAAAAAAACCAAACAGGTTTTCAAATGAAATGGGTTTCGTATGAAATGGGTTTCAAACAAAAACTTGAACACAAATGCTAATAGTATCACTATTAACAATTGCCAAAAAGTGAAAACAACTCAAACGTCCACCGAATAATGAATGGACATGTCAGATGTCAGATACTACAATAAGTCACATATTATACGACTCCATCTATAACAAAAGTCTAGAATAAGCAATTCCAGATAGAAAGCAGAGTACTAACTGCTGTGGGCTATGTGGAGACGAGACAGAGAATTAGTTTTTAATGGGTATAGGGTTCCCATTGGGGTGATGAAAATGTGGAACAAGATAGTGGTGATTACTGTACAACATTATGAATTTATTAAATATATCTGATTTACATACTTTAAAATGGTTAAAATGGTATATTTAACTTTTCTGTATTTTGCCATGATAAAGAATAGGCAAAGAACCTGAAAAAACATTGCTCCAAAGAAGATATACAAATAGCCAATAAACACATGAATAAGAGACTCAACATCGTTAGTCATTAGGGAAATGCCAAGTCAAAAAACAGGAGATACCACGTTATAGCCACTAGGATGCCTATCAACAAAAACATTTCTTTTGAAGCCCTTGTTTTCGACTGGTACAATTGTAAAATGGTACAGACACTTTGTAAAAAAACTGGCAGTTCCTCCAAAAGTTAAATACAGTATTACCATATGACCCAATAATTTCCTATTTAAAAACAACAGATTTAAAAACACATATTCAGGAGTATATGGGTGGCTCAGTCGCTTAAGCATCTGACTCTTGACATCAGCTCAGGTCCTGATCTCAGGGTGGTGAGATCAAGCCCCACACTATGCTCCACAATGGGTATGGAGACTGCTTGGGATTCTCTTTCCCTTTCCCTCTGCCCCTCCCCGAGGCCTGCTCCTGCACACTCTCTCTCTTACACAAAAAAAATTTTTTTAAATAAATAAGATCATGTGTTTACATAAAAATTTGTACATGGGTATTCATAGCAGCATTATTCATAGCAGCATTATTCGTAATAGCAAAAGAAGTATTCATCCAAATGTCCATCAACTGATAAATGAATAAACAAAATACCATATGGCCATTCAAGGGAATATGACTGAAACAGAAAAAGGAATAAAAAGGAATGAAGTACTGATACATGCTGTATTGTGCATGAACCTTGAAAACATACTGTTTTAATAGTTTAAATACCAGAATGCAAAAAGTGACAAATTGTATGATTATATGAAAAGTCTAGAGTAATCAAATACATACCAACAGAAAGTACATTAGTGGTTGGTAGCATGGGTGGAGAAATGAATATATCGGGTTTCATTGATTGGGTGGTGAAAATATTCTAATTTTGAGAGTAGTGATGGTTGACAACCTTGTGAGACCACTAAAATCCACTGAATTTGTACATTTTTCAAAAGTAACACTTCCGGTATGTGGATTATATCTCAATAAAGTTATGGACAACTGTGCCAAGCAGAATGGATTGTACAAATGGCAACATTTGTGATTGGCCACCAAGGATTCTGAAGCTGGAGGATGTTGAAAGAGTCAATGGACAGACTAGAGTAAGTAAACCTAGGAAGTCCTTGAAAACAGGAATAATAGAAAAAAATTTCCTCTGATTTGGACCAGTGGTTCTTGTGAGTTCAGAGTATTTTAGTTAACTCAAAATCGTTCATATAAACCAGGTCTGTATGCAGGGCACCTGGGTGGCTCAGTTAGTTAAGCACCCAACTTTTGATCTCAGCTGAGTCTCGATCTCACAGTCATGTATTCAAGCCCTATGCACACTGAAAATTTCACTGTTTAACAAACCAGGTGCACTGTTGTCTCAGAGTTTTCCTGGGTGTTCCCTCCATCAAGAACATACTTTCTTCAGAAAGCCAGAAGGACCATTTAATCAACTCTTTTACAGTTTTGGTCAAATGACACCTTTTGAAATAGACCTACTCGGATTTATTCCTTAATACTATAATCTCTCTCCCTCACTACTCAAGCACAACTAATCCCTTTCCCTTAGGACTTACCACTTTCTAACATATAATAAGTTACCTATTTATTGTGTTTACAAGTCTCCAAAAGTAAGGGACCACAAAAGTTAGTGATATTCCTCTGCCTTATTTGTTGGTATATCAATACTCATAAGAACACTGTCATTTAGTATATAATTAATAGATGTCTGAGAATGGAATAAATGAAACCTCTATTTTGAAATTATAGGCTATTCATTTCTGGGGTCAACGGAGTAAAAAAATGACCACTAACATTTATACAGTATTCACTATGGCACCAGAACTTGAGGTAAAATTAAATACATTAGTTCATTTAAACCTTAAAAATTAATGTGGCAGGTCATATCTTTATGCCCATTTGATATTTGAGGAAATTAGATTGAGAGATTGTCACTAATTTGCCCAAAATTGCTAGGTATGTGAGTGATGGGACCACTTTTAACTACTTCTTATGTGAGGAAAAGCATACACGTTAATCCTATGTGTTTAGCATACTTAAAATGATACTAATAATAGCAGCTATCTAGTGATGATACACAATATAAGCCAGGAAACCGCCAAACACTATACATGCATTATTACGTTTACCTCTTACAACAACCAAGTGGAACAGTATGACTATTAATATATCTATTTCATAGATAAAGTGTACACACATACCAAGGTAACACAGGTAATATGGCAGAACAAGGCCTCACACTTAAGTCTGCCTTGCTTCAAAAACTAAAGCCTATTTACTTAATCATTAGATTCAAGTGTCTTAGCAGTATTTCTGATAGGTGAAATTGTATTAAGAGTAAAGTGCTCTGGAGTTAAGTTTTCTCTTTTAACTGCTTACCTTCTCTCCCTATACCTATTGTTGTCAATGTCCATTTGAGTTATTATTTTCTTGTCCTTAAGTCATGGCTCTACTGGATTAATGCACACATTTTGCAAACTTTAACCTTCTTGATTTATACATTTATAATCCATTTAGACACATAACAAATATTTTTCCCCAACTGTTGTCCTTTCCCCTATTCCTCCAAAAAAGTCAGAAACAGCATAATACAATGAGCAGAAGTACACAGAAATAAGATCATTCTTCCTATCAATTATACTAGATAACCACAGAACACATAACTAGAGAAGCATCTGAAACTGATTCCCCTAGTGAACTAATCTCATTTCAAGGTAAGACTAGCAGTTTCAGGGAAAATTAATACTTTAGCCAACACTCTCTACGTTATGATCTTCACAAAAATCAAAAGAAAGAAACAACTCAAATCCCTCATTTGCCATTGACAGAATTTGTATAAGAGACCTCCAGGGGCTTTAGAGAAGCTGCTTAAGCAAGAACTAGCTGGAGCAATATATTTCACAGGAATCATGGAGGAACCTATTAGCTAAAAGATGGATCTGCAGCAAATTGGGCCTGTTTAATTTATGAAGGCTGCAAACTCCCGGAGGAAGAACAGTCTTGCTTTAATGACTGAACTCCTGGAGTTACAGTATGGGGCATCTGGATAACCATAGACACCAATAGCTAGAAAAGCAGCAGCAGAAGAAAAAGCATCAAGGTTGTTGAACAGCACCATTTCTCCCTTTGATACATAGCAAGAGTTAGTGATGGGATTGGAAGGTTGAGATCTGCTATAGTGTGTGTGTGGGTGCTGAGTCAAACATGAGCTTCACAACTACAAATTCAAGTACATCCCCACTTTCCACATAATTTCCACAAAGATAAGTGATGTCTCTCACTGTCCCTGGGTTTTAACAAAAGAGATACATCTGAAAGAAATGGGGAAATTTCTTCTGAATCAAGCCATACATTTAAAGGAAACAAATGGGTGACACCTTTTAGAAATTTGATAGACAATGAGAAAGAGGGTGAGCATGTGGAATTCACCAATACACAAACCTAAGGTACAAAAAGTCTCAAGACAAATAAATTCAGTTACTTCCTCAAAGGATTTATATTCACTGTCTGTGTTCCTACTCTGAACACATGCTTGTTTAAACTGTCAATGTTTTATTTTCTGAGTCCTACAGATCCCATTAAACAACCTGAAAAAAAGATGCACTGCTTAATTTCCCTGTTACAACTAGGATAACTAGTCATAACACTTACATTATTTCTAGAGAATTACAAGTCCACAGGAAGGATGACCAATGCTCTAGTATTCACATCACACAACACCAGAAGTAGTAAAGTGGATAGAAAAATCAAAACATCATCTAACTTCCTACACTCAAATCCATTATTTTATTCATCCTCTACGAGTGACACTTCTGAATCTGAAGAGAAAGACAGACTTGGGGAAGAAAAGATTTTCAAAAGGAGAGAGTAAAGGAGGCATGATAATGGGCACACTGGTGTAGTCTGTAGCCACACTAGAGAAGTAGGAAATAGAAAATTAAATCTCACTCCCTCCTAGCCCTCAGAAGTCCATCAAATGCTACCACACTATCTACTGCATAACGGTCACAGAGGAGAAAGCATCATGCTAATGGAAACAGATATTAAATGTGCAAATAAATAAGTAAAAATGATAATTATAGATTGTGATAAGCAATATAAAAGCAATAAGAAAATATCATAAAGATGATGAAGGGGGGCTACTTTAGATTCAGTGTTCAGAGAAATATTTCCTGGGAAATTGATACGAAGGAAGAAAAAGTAACATCCATAATGGTGATAGGGTTTTCGCGGAGTGCATGTGTGGTGTGGATAGAATTAAGGATGGACTAAAGTCATCTTTTCCCGCAATATTTATCATTTTTTATGAACTTTCTGCATACTTCAGTAGATCCTACTACTAGTCAGGAATGGCTTCATGCTACCTTATCAATGAGGTGACTGAGACTCACAGGTTGTAATGGAAGGAGATAGCCCCTTAGTCCAGATTTATTCCTGTACACTATTCTGCATCAATAAAATGAAAAATGATATAAAAGAAAGTAGTGTCATTTTATTTGGGCCAAATGATTCCTTATCACTCATCAAACTCGTACCAAAAGCGTTGTGCTTTCAGCATGAATTGACAGGTAATGTAGCTGGAAACTGAACTTACGTTGTTTGCACATTTCAACCCAATAATATAAGGGACCCTTAAATCAGAAATACCAAAGGAAGAACAACTGACCCCAGGATCTCAGAATGGAAGTGCTTAAGTATTCTTCCTGAGAAAAGGAACACTATTGGTCATAGCAAATGCGTACCTGTGATATGCCACACACTTTTTAAGTGCTTTACATGTTAGTGACTCATTGAAGTTTTATAACAACCATATGAGGCAGAATTATTATTAGGCCTGTTTCATAGAGGGAACAGAAAAGTTATGTTACTTTCATTAAGTCACACATCCAGTACACAGAAAAGTGCAGAATTGAACCTAAGTGGTTTGGCTCTTGTATTTCTACCATTAACAAAGATACTTTTCTTCCTTTTGTTACTAAATTGGGGACTGGCTCAAACACTGATTTAATGGGAGGCTCAAAATACAATTACAGCTGCTACTCATTGATATTCCATTGAAAAATACAAAAGCAATCCTTCTACAACCGCTGCCATCAGCTGTAAGAAAAGCTTTTTATCCTGTTGCCCCAGAGGAAAAATTACAATGGCTCCCACATATTAGATGCTCTCTGGTGAAATCCTGTGAGGGGCTGGCTTGGTATCTAGTTAGGGCTAAGATTGAGAGAGTAGAATCAAATCCTGTGGGGAATGAGCTACAAGAATTCCTCTTATTTATTAATAATCTAAATCCCATGAGCGACAAAGCCTTCTTCAGAAATGCTGTTGATTATTGATACGATCTGCATGTTTTTCTTTTTTTTTTATTATATTATGTTAGTCACCATACAGTACATCCCTAGTTTTTGATGTAAAGTTCCATGATTCATTACTTGCGTATAACACCCAGTGCACCACGCAATACGTGCCCTCCTTATTACCCATCACCAGTCTATCCCATTCCCCACACCCCGAAGCCCTCAGTTTGTTTCCCAGAGTCCATAGTTGACATGTTTTTCTTAAGTGCCAAACTGCTCTATTCACACTTAAGAATATGCTTGGAATGAAAAAATTATCTGGCACAAATGTTGGACAATTAATTCTTATTAGGCCATACGTGTATTAGGTTAATTAACCCCATCCCCAGAACTCACAGTTTTAACACTTTTAGTTTCTCTGTCCCTCTATTAGTGTGGAGCTTGTTTCAACTGTAAGCCTATGATCACCTTATGAAAACAAGCAATATAAGTGGTATTCAGAATAATTAAGAGTACTCAAGCAGAGTTAGGTCAGCAAGACAACAGACCAGGGAAGATACAGGCCCTTTCACCCAAAGAGACACCAAGTCAACAACATAATACAGATCAGAATAACACTAGGAGAATGCTAGAGAACAACTAAGATACAGCACCCAGAGCATTGTAAAACCAAGAAGGAATTGCAGAAAAAGAGGTAGCAAAATTCATGGTGTTTGGCACAACCGTTCCTGGGCCACTGAATGCATGGCATAGTTCAAAGCAACCAGAAAGAAATGACCCATTCTGGAGACTTTACCTTAGGATGGACACAAAAGAGACAATAGTGTGATCAACATTCTGGCTTGAGTAAAAGGTGCTAAAAGGAATGATATATGTCTCACCTGACTTGGAGTACTAATGCGTCTAGAGGCAGAATATAGAAACAGCTAAAACCAGATGAGTGACACATTAGAGTTGAAGATTTGCGGTGAGATACAGGTGGAGCAATAGATCAGAAACAGATTGAGAGGAACTGGAACCACCAGCCAGGCTGATTCAGGGTCTTCCCCTACACAAAGCCAATACACAAAGATTGGGAGAGGTGGAGATTTCTTCAAATGACCAAATCATACAAAAATTTAAAGGCATGAAAGAAACAGGGAAACATGGCCTAAACAAAGGAAAAAAAAAGCCAGAAACCAACCCTGAAGAAAAACAGATCTATAAGCTAAGTGACAAAAAATTTAAAGTAACTATCATAATAATGCTGAATAACCTAAAAGAGAACACAGATACACAACCATTGAAATCAGGAATATTATACATGAATAAAATGAGAATATCAACAAAGAGACAGAAACAATAAAAAGAAAACCAAACAGAGGGAGCCTAGGTGGCTCGGTCGGATAAGCATCTGCCTTCAGCTCAGGTCATGGTCCCAGGGTCCTGGGATCCAGCCCCACATTGGGCTCCCTGCTCAGCGGGGAGCCTACTTCTCCCTTTCCCACTGCCTGCCGCTCCCCATGCTTGTGCTCTCTCTTTCTCTGTCAAATAAATAAATCTTTTTAAAAAGAAAAAGAAAAAAAAAGAAAACCAAACAGAAATTATGAAATTGAAAAATAAATGAACTAAAAAATTCATTAAAAGGATTCAACACCAAGACTTATCAAACAAAAAGCAAACAAACAAAACTAAATATACAGTACATTTGAAGATAGATAAAATCACCTAGTCAGAACAAAAAAGGAAAAAAAAAAGAATTAAGAAAAGTGAAGAGACCAAAAGACTTATAGAATGCTCTCAAGAAGACCAGTATGCGAAATATGGGCATTCCAGAAAAATGAGAGAGAGAAAGGAGCAGCAAGCATATTTAAAGAAATTATGACAAAAACTTCCCCAAACTGTGGAAAGAAATGGATATACAGTTTCAAGAACCACCGAGGAATCCAACTGGGATAAATCCAAAGGGAACCACAATGAAACACAATATAATAAAAATGACTGTAGTCAAAGAGAGAATCTTAAAAGAAACAAGAGAAAAGTAATTTGTCACATAAAAGAAAACTTTCAGAAGAATATCAGCAGGTTTCTGAGAAGAAATATTGGAGCCCAGAAGGGAGTGGGATAATATATTCAAAGTTCTGAACAACAACAACAACAAATGTCAACCAAGAATAACATGTAAGTCAAAATTGCACTTGAAAAATACAGGAGAGGGGTGCCTGGTTGGCTCAGTCAACAGAGCATGGGACTCTTGATCTCGGGGTTGTGAGTTCAAGCCCCACATTGGGCATAGAAATTAATTTTTTAAAAAGGAGAATTTAAGACATTTTGAGATAAACAACAGTAAGAGGAATTCAGTACCACTAGATCTTTTCTACAAGTAACCTACAAAGAGTCCTTCATGTTAAAACCAAAGGAAGGTATATAAAAAAAAAGCTGTACAAAAAAAACTTGTCTATCTGGTAAAGTTAAAGACGTAGACAAATGAAACAACTTGTACTATACCAAATTTAGTTTATAAATTTAAATAACAAAAACATACAAAGAACCTTATAAATCTATGTCAATGTGTAAACAATATATAAAGATGTAATTTGTGAAATCAGTAACATATTACAGAAGAAGTTGAACTTTAAAGGACTACAGTCTTCGTGCATTGATGGAATGTAAGTAGTTATCAGGTTACAACAGAATACTACAGCTTTAAGAAGCTTTATGTAATTGCAATGGGAACCACAAATGAAATGAAATAAAATTAAAAGAGATAAAAAAAAGAATATTCAAAAAAGGAGATGAGCAGTGAATCATAGCATATCAAAATATCAAATCAATGAGGCACAAATGAAGGCAATAAGACATGAAATAAGGACAAAAAAAGCTGTAAGAAATACAGAAAACATTTAACAAAATGGCAAAACTGTCTTTCACTGTCTTTCACTATCAAATTATTTTAAATATAGGTGGATTAAATTCTCCAGTCAAAAGATACACATGGTGTAAATGATTAAGAAAAAAAAATCCAGAATCCAGCTATATGTTCTTTGCAAAAGATACATTTTACATCTTAGGACACACACAGAATGAAAGCAAAAGGATGGAAAAAGATATTCCATGTAAATGATAACACAAAAGAAGGAGCAATTCCACTTCTGGATATGTGCCAAAAAGTACTTTAAGCATAGTCTCTAAGAGATGCTTGCATACTCATGTTCATAGCAATTCCATTAACCAATAGGTGGAAGCAAATAAAATCTGCATCAAAAGATGAGTTAAAGAGGTTCCTGGGTGGTGCAGTTGGTTGGGTGTCCAACTCTTGGTTTCAGCTCAGGTCTGATCTCAGGGTCGTGAAATCGAGACCCACATCAGGCTCTGCACTGAGTGCGGAGACTGCTTAAGTTTCGCTCTCCCAATGCACCTCCCTCACTGAAATAAATGAATAAATTCTTGAAAAATTAATTACAGAAAAGGTGACATATACATATAATGAAATCTTGAAAAGGAAGTAAATCCTGCCACATGCTACAAGTTGTATGAACATGAGGACGTTGTGCTAAGTGAATCAAACCAGTCACAAAACCACAAATACTGTATGATTCCACTTACATAAGGTATCTACCATAGTCAAATTCATAAAAACAGATATAGAATACTGGTTGCCAAAGACTGGGGCTGCCAAACTATAAATATACTTATTTAGGTATACTTAATATAACTAAAATACCTGGAGTTTCAGATTTGCAACATAAAAAAATTCTTGAGATCTGTTTCATAACAATGTAAACATACTGAATATGACTTAATTGAACACTTAAGAATGGTTATGAGTATAAATTTTGATTTGTAACTTTTATGACAATAAAAAGAGAAGAAGAACACTAAAACAACTCTAACCCAACAGATACCATAAAGATCCATAAATGACCCACCAACAATACTTACTGGTACTAAATGTGCTTGTTTGACCAACAGAATGGTGGAAACTGTCCAATGAGAGATGTACCATCTAAGTGATCCAAATCAGGCCTGGTTTATTATGGGCCACAATGTAGTAAGATAATAAGTAGATGCAGTATGATATTGCAGTTTTAGGAAGTTGACTAATATTCTCGGGCTGCTATTTTCATCCTCACAAAGAATGACTCCTGAAAAAAATTCACCAAAACCTGAAAAGAAAAGGAAATGCCTTTGAAAGCCTTTGAAATAACTTTCTTTAATGACGATCTATCTCTGTTATTTTATGCCAGGATGAGCTCATTTAAAATCAAAGTCCTTAGAATGATATAAAAAATTATAACTAACCTCAACACTGTAATACTAGACAACCCTACAGATAACACCCATTCCACAATTATTATAATTGGTTTAAAAACAAGGTGTATGTCCACGTGCGTTTGTTTTCAATTGCATTTAGTTTCCTAATAGGATCTACCAGGGAGAAGCTTACCTGGAGGTCTTTGAGTTCTCCTCTTCTCTCTGATTTACCATTACTAATTGTCTTGTTTCATGAAATTGATGCCCACATTGCTTTTCTACCATGGAACACCCTTTTTAGGCACTAAAAATAGGCCTGAAGATAGATATTTTTACTTGACAAAATGTTTTTCCAAAGTATCATGAAAATCAGGAAAATGTCATGTAAATTCAGCACTTCACATATTTTCCTTCTTATGATTTTTTGGCACTGCTATGGAAGAGTGAAAGCCCCATGAAAGATAATAAATTTTCCTATCGACTTGATAATGAACTAAGTTGATATTCAGTCATTTGACTTTACTGTGTAAGGCTCCTACATAATATGGGACATTTATAACACCCGCTCGTTGTTAGCCTGACACGTGAAAATGTTTTTTCAAGTTTTATTCAATTGGCAAATTCATTCTCTACGAAATATATCATCAGATTGATGTCAGATGGCATGATATTAATGTTCAGCTATTTTGTCATGTCACTCTACTAGAAATATATATTTTTTAAAGCTGCCATAATTCAAATAACTTTAACTCCAACTCAGTTTCTTTGGGGAAAGTAGCAAGTTAGGAGAACAATTATGCAAAGATAAAACTCTCCTGTTATCAACCCCTACAAATACAGTACATTTCTTGCAAGTTAGTCTAATACAGGTATGTTCATATCTCACATATCTCTAGTATTAAGAGAAAAACAAGTAGGTATCACATTCTCATTATTCTAGAACTAAAAATATTCATCATTAAGAGAGAAAGAAAATAAAACCAAAGTCTTTTTTAGAACAGACATCAGGATATTGCTGGTTTGGCTTATCTGAAACAGACAAATGAAGAAAATCGAAAGGGTTATTTGCCTTGTACCTATACTAATTTGGATTACCACCCTGGTAGAGGTAGATGGCAGATACCCTTGCTCCCTTGAAATGAAGAAGAAGCCTTTACAACTAGATGAGAATGAGTGCAGTTGTCAAGGAAGCAGAGGTCGTAACTTCACCTTTTTTGGCTCCATCCAAAATCTTAGCGCAAAGGTATTTTCTGAATACTTAAAAAAGAAAAGAACTGACCTCATAACATTCTAAACTAGCAGAAGGGAGAAGAGTGGAGTGATGTAGTTACAAACTATTTTTCCAACCTTATCATCTAACGATCACATGATAGCTAGAATGTAGAGGAAAAAAAAAACAAGCGTTTTCTTTTCCTCTCTAAAACTAAATTCCCAGTTGAATGCTCTTTCTCCCATCTGACCCCAAACAGCTTCCTTTCAGAGCAAATGGCTACTATACTTACACAGATCATAAATTATTGATTAAAATTTAAATTCAAGGCCGCCATTCTTCACTGATGCTGTCAATGGCTTAACTGAGTTTTGTTTCCCTAGCAACACTCTAAGGATGAAGATGCTCATTAATTTTCTCACAACTACTCTGTACAATCAGATTTTGTAAATAAAATTCCACATATCTTAATCTCCAATGTAACTTTCAAAGCATTACTCCTGTACCTTTATGTAAAAACACTGGTTCTTTCGATACAAAGGCATCTGGCTGAACCATCTTTTCTTTCATTCTTAAAAGATTTTTGCACCTGGATAACAATCTCTCCTTTTAGCACAAATACTCCCAGAATTTTGGGTAACTCCACCAATTCTATGGATAACCAAGCCAAATCTTTGTACCTTAGAATTCTTCACCTGCAGGGATCTCTTCTATGTTATCTCTACCACTCTGTCACAGCCTGATGCTTATTATAACTAGAACATATCAACATTTTAGATCTAAAATTCATATATCCTACCTTCAGAGAGTCATGTCCAGACACTTGCTCTTTCTTTGTTCTTAATGAGGAAGCAATATAACATCATAGTTTACTGATTCAAATTCACTGATATCTATAGGACTCTTGAAACTGTCTATTTCTTCTTGAATCAGTTTGGGTGATCTATATTATCCTAGGAATTTGTCCATTTGGCCTATGTCTTTCAACATATAAGGTATATTGTTTACCATAATATTCCCATCATTTTTACATCCTTTCCTACATTTGGATATATGATCTAGTTATCATTACTAATATTGACTGTCTTCTCTGTATTTTTTTAATCTTGAGAAATATTTGTCCATGTTTTTATCATTTCTATGAGGATTTTTTCACCTTCTCTATTGTATTTGCCTATTTATTTTTTTACTTTAAACTCTTCCAATATGCTTTTTTATGTTGCTTTATAAAAGATGATGGCTTTATATGCTTGACTCACTACTTTTCAGCCCTTTTTATTTAATAAAATAAACATTTCATACTATACTCCACTAAATACCACTTTAGCTGCATTACACAAGTTTGATATATAGCATTTCACAGTCTTCAGTCAAAATATTTATAAATTCCATTGTACTTACTTCGTTGATCATGAGTTATGTACATGTTCGCCTGTCATTTTCTAGATATATATTTTTACAAACTTATCAGTTACTGATTTCTAATTTTATTGCATTTGGGTCAAAAATATGGTCTTTATACTACTTTGAAGCTTGAACAAACATGCTTTATGATAAAACATGGTAAATTCTCAAGTATGTCCCATGCAGCCTTAAAAATAATGAACTATCTGCAGGTATTACATGCAGTCTTTTTAACAATTGCACACATGAAAACTGGTCAATTAGATTAAGCTTGTTTATTTTGATATAAAATAAATACAGGAATTAGAAATTGTGTAATTTTACTATTTTTAAAATCTCTTTGAAATATAAAATACTGCCAGGACTATGTTAAAATCACCCTACATTTTGGTGAATTTTTCCACTTCTTTCCATAACTTTTACATCAAAGTTACATTATTAGGTAAAATAAAGCTTAGAGTGGCTCAATCTCCTTAAGAAACTTACCCTTTCTAAAAAACTTCCGGTGGAAAAAAGACAGTCTCTTCAATAAATGGTGCTGGGAAAATTGGACAGCTACATGCAAAAGGAATGAAACTTGACCACTCTCTCACACCATACACAAAAATAAACTCCAAATGGATGAAAGACCTCAATGTGAGACAGGAATCCATCAAAATTCTAGAGGAGAACATAGGCAACAACTTCTATGACATCGGCCAGAGCAACCTTTTTCACGACACATCTCCAAAGGCAAGAGAAATAAAAGATAAAATGAACTTATGGGACTTTATCAGGATAAAGAGCTTCTGCACAGCCAAGGAAACAGTCAAAAAAACTAAGAGACAGCCCACGGAATGGGAGAATATATTTGCAAAGGACACCACAGATAAAGGACTGGTATCCAAGATCTACAAAGAACTTCTCAAACTCAATACACGAGAAACAAATAAACAAATCATAAAATGGGCAGAAGATATGAACAGACACTTTTCCAATGAAGACATACAAATGGCTAACAGACACATGAAAAAATGTTCAAAATCATTAGCCATCAGGGAAATTCAAATCAAAACCACACTGAGATACCACCTTACGCCAGTTAGAATGGCAAAGATAGACAAGGCAAGAAACAACAATTGNGGCACTGGAGGAGATAATGCTAAGTGAAATAAGTCAAGCAGAGAAAGACAATTATCATATGATTTCTCTCATCTATGGAACATAAGAACTAGGATGATCGGTAGGGGAAGAAAGGGATAAAGAAAAGGGGGGTAATCAGAAGGGGGAATGAAACATGAGAGACTATGGACTATGAGAAACAAACTGAAGACTTCAGAGGGGAGGGGGTGGGGGAATGGGATAGACTGGTGATGGGTAGTAAGGAGGGCACGTATTGCATGGTGCACTGGGTGTTGTACGCATAATGAAGCATCAAACTTTACATCGGAATCCGGGGATGTACTGTATGGTGATTAACATAATATAATAAAAAAAAAGAAACTTACCCTTTCTATCTATGTATTCCCTTTCTAAATATTTAGAAATTTCTTTTAACTAAAATTTATTATACCCAATATTAATACAGTCACCCTAGCATTATTTTGGCTAATATGTAATAAATGCCAGTCCTGGAAGTAGGAATTTTATATACATTAGGTCATTTAATCTTCATTAAAGCCAAACGAATTAGGAAATATCAGTATTCACTCTTTTTACAGATAACTAAATAGAGGCACTGAGTAGTAAAGATCTGCCTATGGTCAAAAAAAATGCAAAGTGACAGAGCTAGGGCTTCAAATGCTACATCCCTGAACCCTACGAATACCGAACACTCTTTGCCAGTTATCTTGTTTATGAAGACAAAATAAGTTATACTGCAAGGAAACCTCCAATGAGTTTATAAAAATCATGGCCAAAATAACCACATGCTACCTAGTGCAGAGCTAACCACACAATACATATCCAATAAACTATATCACTATAATGTGGAGTGAATATATTATTCCCAATAAAAAAAAACTGAGAGTTAGATATAGATAAGGAAGCTAAGGTAGATAATGTAACTTTGGTAGAGAGACACACTAGATTATAATTAGAAAAGGCAGGGGTGTGGACCCAAGTCAGGCTGATTCCACGTCCCATGTGTGACATACAAAATCTTTCTTCAGGCTGTTATTTCCATTTAAACAGGAAAGTTATTGATAGCAGCATTAAAACATCCTCTGGGATTAAATAAGACTTGAATTTAGATCTCAATTCCTCTAACATAAGAAGATAGATAATAATAGTATCTACTGCTGAGAGCTGCTGTGGAAATTAAATGAGAAACTAACGGATATAAAGTACCTTGTTCAATGCCTGATATGTATCGATTAACTCAAAAGCTTTATATGTGTATATATTTTCTAAATAAGTTGACCAAACACACTGGGTTTCTAGAGCTTTAAATATCTACGCTCATTCAATGTTAAGTTTTGTGGTAAATGTTCTCTTACAAATTCCTAGGAATAGATTCGAGAAACAAATGCTAGCAGTAGGGAAGCCTATGCCACCTGCTATATACATTAAAATTAAGCACTGCCTTTATAACTTAGTTTATCAGGACCTATTTAATGAAATGTAAAGGTCCATCATTTTATTAGTAGTCCACTGTTTCATGCTAGACATGAGCTCAGGATATTCAGAATTTTTAAAAAAGAAGATACTCTCTCTAAATAATAGACTTAAGACTGAATTTTTTTTAAGGGATAACAAATAGATCTTTTCAAAATAAAGAGAGTAAGAAAATGAATTCAATGAATCATTGAAATAACAGCCTACAACTTGAGAGTTGTTCTCTGTATTATAATTATGTATGTGTTACAATAAGCTCTTCAAGAGTTGACTTCAAAAGGAGAAAAAGACAGAAGAAATGGGTGCTTCAGGGGCACCTGGGTGGCTCAGTAAGTTAAGCATCTGCCTTCAGCTCAGGTCATGATCCCAGAGTCCTGCTCAGCAGGGGGCCTGCTTCTCCCTCTCCCTCTGCTCTTCCCCCTCCTTGTGCTTTCTCCCTGTGTCAAATAAATAATAAAATCTTAAGAAAAAACAAAAAGAAATGGGTGCTTCAGGGTGAGGAACTTTAACTGGAGTGACATTCTATGGAGTTTTACTAGTACAAGATAAATAAAATTTATCAGTTTTATCACGGAGTTGACATTACTGACTAACCTCTGAAGTAGTCTTTGTTTTTGAAAAAAATCCATTAAGAAGAAAATATTTTCAAGTGTTGAAAATAGAAAATATAAATTCAAAGCATTTATAATCTCACCAATCAAAAACTGTCAAGATTAACATTTTCCCTGATATTCTATCTTCAAATTCTAGTTCTTTTTCCTTGATGCAATGATTGGGGATATTGAAGCTTCCTATGTGAGTGTCTGTCTCTGAGAGGTGTGACAATTTTAAGCAGAGAATCTTGTTTTCAGATGATAGAGAAGGGGGTAGGGGGAGACAAAAGGCCAAAATGAAGGCCAAAGCTACGATCTAGATTTTATTAACACTATACTCCAATCCACAAATTCTACAAGTATGGTTCGTGGACCAGCACAACTTATTAGAAATACAAATTTTCAAACCCACCTAAGCATAACTGAACCTGGGTGAGAAGACCAATTATCAGTGCGTTAACATGATCTCAAGGGGATACTAATACATACTGAAATTTTAGAACCACTATTCTAAGCAATTTTGTTATCTGGAAATGCACAGTCAGGTGAGAATGGTAACAGCTAACAATTAGAAATACTCACTTTGATACAAGTATTCTTTTTTATTTTAATGCATATTTATGTGGTAAGTACTATTATCTTAATTTTACAAATAAAGAAATTAACTTGCCCAAGGTTACAAAGATCATATTAAAAATCTACGTAGCCTATCTCCAGAAACCCTGCCGCTAGCTAGCACAACATATTACTTTCTACCCTAGAATACTAAGGCAAAACTAGCCTGAATATCCCTATTTACAATGCTATGTAGAATTAAAGAAATATGTCTCAAAAATACCTCTCACACCACATAGTATTCCTCATAAAGAACATTAATGGCAGAAGGATAATTTCTTATTCTTTAGTTCTCTTCTTAATCAAGGCATCTGCAAACTTACTAAAGACCATGAAAATAAATTGCAATATACTATTTAAAATTTGGAGCCAATGGTTAGGTAGTTCCCAGGTGAGTCACTTACTTTTTCTAAATTCTAAGTTACCTCCTCAGAAAAAATGTAATAATAATGGTATCTACCTAGAAATAAATATGTCAGGATTAAATTAAGCTCTGTGTGTAGGTGTGTGTACACTAGTACAAGCATATGTGTGCAAAAGAGAAAGAGGTAAAGTACATGGCGTAACTTTTGTTATGGCATTTACATGTTACAGGATATCAAAATTTTTTCCTGCATTTTGAAAAGTTCTTCAGGGTTCTAAATGTAGAAATTCATTGGAAGGATTTTGAGATGTTAACACTGCCTAAGGAAATTCAATCTCTAGCCATCCAAGTCTGGTACTCCATATTTAACTCACAGACAAGCCTGTTAAATTTTCTTCCTTAGGTTATTAGAAAATTACTTTTATTATTCTACTTGGAAAATTACAGAAGTCACCTAACTGGAGCAGAATTTCATTATGAGATTACCTGGAAACTTTCAGTATTGGTAAATTCTAATATCCAGGCAAAGGTCTACTTTAGTTTTTGAGTTTGACTTTCTACAAAACTTTCCTCACTCCCCAGGGCCCTCAAAATCCCCAGAACACAGACAATATGACAATTTTGCACATCTTTATATAATAATTTCGATCAGTCATATATGTTAGCTTTCACTCTCCAACCATATTGGAGATTGTCCTATATGGCATATATGGCATATTACTAAACATGAAAAAGCCTAAAGCTCCTTTAATCTTCATAAATATTCATCACTAAGCGAAGATAATACACACACATAAGTGCAAAAAGAAGCATATACAGAATGTAAACTACACAACCCATTCAGGAGAAGTTCTTTACATCCCCCTCAACTGCCTGCTTATATCAAAAGACCTATTAACACAGATAGCTCTAAGACCTATTAACACAGATTGCTCTAAACCTCCCTATCTCACATGAAGAATAAGCAACCTTTGTATTCCAAACAACTCCCCTCACATTACTGCAAATGGTCTTTATCCTCTGGGTCTTTATCTTCTTTGTATCCTCAGGGCCCTAACCCTCATCTTACCTCAAATAAGAGCCCCATTGATTCACTGTCTTTGCAACTTCCCTGTCATGTAGATTCTTTGTATTTAAGCTATTAAATTTTATTCTCTCCTGTTAGTCTGTGTCATGTCAAATGGATTCTCATTCTAGCTAGAAAGACCTTGAAGGGTAGCAAAAATTCTTCTAGGACACATGTAAATTACATGGTAAACGTTTTAAATTCAAACCTGTTGTCTTAAGTATGAGCTGTTTTGGTAAATGATTTGAAGAGAAAACAAATTGAAACTAAGGATTTAAATGAGAAGAATTATATATGGGTTCCAATTATCTTTCAGTTCTTCCATAATCCTTCCACATTATTTTAAGTTAATTGGGCTTTTCTCTGTACACAAATTTACCCAGAATTAGGTGGTTATATTAATAAATGTGAAATCTTCAACAATATTATAAAATGCAGCTTTTCCCAAACACAGTAGTGAAAGAGTATCCAGTTATTGCTTTATCTACCTCCATTTTTACCTTAGTCTGGACTTTCTTTTTAAAGTCTTTTTAAAAGATTCTATTATTTATTTATTTGACAACGAGATGGGGGGGGGCACAAGCAGGGGTAGTGGGAGAGGGACAAGACTCCCTGCTGAGCAAGACAGGGGCTCAATCCCAGGACCCCCAGATCGTGATCTGAGCCAAATGCAGATGCTTAGAAAGTACTTTCCTTTTTTATTTTTTTTTCCAAGTAAACTCTACCCCCAACGTGTAATCTGATCTCACAACTCCAAGATCAGGAGTCACATATTCTACCAACTGAGCCAGCCAGGCATCCCTGTACTTTCTGATTAAGTTCTTCATTCCCATCTATCTTTTGACTTAAGCAAAAGACCTGGAAGCCAAAGAATCCTGTGATGGGAATGAAAATTACCCACTCAAGCAATAAGGACTGGCCGAGATGCCAGCAGGACCCAGCATAACTGACCCCAAGACAATGATCAACCTGACCTTTACCGCCCGCCTGTATATACCCAAGGACCATTGTTCCACATTTTCCTTATAGAAAGCTATAACTAGTTTCAGGACCTTGGAAACAGTCTTTGAGACATTCATCTAATATCTTCCAAGTGTTGGCCTCACTGAAATACCTTTCTTGTTTCACCAACACTAGTATCTCTGCCTTTGGATTAAGTCAGCAGCAAGTACCCAACCCTGGTCTGTATGGGACTGCCAGAGCCATGTACTCTTGCACTCTTGGACGCTGATTATAGTAGCACTTTACATAAGTAAATTAGAAGGCTTTCCTCATTCAAAATGATACTATGTAGAATTATACAGAAGAGTTAGAGTCCAAAATTTTTCCATATTTTTCATTCTATATTTACTGCTCTCTTTGTTAGAGTAGAGAATATAGAAAAGTTGTCTGTATGAATAATCAAAAATATATATATATTTAGAGCTAGCTTCCTTCTAAAATGACTGAGGTCTTGCTCCAATTTCAGATTCGCTGCACTTACCTGTCCATACCAAGCCTTCTATTTTTTTCTATGCCTCACACCCATTACAATGGATTGCAATGGTTCTGTATGCACAAATGCATGTGTACCATCTACTCTAATATATATTTATCATTCTGAAAGGTAAATTCACCACCAGTGCTACAGATTATGACTCTATGCTATACATTTATAAAAATCCTAATGAAAAGAATAAATTATAGGGGATGAAATTACCAGTTACTAATACATTCTCCAATACCAGGGACCCTGAAATTCTTCAGTGTGTGTCAAAACTACTTCCAGTGATTACAGCATCGGTGGGAAAAATGAAAAAAAAAAAAGTACATGAATGGAAAAACAAACCTTTTTGCTTTTGTTCATATAATAACGTGGTTATGCAGTCAATTAAGTGAATGAGGTAAATTGTTAGGCTGTTATGAAACACAGGGTTATAGACTATTATGATGTTATCCTGAATAGGGTGCAGTTCACAGCTTTACCACCCAAGAGTAACAGAAGAGCAACAGTTATATGAAGCACTAAGATATTTCCTGGGACTTCTCCCTTCAAAGAACTTCCTCTCCCCTTAAAGTACCCAGAAACTACAAATAATAAGTTGCCTCCCTATGATTTCATGAGCACCAAAATGCTCCACTACCCGAAACTTTTCCCTTCAAAAGACCTGAAATCTTCCCATTACTCACACCTTTGAATAGAGATTATAAAGATGCTGGTGATGATAATTTTATTATCTGATTGGATGATAAATATAATGAACTGTGAACTAGATCAGACCTGCATATGTGTTGGCTGTGAACACAAGGCAATTAAAAAAATTAATCTACATTTAAACATGAGAACTTTCACATAAAAATCTAGATTCTGTAATTCCTTTGAAAACTTGAAAATCAGTTAGATTAAACTCACCTTCCTAAACAGAAAACAATGACTTTGGGTAAGTCACGACTAGGTAAGTGAAAATTTCAGTCCCCTTCAGGGTCCTTCTAGCTGGACTAAGACTCAAATTATATACAGTTATAGGAGAGGAAAGAGTTTCTATTGATCTCACATGTTCTCGATTGCCTTCAAACTCAAAATATTCTGTGTGCAAAAAGTGACCCATCTTGGGGTGGCCTGCCCTTAGACCCTATACATTTCAACTTTGTTTTGCCCTTAGCCCCATACACGGTTCAATCTGAGTCTTAGTTTCTTCACCTGTAAAATGAAGATAATGATATCTCTGTAACAGGTTGTTATTAGGATTAAATTAGATAATAAAGAGAGAAGACACTACATATTAAACACTTAATAAATGATAATACTTACAAGTATCATTGATTAGGACCTGCCCCCATTAGATAGGGCATGTATCGTCCAATTTGGCACCAAAATACTGCACCAGATTTTCATCTCAATATAGATGCTGAACATTAGTTGCTATTTAGTCAGTGTGGTTACGCTGTTCTTTCCCTTCTGGAGGGAAGCAAATTGTGCCATCCATGATAACCCTCATAGCCATATTGACTATTTTAAGGTGTTATTTCTAAGAAATTATAATCGCAGGATAAGCTATGAAAACCTAGTAGAAATTATCCTTTCGTAGGAAACATTTACATTTATAAAGAAATCTCTATTTCTAATGGTATCAACTCAGTGTCCCAGGAAGAGGGTGATGACTCAATCACTAGAAACTATCATTTGAGAAGGCAAGGACTTAAATCTGTAAAACAACATAACTCTTGTTTCCTGAGCTTTTATTGGTAACCTCCCATAACCAACTGCCCACCCTCAACATCTTTTCTCTTTTTCTGAAGATGGTATTTAAAATAGTGGCTTTGGCCATTTCAGGAGCTATTCAATGTTCTTGACTCTCTCCCATATTTACAGGAGGTATACATGTTATTAAAATTACATTTGATTTATTTCTGCTAATAATGATCATGTTGGACCACCTGGGTGGCTCAGTTGGTTAAGTCTCTGCCTTCAGCTCAGGTCATTATCCCAGAGTCTTGAGATCGAGCCCTGCGTAGTCGTCAAGCTCCCTGCTCAGTGGGGAGTCTGCTTCTCCCTCTCCCTCTGCCCCTCCCTCCTTCTCATGCTGCCTCTCTCAATAAAGAAATATTTAAAAAAAAATAATAACGGTCATGTCAACTTGATTCTTAGGTCAGCCAGAAGAACCTTAAACTGTATAGTAAATGGTTTTCTCCCCAGTGCTTATAATAATACTTCAATTCTGCAAAATCTGTGATAAATGGAGAGGACTTATGTATTTCTCATTTTTTAAATAAATATTTTATTTATTTATTTGCGAGAGAGCACGAGCAGAGGAGGGGGCAAAAGGAGAAGGAGAAGCAGGCTCCCCACTGAGCAGGGAGCCTGATACGGGGCTCAATCCCAGCCTGGGATCATGATCTGAGCTGAAACCAGATGCACAAATGACTGAGCCATCCAGATGCCCCAAGGACTTGTGTATTTTAAGGAAAATAGGAAAGAACCCTAAAACACGAAATGATCATCAAATACTTTAAATATATCCTTATTTCTGAGCAAGGAGCATCTTGTCCACAAGGAAAAGTGCTAATTTAAAATTTACCTTCATTTGTAATTGTTGGTCTCACTTCCTTTATTTCAAAATGGTCATTCTAAGTTTCAAAGTTTTAAGACATCAGAAAGATCCCAAGATATCTGGGTAATGCATTAAAAACAAAGTTGCCATACTTTACTTTTAAAAAATCTGTTTGAAGTCATGGTGTGTTCAGGATAAAAAAGATGTTTCCAACTTCTGAAAATGTCATTCCTATTCTCTGTATGTCCTTATCCACTCTTCCCCAAATTCACTTTCTACCTTTTTCCGACCTGCTCAGTGCTCTTGGGAGACTATTTTCTTTTAATAGAACTACTGGAGTTCTCTTAATGGTTGCATTGATTTATTTATTACATTTAGTTCGTGGGCAACAGGAGAAGATTGGCAAGGTAGAAAAGAAAAAGGGATAGAAGTGAGGTCATATAGGAGATATCCCCATACTTATGAAATCTACCCTCACTTAATGGCCCTGTGTCTAACTGTGGTTCTTCCATGGTCACAGTTCATTTAATACAGGACTCCTTACACAGCTCCAGATTCTCTCTAAGCTCCAGTAACACCATTTTCTCCGTGCAGCCCTTAAGGCCTAAGTGTGATAATGGCATCCCATTCTGATTGGTTCCTGGGAAACTACACAATTCTTATATAGTTCTCCTATCCCTGAGTATTCCTCTCTAATAGGTATCTTGAAACATTCAATTAGATTCTCTCTC
Source organism: Ailuropoda melanoleuca (assembly GCF_002007445.2). Classification (NCBI taxonomy): domain Eukaryota; kingdom Metazoa; phylum Chordata; class Mammalia; order Carnivora; family Ursidae; genus Ailuropoda; species Ailuropoda melanoleuca. Next base: position 85,543,648 of record NC_048238.1, on the reverse strand, counting down.
CTGACATCACCCTGACTGATAAAGAAACCAGTACTGAATCTGATATTTTGTTTAAAAGCTTTTATATAGCCTTAATTTTAGAAGTATGCTTGTTAGAGAAATAAAAATAAAACCCATGAATAGTATAAAATGATATACTGCATAAAGTATATAATATTTGTAATTAAAGAGATATATATGACTAAGAGTTGTTTTTTGCAAAGTCAAGTTTGCATAAATGTGTACCATTTTAACAAAATATATTTTAGCATGGGAGAAAACACTGAATAAAGTAATCCTAGTGGCAACACTATCCTTCATTATGAGAGAATGTCAATTTTCAAATTAAATTCCAGAATCAATTGAGGATGGTTGATGAGCATTAAAATATTCTAAGTATTGGAAATACTGATTATTTAATAAAGCACTTTTTAGCACTGGGATTAAATATGCCTTGTAAATCAAATATCAAGAAATAATTACTTTTATTGAAACCAAGCCATTAGGATACTCAAGTGTAATTCTGGCACCCTGGCAACTAGGAAAGACAAATAACCGCTATTCATGGTGATGACAAGAATTTACAAAAAAACAAATGTTCCAGGGCCTATCTTGAACCGAAGATAAAATTACTCAATAACATTTCATTTATAACTAAAACACTGGACAATGTTCATTGCTATGAATGATGAAATGATGTCCCTAAATTCTTAAAATATTCTACAGTGTGTATTGAATTAGGAGGAACCAAGATATGCTATGTCCAGTTTGGGTTTTCCGTATACTTAAGTGCATCATTTTGATGTTATTGGTAATTGATAATGTACATATGTTTTACCTTTATTTAAGAAATAGTGTTAGATATGTACTTTATGCAAGATGTACTAAGAACTATGGATAAAATGACAGAGTAATAATGTTGTCTAAATACTCTGGACCACTGAGAATAATTTTTAGCATCAATAAATATTTCTCTATCACCCTATGTCATATAGGAAGAATTTTGCTCTTAGTACCCAAATATGTTAAATAAAAATGTAATATTAACAGGTTAAAACATGTATTAAGATTTTAACACTCTTTACCAATTTCTAAATTCTCCTACCTCAGTTGCTACATTTGTAACAATCAAGAGAATACTAGCTTATGAGTACTTTGGGTAAAAATTTGTATTCCTTATTTTTTTTTTTTATTTGACAGTGTATTCTGCTTTAGGCTGTCTTTAGGCATCTGTGATGGTGACAAGGAAATTCATCACCCTCAATGAGGATGCATTTAAATCATTTTGAGATTGAGTGGTTAAAGAGTAAAATGCTCCAAAATATAATAGAAAGTAGGATGCATTTACTTATGGTCTCTCAGGTGAAAAGAGAATTTGAACATGAGACTGTAGCTCATGTTTCTCTGAAAAGGGGGAGGCCATCCCATTGCCAGGTATCATTTGTGTTTCTTATACCTGTGGGTAATGTAGGGAACATGCCAAAATGAGCTCAATTTTTTAAAAGCAGGAGTTTTAACAATGGGATTCGGGGAAGAATGTGCCAGTGGGCATTATACTTCCTCCCTCTGCCTCATCCTCTACCTTGAAGTCTCATCAAAACAAGTATTTTATGAATTGTGCCACTGCATCATATCAAGTCTTCCTGCATGCAGTCTTTTCAAACTACTTTTCCTACTGCAGCAGCACTGATCTTTCTAAATAAAGCACATTTTTGAAAATGCCATCCGATGTCTTGCCTTCAGACTTCCCAAACATGCTAAATTCAAATGCCTTAACAAGGCGTGTAAGTGCAAGTACCGTCTCTTGTCACTAACCACCCCCAGCCTTATTTAGCTGTATTTCATGCTCTAATTATACGAAACTGGTTACAGCTCCACACATATTTATTTCCTCTCTCATATCCGGAATTTTGCACACACCTGGCACACCCTTTACCACCTCACAATCGCTTTTCCTAATGCTAACACTTAGCCAAAACAACCTTCCTTCGGGAAGACTCCAAGGACTCTCGAAGATTATTAAATACCCTTCTTTCATTTTACCGGAGCACTCTGTAATTCCTTGATCATACCACTTAATCTTACTGTATTTTCATTGCCTGGTTATCTAGCTTTTGCGCTACACTAAAAGCTCTAAGAAAAGTTTCATTTTGCTACGATCCTCAACTTGTAAAATAACAGTTCCAAATAACTTACTGCTGTTAAGTGAAGAGGCTTCCTAACCTATATCCACAGACTTTTTACTTCAGAGAATCAGTGGCCAAGTGGGCAATCTGTAACTGGGAGAGCGTTAAAGTCTGGAGGAGGGGAACTGCCACTTTGGGTGTCTGTCACATTTAGAAACTCAATCTATACAGTGGTATGCTATATAAACATGTCTCTCTTCTAAGTTTTATTTTATTTTTTGTGTGAGTAAACACTAAAAGGCACCCACAGAAACTTTAAAATTACAAGGTTTTTCCCCTTTATTACCAAAGATGGGCACTTTAAAAACATCATGGCAGGCAGAGAACGCTCTCCATGAGATATAGAAAGGAGAGAAAACCATTTTATTATTGAATAAGCACTAAAGCAGATTACAATGTGCATCATAGGCAATCTGCTGGGAGATTACAAGGATGGAAAGAAATTCCACCATATATATCACCAAGCAGTTATAATCCATTACATACATATTTTCATGAGTAACTATAACTTGTCTTCCTGAAAGAGGACTTTACAACATCACTCGTTATACATTCTTTCTTAGTTCATCCCAAATTTACCTGTCATTGTGGCAGCCATTTGTTTTAGCTAACTGCCGATGTATGGAGGAAAAATAAACCTTCTATCACGAGGACAAGCATTTGGTTAAAGCTCAGAGTAAGGCATCCCCACAGTGACAGGGAGATAGAGGCACTGTATTCCTTGATGTTTACATTTTCAAAGAGATGTGTCCCAGAAAATGACTCCTCAAGAGACATGCTCTTGAGACATCAAGAGATGTCTCCTCAAGAAAAATGCTCCTGGGTTGTAAAGCTCAAAAGAGGCTTAGCTAGACTTTAAAAACATCTATGGAAATATCAAAGGGAAAAAAGAAGGAGTCACAAACAATAGGTTACTCACAGAAATGTACTGAAAAACAGAGGGGGAAAGATCAGTTTCCCCCTTAGCAGCAGGAAAAATATCATTTTTTAAAAATTTACCCTTGGGGCGGCTGGGTGGCTTCATCAGTTGAGCATCTGCCTTCGGCTCAGGTCATGGTCTTGGGGTCCTGGGATGGAGCCCCAGGGCAGGCTCCCTGCTCAGCAGGAAGTCTTTTTCTCCCTCTCCCTCTGCCACTCGCCCTACTTGTGCTCTCTTGCTCTGTCAAATGGATAAATAAAATCTTTAAAAAAAAATACTAATTTACCCTCAACACCATTCAACTCAAATAATAGAGTTTGATATGTGGGCCTTGCTAGAAGACCCTACTTCCTCTATCACAATCCATACACTTTACACATTACAGAATAAATCTATTGAGAAACACACACCAATGGCTTTTAAAAAACTTACATTTATGTATGTGTGCTAATAAGATGCACAAATTCTGTCACTTACCCACCCTTCACACTTGAACTTAGGACCCATATACAGAGGATATGTTAAAATATAGAAAGAATGGTATTGCCAGGGTATTAACAATCACAAGAGATACCAATATGTATCTCACATAGGTATGCTGTATATATGCAACTGCCTACTGAAAGTTGGAAGAAATAACTAATAGGTATGTTAAAAGCAATGTGTTCAATTCTATGGGTAAGCTGCTGGTACCATAGACTGACTTCCTTATATTGTTAAAGTTGATTCCACTCTTCAGTTGCTTGGGCCAAAAAAGTAGGAGTCATCACTGACTTCTCTCCTTCTCTTACATTCCCCATTCAGTGTATCAGGAATTGTTTTCTCAAACTACAAAAATGTGTACCCAAATCTAAACATTTCTTACGCCCTCCACTGTTAAGTCTAAACTACCATTTGTTACCGGGATTATTGTAAAAGCGCCATTAATTAGTCTACTTGCTTCACATCTTGTGCTCCTACACTATCTTCTCCATAGAAAAGCCAGAACGACTTTTAAAAAACATAAGTCGGGGACGCCTGGGTGGCACAGCGGTTAAGCGTCTGCATTCGGCTCAGGGCGTGATCCCGGCGTTGTGGGATTGAGCCCCACATCAGGCTCCTCCGCTGGAAGTCTGCTTCTTCCTCTCCCACTCCCCCTGCTTGTGTTCTCTCTCTCGCTGGCTGTCTCTATCTCTGTCAAATAAATAAATAAAATCTTTAAAAAAAAACATAAGTCAGATCATATTTTTCTTTCTTTTTGAAGATTGTATTTATTAACCTATTTATTTATTTATCTATCTATTTAAGAGAGAACAAGAGAGCAGGGGGAGGAGGAGAGGGAGAGGGCCAAGCAGACTCCACGCTGGGCACAGAGCCCGATGAGGGGGGACTCTATCTCAAGAGTGGAGCTGAAATCAAGAGTTGGATGCTTTACCCACCGAGCCGCCCATATACCTAGACCCTACTTCTCTTCTGTTCAAATCTCCAATGATACCGCAATTTACTACAGAAGTCAAAGTTGACAAAATGGTTTACAAGTCCCACAAGGCCCCCTGTTAATTCGGACACCTCATCTCCTGTTACTACTGTCATTGCTGAGCACTCTACTATATCCACACTAACCACCTGATATTCCTCAAACATGCCAGGTGTGCTCTGGCTATGAAGTCTTCGAACTGCTTATTTGTTCTGTCTTGAACTCTCCTCAGCTCCTGGTATGGCTCTGCCCTTCACTTCCTTCACCACTTTTGGGAAGTTCATTTTGTAAATGTATTTTTGATTAAGACAAAATTTACATAATATTCACCTTGTTAAAGTGTAAAATTCAGTATTTACTATTATTTTTACAGAGTTGCACAATAATCACTGTTTTATAATTCCAGAAACTTTTCAACAGCTCAAAAGGATACTTCATACTCACTATCCTTGAACTTCCCCATTGCCTCATCTTTTCAGCCCATAGCAACCATTTATTGGCTTTCTGTCTCTGTGGATTTATCTATTCTGGTCATTTAATACAGAGGGAGTCATATAATACGTGCCCTTTTATGTCTGACTTCTTTCACTTAGCATGCTGTTTTTTAGGTTCATCCATATTTTACATGTAACAGTATTTCACATTCATTTTTACAGGTGAAAATACCGCATTGTATAGATACACTAAACTTTTGTCGATTCATCTGTTGATAGACAGGAACATTAACTTTTAAGTATTGAAGTATAAATTCAATATTAGAGTATCCACAATTATAATTGGTAGTATAGATTATACATGATGTGAACAGACTGCTGTATAAAAATGATATGTAACTTACTTGTAAGCAAGTATTTCTTTTTTTTTTTTAAGATTTTATTTATTTATTTGACAGAGATAGAGACAGCCAGCGAGAAAGGGAACACAGGCAGGGGGAATGGGAGAGGAAGAAGCAGGCTCACAGCAGAAGAGCCTGATGTGGAGCTCGATCCCATAACGCCGGGATCACGCCCTGAGCCGAAGGCAGACGCTTCACCGCTGTGCCACCCAGGCGCCCCTGTAAGCAAGTATTTCTTAATAAACTTCCATCTAGCTCCTTTTTTATTAAATACATGAATGTTATACTTTCATCAATCTATTACCTCTGAGAATTTATATTTGGACTGGGGTTAGCCAGATCTCTAAGACAACAATGGACTCCTTAGTCTGTACATTCAAGATTAGGCCAAGCAGTTATAACTATGGATCTCACCTGAAAGAAGAGATCACCAAGGCATAACTTCCGGAATTCAACCATCAGAGAAACATCTGTGTCAGAATATTTTTCCTTTCTTTTCTTTTCTTTTTTCTTTTCTATTCTTTTCAAGACACTATTCAGTTAGAAACTCAACCCTGTTACAGATGTATGTATTGTGCTCAAAGATGGCTGGAATGTTCTGAGAGGTCTTTGTGACATCATGACTCTCAAAGATCTGCCCACCTGAGGGTAAAGAGCACAATACTCAAGAGAGTCAAGATTGGTGGCCTTTACTGTTGAAGGATGGGCATCAGCTTAGGAAGGGCCCTGGGTTTCTACCACCTTTCACTTCCAAGGGCAGTCTGGATGCCCTTAAATTTAAACTAAGCACACATGGCCAAATTTACATGGACTGTGGCTAAATAAAATATTGTCTTGAGGTTTTTAAAATTGATAAAATTTACATACTAAAAAGCTCAGTACTTTATAGTGTATATCTTAGTACTTTCTAGCATAATCAAAAGGTTGTACAAGCAGCACAACTATCTACATTCAAAATATTTTCATCATTCCAAAAATAAACCCCATTCACAAAAACAACCATTCCCCACTCTCCCTCCCCAGACCCTGGCAACCACTAAGCTACATTCTGGCTCTTTGGATTTTCATATTCTCTACATTTCATATAAATGGAACATAAAATCTGTGGCCTTTTGTGACTCCCTACTTAGCACATTTTTGAAGTTCATTGATATTGTGGCATACATAAGAAAGCATTCCTATTTATAATATCCTATCATATAGATATAAGCTTTTTATTTACCCATTTATTCATTGATGGGCATTTGGTAATGCACTATTTGAATAGTGTGAATAATATTGTTATATACACTGCAGTACATTGATGTGCAAGTGTTTGTGTGGACATATCCCTCACCTTTTTAAACATTAAACATCTCCTTCACATGATGGCCTGCCCTAACCATTCTATTTCAAATTATACCATCACCCCCCTGGATTACGTTCCCTGTTCCTACTCCCTGGTTACTTTTCTCTAGAACACGTGCAATAATTTGTTTATTGTTCATCTTTCTCCACTAACATACAAATTACATGATGGTAGAGAATCTTCTCTGTTTCATGCTCAATCCTCAATGCTGGAAAATTTCCTTATACAGAGCAGATGCAAAATATATATCTGTTGCTACTTTCTGAGCCTTCTGTTCATAGCTACTACTGTTCACACTGCCCCCAGTATACCCATGGTTTAAAAAGCCAGTCCCAGTAAGATCTCCACCATCTGCCTTCTTTATGAACGGAATTGGAAGAGTGTGTGGACAACCTCCAGATATACACTATTTTCTGGATATCACCATGCTATGTACTAACACAGAGGACCTAGATAACATAGCAGGGGGAAATGGGAGGATAGTAAATATCGCCCAACTTCCTAAAAAAAAAAAAAACCAGTATGATAGAACTGTCAAGATTACATGAACTGGATCATATGGGAGTTAAGCACAAACATTGTGGAGGGAAGAGGTTGGGATATGAATCCTCCTCTGCTGCTTTTTAGCTATATGACCCTGAGTAAGTTAGCATCTTTACCCTCCTTTTCTCATTCATAAAATGGGTGTTAATTGTACCTACCCTGTGGGGTTGTCATGATGATATATGCGTTAAAAAATGTAAAGCATTTATGATAGTGTCTGGCACCTAGTAACTATTACTATCATCATTGTTGTCATCACCACTATCATATAAAACGTAAAACAACTCATAATTTTCTTTACTCCACAATGGCATGGAAATCATAAAATTATAAAATTTCCATCAATGGATAAAGCAAAGAAAAATCACACACACTTTGATATCACCCAATTGACAACGGCATTTCAAGTAAAGAATATGCATAATAAAAACAATTGTATCAATGAACATCTAATTAGCGGCAGTGCAGTATAATAATTAGGAGCATAGTCTCTGGAACCATGTTACCTGAGCTCAAAACCTTACTATACAGCTTACTAGCTGGGTGACCCTGAACAATTTATGTAATCTCTCTACTCATTTTCATTTTCGTTAAATTAATATAACAGTATCTAGCTCTTCAGATTGCCGTCAAGAATTAAGGACATTTATACATGTTAAAGGCTTAGTTGAGTGCCTGGCACCTAGTTAGTGTTCATTATATTTTCGCTAGTACTACTGGTACTTTATTCCAGGCACTATGCATGAAGACCTCTACCATGACAATGTCCAAGGAACCCAAATCACTCCCAAACACTTAATGCTGTACCAATAAAAGAAAGCGTAATGTCGCAGTGAATTTCTGTCTATCTTCCTGACTCAGTTTTGTCTCCCTTAAAAGCATACAACTCTTTAATCTCCATATCTCAAACATCTAGGAGCTGGATTAAACAACAGTATGCAATACTGCCTAGGATATTGTAAATAATTGATAAATGCTTGTGGATGGAAAGAAAAGGATGACAGAAGATAATAAGCCCAGTCAAGCTAATTTGCTACCATCTGTCCCACAGTCACAATTTCTCCATTTATTTTATATTTTGGCCTTTCTGACTCAGGTGTCTCTCCATTTTCTGCTCACTTGAGCTTCTAGGCTTCAGGGCTAATGAAAGAAGCAGAGAGGTCTCAGAGGTTCCTACGTCATTAGCCATACATATGCCCAGAATAGTTAAGCCCCATTGCCAAAGTTTCCCATCAATCATTTCATACTTCTAACAGAGTTTTAAAGGATGGCCTAAATGGGCACATCTTCAGTTTGCAGCAAACTCATAAATAACTGCACTGATCCGAAAGTCTTATTACACTAAGAAACAGGAGGATCTTTCTACAAAATTTTAAGATAGGTTTTTAAATTACCAGGAGATGGCGGATTTCTCGGATAAAGAAGTAATGAAGTAAAACAGGTCATTTTTTAATCAACATGGTCAACATCTGTCAGATTCATTGCAAACAGCATGATAGGGCAGTCTTCATTTTCACAGGATGGACTCAAAAATATCAAACAGTGGAGGTCTTAAATCCTTTATTTGTATTTACGATTTCACATTTGAAATGGGCTGTCAGTATCAATACTGGGTAGTTGTCAGTTCCACAGAAAATTGAACATCACAAGCCAAAGAAATTATTCATTATCTTATGAAAGTTTCTCTCCCAAATTTGATGCAGATTCTAATTAGCTGAGACGCCATTTCAGCTTTTAGTTAATACCAAAATACATCATCCAAAGAATTAAGTATCTTATTTTTCATGAAAAAAAATTATGGCTGTGATAAAATATTACTGAACAGGGAACTGTTTAAATTACAGGCTTGCAAACAAATTTTTCTTATTCTGAGGGGATGAAAGGAGCAAACCAAAGAAGATTCTCTAACGCTATCCCCAGAAATGGCATCTACCTTACATATAACAAAACAAGCAGGGGCCCCTGCGTGACTCAGGTGGTTGAGTGGTTGCCTTCAGCCCAGGTCATGATCCCAGAGTCCTGGGATGGAGCCCCACTTAGGGCTCTCTGCTCGGCAGGGACCCTGCTTCTCCATCTCCCTTTGCCTGCCACTTCCCCTACTTGTGCTCTCTCTCTGTCAAATAAATTTTTAAAATCTTAAAAAAAAAAAAAGCAAAATATAAAAACAAAAATAGGTATGTTCCCATGTTTGATTATATTTCCATTAACCTTCAATGAAGTAGTAATAGTGGTCCAACAGCTTCAGGGAAGCAAAGAATTTAACTTCTGAGCTAGAGGTGAGAAACTACAAATGGGAAATAATGTATATATTCACTGGATACCCCCATAAATGCCGAGAACTTACTTTCTGGGCTCTCTTGAACTTCTGAATCTAGCATTATTATCATTGATTTGGATATTCATCTACTACTCTCCTTGCCTGATTAACCCTTTTTATTGAACAAGGTCTAAACTGCCACCAACAGTTGTAATAAAAAGTGGAAAGTTGTAACACAAGATAGACAATGATCTAGCCTGTGAAATGGTATGGGAAAGGTATTGTGAAATTGTAAATTCAAAAAAGGACAGTTAAGAGAGTTTCTGCTAGGTTTCTCCACTGTAAAGTTATATACCAAAGATCCTTGGATTATCTTTCCATCCAAAGGAATATCTCTTGATAGCTCAGAGACCGGGGTCGGGCAGTGGCTAGTGGATAAAAAAACAAAAGCTGCATCTCAGCTAAAGCATGGACCCTACTCTTCCAAAGAGAGGTTTGGCTATTTTATGCACACTCGAGCAAACAAATTTCCTGATTTGTGCTGCAGCCATGGATATTCAGTTCAATTCATTTCAACCCAACAACTATTAATCAAGTATTTAATAAGTGTTCAGCCAAGTGTTGGATGCTAATGTGGAGAAAAGTATACACTATTGCTGTGTCCTTGAGGAACTCAAAACCTCATACTGGAATTAAGTAATCGTGCCAGGTGATAAATGAGTACGTACCCAGGTGAGTGGTACAGGTTATACATACCAGAATAGTTCAAAGGAGGGATGAACTGGGGTAAGCCCTGATAAGTTGGACCAGTCATGAAAGACTTCAGAGGAGAGACAGAATGTAAAGCTGGGCCATTAAAATAAAGTTGAAATTGAATCACGTACTATTTGAATATATCACATCTGTGTATTAACTGGAAGTACCAGAACGGTTAAAAACAGCCATGAACTAGTATTTCTGATATCAGTTGTTTTAGAAATTATAAAGCCCTAGGCAAATTGCTTAGACTCTTTGAACCTCAGATTTTCTTTTTTTCTTTTTTTTTTTTTAAAGATAGCAGTACTGGAAACAGCACTGTTTTCTTTTTTCTTTTTTTTAAAGATTTTATTTATTTATTCGACAGAGATAGAGACAGCCAGCGAGAGAGGGAACACAAGCAAGGGGAGAGGGAGAAGGAAGAAGCAGGCGCATAGCAGAGGAGCCTGACGTGGGGCTCGATCCCACAACGCCGGGATCACGCCCTGAGCCGAAGGCAGATGCTTAACCGCTGTGCCACCCAGGCGCCCCAGAACCTCAGATTTTCTATTCATAAATTAAGGGGATTTGGCAAGATAATTTCTAAGGACCTGGAAGCAATACCACATTCAAGCCGAGATTCAATGATTGGTTCCAGGCTCTGAAAAATTATGTGCTTAACGCAAACAATTGCTTTTCTTTAAATATTAGTGTAATTTTCATCATTCACTCAATTGACGCTAGATTTGATCCACATAGCAATGTGTCTAGGACTCTCGAACACAGTTACTTAGAATGGCAAGAATGGTTAGATAAATACATGACGTGGACTGGGTGTTAAAAATGGAAATTGGTGGAGGTTGTGGTAATCTGTAGAGTTCCTGCCCTTCCTGATGAAGGAAAGGTCATAACTCTTAGCTCTAGCTTACTATTGCCAACATGAACAAGAAACCACTGTGGCCAATATCCTCAGATTAAAGGAAGCCATAGATCTGGATTTTTAAGTGACATCTACTTCCATTTCTTTGAAGCAATATGGAAGTCGACATCCTCTTGCTCAAGCAATGTATCTGTATGTACATGCCAAAATAAACACAAAGATTGCCAGATTGAAACCTTTCGTATACTGCACACTCTCCATTATCCAGTATAAAATTAATACACAGTGTATTGTCTGCAATGGGATTACCAATTCACATAGTTCAAGATAAAACCTCTCTTTCATACACAGATGACATATTCTACTGAGCATCAGGAAGGCCGAGAAACTTGGGGTTGAATTTAACCCAAGCCACAATGAGTACTTCCTCATACTAACTCCATTTTCACCAATAGCACATATTTGTAAGATAGCGGGCTAAAGCCAATATAGAAGAATAAAGCCCCTTTCTCTGTTCTAAATTATCCCATACCATGAGGGAGAAATCAAAACAGCATATGTCATTCTAAATTCTCAAGGAGAAATTCCATATTTTGCCTCTGTTCATTTTAGACATAAGTTTCACCTTCTTGCTGTGAACAGCTATTACGAACAGGCAGCTAATGAGGAAGGATCCTTCCTGCCCAGTCTCTATTCTTTAATATTTCTCAGCTTATTAATTGCTGCCTAAGTAAAACAAGCTGCTCATAATTTTAGGGAAGTTTGTTTATTTGGTTTTTAACCTTTGAAAGGTAACCTATGCTTAGAAGCATGTAAGTTAACACAGGTGCTTAAAACCACCATCACAGTTTCATAAACTGGATATAATCAATAGCTCTCAAGGTTCCCTGAGGGAAAAAAGTAAGCGAAATAAAGAACATCATATTTGAAATATTACTTCAAGTTCTAAGTTGTATTTATTTGATGTGACTGAGAGACAAGAGGATCAACTTCCGTTCTTTCCTAGAAAAGAATCTGTCTCTCCACCTCAAAATCTGTCTTGCTTCCTCCTGGGTCTTCCACTGCTGGGAGGTTAAAAAGAAAGATTTCAGCTCTGGGGTTCTGGTTGCCCTGGCATTTGTAAGGACTGTCACATGGAACATTCTTTAAGGGACATCCAAGGAGCTTTGCTTCATGCTATCAGAGGCTAGGTTATTTGGAATATAAATCTTCGAGACATTATTGTGTTTTCACTAAAGCTAGCCCTAGCCATCTAAAAGGTCGGTTTAGCTTTATTGCTCATTGTTTATTAAAATTCATCTCACAAAGCACAACATACAACTATTTTCGGAAGAGGGCAATATTTGAGAGCAAATTACAAAAAAGAGAAAGAACGAAAACAATGGCCTGGAGGAAATGGAGATTTTTAGCTTATTCCTAGGGAGAGAGATTTATATCTGAGGTCTAATCTGGACATTACTCTATAAGAATTTGAGAAATAAACAGCTCTTCTGTGTTAGAACCAAACGTCAAGGAAAGACTGTACAATTTTTCCACATCAGTGAATGTGTTATCAAAAATCACCTCATATTATAACACTTCAAGCCCTTTCAACACTCTTCTCCATGCCAAACTTAACACAATATACAATACATGTATATTAACCTTTGTAAAATACATGTTGCTGTCCCTGAGTGGGATGCTTTATTTGTTCGATTAAGTCAACTTACATCACTGAGCATGGACTCCAAACATTGCAATGTGCTGGTCACTGAAAATTCTGGAATAAATAGGTGATTGGCTTTCCTGAGGGAGACTCCAACCTCATATTCCTTGATATATCTACTAAAACCAATGTGTCAATATATTTAATACTTGGCTTTTAGACTGCTGTCTCTGAATAAAAAGCTTTTGTTATTAACCCCAATGGCATTTTCACCACTAAGCATTATGAATGTCATTAACTTTCTTTTGTTCACCAGGCACTCTGCCCTCCAATTGCCTCAAATACTCATGTAAATCTACACAGCTGGATTTTAAGCTCTTCAAAGTTATTGACTAGTCAAAGTATATACAGATAAAGGACTGAGTGAATAGCATCAAGTGGTTAAATCCGTGACTACTATAGAATTAAAAATCTCAGGTAATTGTTTCTTTTTTTTTTTTTTAAAGATTTTATTTGTTTATTTGACAGAGATAGAGACAGCCAGCGAGAGAGGGAACACAAGCAGGGGGAGTGGGAGAGGAAGAAGCAGGCTCACAGCAGAAGAGCCTGATGTGGAGCTCGATCCCACAACGCCGGGATCACGCCCTGAGCCGAAGGCAGACGCTTAACCGCTGTGCCACCCAGGCGCCCCTCAGGTAATTGTTTCTAAGCTCAAACACATATTTTTGTATTGCATAAAATTATAATTTATATCCAAAAAAAGACAGATGGTTCAGAGGAAAAACCATTACTTATGATGAGGAAAAATGTGTTCAGGGGCACTTGCTGGTTTACAGTGTGACTTGGGGCAAATCACTTCAAATCTGAGAACTCCAACTCCCATCTGTGTGAAATTCAATATTAATATTGGTCTTCTCTTCTTATCAGAAATTGTGAGACTAAAGTTAGAAATCATGAAGTAAATATAAGTTGTTATTTTATATTAAATACTATTACTACCTTTCAATAAAAAGAATATTGCATTTGATTAACAATTTTCCCTCAAGGTTTCTCTCATTTCTATTAAGTAAATAGTATTATTATTTTTTTTTTACTATTTCTTCAGATGTCTTTACATTGCATACATGTCCAAAAAACTCTCAATAAAAAGTGACGAAATATGCCTATACATGTTTTTGGAATTAATCCATGATCTCACGGATTCTTTTCCATTATTCTTTAGCAAAAACACCTCTTGGGTGCCTGGGTGGCTCAGCTGGTTAAGCATATGCCTTAGGCTCAGGTTATAATCTCAGGGTCCTGGGATCAAGCCCTGCGTCTGTTTCCCTGCTCAGCAGGGAGTCTGCTTCTCCCTCTCTCTCTTTCTCCTTCTGTGTGCTCACTCACTCTCTCACTCAAATAAATAAAATCTTTTAAAAATTAAAAAACAAAAACAGAAACAGAAACAAAAAGGGTCCCTCTCCTTCAGAAGAAAATCAAGCAAGGTACTCAAATGTTCTGTTAACAAAGCTATCATATGTAATACATCGAGGTGATAGTTTTCAAAAATACAAAATGTAATATTTTTATCCAAAAAATAATTTATTTTTTTTATGATGGAGGAGTTCCTTAAGAATTGGTAAGGTTATCCTAAAATTCATATGGAAATGCAAGGGACCCAGAGTAGCGAAAACAATCTTGATGAAGAAGACCAAAGTTGGAAGGCTAACAAACCTCACGATTTCAACATATATTACACAGCTACAACAATCAGGACAGTAGCACCACATAAGGATAGACCAATGTAGTATAATCAGAACAATGGGTTGAGTTTCAATAGGGGTATCATGATGATTCAACGGTGCAGGAATGGTTCCTTAAACACTTCTGGGAAAAATGGTTATCCTCATGCAGAGGACTCTGGCTCCTGAAGAAAATGCTATATATGATTTCTCAGCCCACACCATAAGCAATTATTTTAAGACCTTATCTGCCAGGTCTCATGACCTAGTTTCATGCATTCTACCCACCAGACTTGTTGCACAGTCAATGCATTTCAAATTCTGAAGGGACTAAGTCACCTAGCCCCCAACAAAGGCCATTCTCCAATGCCATTCTGTATTCCTACCCAAAGCACCTCAGTGGAGACTTCTTTATCAAAGGCTTGACCACCAGTATTTAGTACTTTCCTACTCCAAGCACGTCCTCCTCTCATTCTCCCCAGCCCTCAGGTCCATGAAACAGCAGAAGCCTTTTGATTGAGAGGTGACCCACCACACTAGCCAGCACTCCACTGGCAATGTTTGCTGAAAAATTTGCCCATGTCCTGTGCCTCTGTGAGGGAAAATGGAACACTGTAAGTAGCTGGCATCTTCTTTCTGGCCTCTTACTTATACTATCACAGTAAGTTAATAAAGTCTTGATTGTTATTTTCGGTTTGGTTTGCTGTACTAATTTATCAACTTGACACCTGCCAATTCCTGACACCTGCAAAGCAAATTTGAACTCCTACCTCAAACCATATACAATCATTAACTCAAAATGGATCATGGACTTAAATGTAGGAGCCAAAAAATTAAAACTCTTAGTATAAGAAAATAAGGGTCAATCACCAGAACTTGGTTCAGACAAAGATTTCTTAAATATGACATCAAAAGCAAAGCAACAAAAGAAAAAACAGATAAATTTGACTTTGTCAAAAGTAAACACTTTTGTGTTTCAAAATAAACCATAAAGAGAAGACACCACACAGAATGACAGAAGACATTCTGTGATCATACATCTTATAAGGCATTTGCTTCCAGAATATATAAAGAACACATACAATTGAAAAATTAAAAGATAAACCAATTGAAAATGTGTAAAGGATGTGAACAGACATTTCTCCAAGGAAGATATAGAAATGGCCAGTTTGCACATGAAAAGATGCTCAACATCATAAGCAACGAGGCAAATGAAAGTGAAAAAAAAGTAATAAAGACCGTAAGTTGTACAATTGCGTTTACACGAAATGACCAGAAAAGGTAAATCCACAGAGATAGAAACTAGATTAATCATTGCCAGGGGTTGGGTGGGAAGGGGAAATGGGGAGTGACTATCAGCAAGAACAAAGTTACTTTTGGGGGATGATGAAAATGCTCTAAACATAGATGGACTGATAATTGTATTACTCTTTAAATGTACTGAAAACCACTGAGTTTTACAATTTAAAAGAGTAAATTTTATGGTATGTGAATTATCTTGTAGGACACTTGGACCTCAATATTAAGACAGCCAATCATTATGATATTTAACCAACAATAAAATGCAAGTTAAGAGAGCCTGACAAATGATAGAATTCTACACAAATCCTTCTTTTCATTCCATAATTAGTATACACAAAAGCCTTTTCTCCATAACCACAAATCACAAATACTTATTGCTCTGTTTCCAAAAGGGTATTGTCGGAATAGCAAAATGGTATAATAAATAATGGGCTTCAATTGAAAAGAAAAGGATACAAGTCTCACTTCTGCTACACTGTGAGTATATGCTACTAAAAAAACCTCTCTCATTCCAATATCAATCAGAGAAATTGGAACTCTTGTACACTGGAGGTGGGAATAAAGAGCTACTATTGAAAACAGGTGGTTTCAAAAGAAGTTGAACATAAGATTACCATATAACCCAAGAATTCCACTTTTAGGTATATAATCAAAAGAACTAAAAGCAGATACTAAAAAGATATACAATAATGTCTATAGCAACATTATTCATAATAGCCAAATCATAGAAACAAGACAAATATCCATCAACAGATGAGTGGATAAAGAAATTGTATAAACAGGCAATGAAATATTATTCATCAATTAAATGGATTGAAGTACTGATACACGCTAGAATGTGGATGACCTTAAAAACATCTTGCTAAGTAAAAGAAATCAGATACAATGTCACATGTTATATAATTCTATTTATATTAAATATATAGCACAGGTAAATTTCACATCAATAAAAACACCCCCACAAAAACACAGTGGGAAATTAGTGTCTAAAAGGATAATTTTGCCTTGATGATTATCTTCAAGAACATCTTCTGTGAAGATTATCTTCAAATACATGAATCCTTAGACTCACATACCCTAGGAATGAAGCTGCGTGCGGACTACTGGAAAAATTGGTATCCGAGAATAAATTCTAAAACTGCTTCTGCGAAAATTTCATCCAAAAAGGGACTGGATTCATTGATGAAGGATGTGCAAAATTGCAAATAGCCACCTCCTTTCATTTACCATCTAAATTAGTCTACAACACCTGGAAGGTTGACTCATTCTTTCCTTTTACATCCAGACATTTTTCTTTCTATAAATTCACCTTCCCTTCTTAACTCCAGCTCCATCTTTTAGATAGTAGCTGTTATGGAAAAATTGAATTCTTTTTTATTCAGTTCTTTCATTTGTATATTAATTCATTAATGCAATCTCTCCATCTCTAATCTATACAATCTCTCACTTATTAATATTCAAAGCAAAATCAGGGAAATAAAAACTCCCAGAATTCTTAGGAAATATACGAACTCAACAGCTTCTCATAGTGAATATAAACTGCTTAGAAAATTCTTCAGTCTCATGAGAAGTATCTTCTAGGCACATTGTCAGTTTTTTAAGCAATGTAAACCCAAATTTTATCATTAAACTGGGCTGATAAACATACTGCCACTACTCACATCCATATTTTTACACTGGTTGATGTAAATAACTCACTGGTTCATATATGGAATTTAAGAATTAATACATAAATTAATCACCATTATTGTTATTACCATAAACAATAATAATTGTCGGCATTATAACCATTGCATTGTCATATCCACCTTCCCTGTAACAGTGACCCAAGAAGTTATAATGAGAATTCCTCAAAATCAATATGAAGCCCCTAAATGTGGTATAACTATTAATATTACAGTGTGTTGGACCATACTCCCTAAAATGACTCCCTCTCCACTTGTAGCAAGATGCTAACAACTTAGATCTTATGAGTCTACATAATTGAGAATCATTAATACTAATACTAACCAGAATGCATAAATGTGTATGCATATTTGAATTTATACACTTATCCCCACAATCCCTGCATCCAATACCACTCTAGCTACCTAGTCCTATCAAAAGAGTCAGGCACTGTGAATGAAAATAGACTAGAATAGTTTCAGCTTGGTGATTTGCTCGGCAGAAAGAACTAAATAAAATTTGCAGAATAACAAGCAATATGCCAAATACTGGGTGTGAGCCCAGCTCCATAGCACCTCTCTCTAAAAAACCCAGTGGGAGAAAAGGCTTAAGGAAGCATTTTCCTGTCTCTAGAAAGTATTTTAATGCTTTAGATACGAAGGTGAAATGTTCCTTAAAAACACAACAACAGGGAGATGTATCTATCCTGAATACAAACATCCTAAGACTGCAATTATTCTAGTAGCCCATAGAATACTCTCTCTAAATTGACTCTTTTGTGAAAACATAAGGGAAGTCTTCCTATTTGGCATCACATTTTTATCTCACTTATCTTGGTACTACACTTAATGAAGAGAGAAGATTTGGGAAAATGTGAAATTATACTTATCTACTTGAAGAAAAGCCTGCTGCTTGTACATATTTTTAATTCCTGAAAAATCTGACAAATGCCCAAAGAAGTTCGCACTATTCCACTACCATTTATATGGAAGAAATTGTAAACTACCAATAATTCACATACACACACAAACAATACAATACAATTTGATAAAAACAGTGAAAAATAGGAACTACAATGGCTACAGATTGAAGTTTTGAGATAACTATTTTTAAGATTTTTGTTTACTTTTTTAATTTTGTTAAGTAATCTCAACACCCAATATGGGGCTCTAGCCACAACCCAGAGATCAAGAGTCATATGTTCTACCCACTGAGCCAACCAGGTGTCCCCTGAGATAACGTTTTTAGTTCTCACACTACCATCTACTACTAGTCACAAGACTACTCCTTTAGTTTGTCCATCCTGATTAATATTATGATCTCAGAAAAAGAAATAGAAGGAAAGAGAAATTGTGATAATAATACACATCTAAAATATAGATGTTATTGATATAATTCTATCATTTCTGGATGAATCTGAAAAGAATTATGACAAATGAATGAAGACAATGTCCAAAAGGTTATATGCTGTATTATTTCATTCATCTAGAACTAATCAAATGACAATATTATATAAACAGTAACAGATTAGTGGTTTCCAGGAAATAAGAAGGCATGGCGGTGGGAAGAAAAGATGGGAGTCAATGAGGCTATATTAAAGGGCAACATGTTGGATCCTTTTAGAGATGGAAATATTGTAGACATTGACCGCAACTATGTCAATATCATGGTTGTGATGTTGTATTATACTTTCACAACGTGTTACCATGAAGGAAAACTGGGTTAAGTATACGTGGTATTTGTATAATTACTTAAAATTGCACGTTAATATACAATGATCTCAAAATAAAGAAGCTTAAATAAAAATCAATTTTATTGATTCTGCAAATAAATGATAGAAAATTCAACTAAAAACAATACTGTTAAAAAGCATGAAAAATATGAAGTCCTTTGGGATAAACCTGACTTGCAAGACCAATACACTAAAGAAAACAGAACATTGCTGAGACGAAATAAAGAAAAACTCACAAAATGAAGAGAGAACATGTTCGTGATTAAATTCAATCTTGTTAAGATGTCAAATCTCCCCACATTCATATATACATTAAAAAAAATTTCCGATCCAGGGACTCCTGGGTGGCTCAGTTGGTTAAGTGCCTGCCTTCAGCTCAGGTCATGATCCCAGTGGGATCATGTCCTGCATCCAGCTCCTTGCTCAGCAGGAAGCCTGATTCTCCCCCTGCCTGCTGCTCCCCCTGCTTGTGCTATCTCTCTCTGACAAATAAATAAATAAAATCATTAAAAAAAATTTTCCAATCTAGGGGCGCCTGGGTGGCACAGCAGTTAAGCGTCTGTCTTCAGCTCTGGGCGTGATCCCGGTGTTATGGGATCGAGCCCCACATCAGGCTCTTCCGCTGGGAGCCTGCTTCTTCCTCTCCCACTCCCCCTGCTTGTGTTCCCTCTCTCACTGGCTGTCTCTATCTCTGTCGAATAAATAAATAAAATCTTTAAAAAAAAATTTCCAATCTGAATTTCTGTAGGCTTTTATACAGAAATTAACAAGTTGCATATGAAATTCATATAAAATACAAATGCAAAGTAACTACAATAGTCAAAACATCAATATTATAAAGCTATAATAATCAAAACAGTGTATTTACTGGCATAAGATGGACAAATGAATGGAATGCAATAGAATGTACCAAAACAGACTCACACAAAAATGGGCAAATGATTTTTGACAAAGGAAGGCAATTTCAGGAAGAAAGAATAGACTTTTCAAGAAATAGTCCTGGAAGAATTGAATATGCATTAGTATAAACAATAAAAAAAAAAACCTCACAACATGAATAAAAAGTGAATCAAAATGGATCATAGACTTGAACATAAAATTTAAAAGATGAAACTTCCAGAGAAAAACACAGAAGAAAAATTTTGTGACTTTGATTTAGGCAAGTATTTCTTGAAGGGTAGGCAGAATTCTAGGACAAACCCCCCCCACCACCATTGGCCCCTGGTGTATATATATACCTTCCCCAGATATACAATCAAACACTTCCTAAAATCCCATTTACTTTCTAATCTACTCCAATGTGGTTTCCATAATCTTCACCCTACTGAAATAACTCTCGCCCAAATCACAGACAACTTTGCTGTTGAATCTAATGGATCCTTTTGTAATACTAATCCTAGAAATTTTTGGTACTGTTGAAACCACCTCCTTTTCTAGGTATACTTCTCCTTTGCTTTCCATAAATCCATGTTCTCCAGATTCTTCTTCTAGTCAGTCTCTTAGGATGGGTACTTTTAATGAGACCATTCATTAAATATGAATGCACACTCCTCAGAGTTCTGTGCTAAGCTCTTACTCTCCATTCATACTCTCCATGTATGTTCCCAATTCATACGGCTTCAGCACCCGGTTATGTTAATGATTCACAAATTTACATCTGTGTCCCAAATTTTCCTCTATATTCCACACACATATATCCAATAGCCTCATAAATAATTCCAAAAGTATGTCTCACTGGAAAAACTAAATTCTCATTGCTCCAACTCCATAATCATTCTTCTACAGTGTTGCCTCTCAGAAAATGGTACCTACCGTGTTGTCCACAACAGAAAGCAAGATTCATTCATAAGTCACCATCGGAACTCTTCACCATCTGTGTGTGCTAGCTGATGCATCAACAAATCTTGTGAGCTGTAACACCTAAATATCCTGAATCCATCTTCACTGCTACAACTTGAATAATGCCTTCATTTATGTGTCACAACAACTGTTTTAACACCTTTTGAAGTGGATCATGCATGTTTTCCCTTATCCTTCTGCTCCATTTTAGGATTGCTATGTTGCACACAGTAGTAACAGTCAACTTTTAAAACATGCATCTGTGGGGCACCTGGGTGGCACAGCCATTAAGCGTCTGCCTTCAGCTCAGGTCATGATCCCAAGGTTCTGGGATGGAGCCCCGCATCAGGCTCCCTGCTTGGCGGGAAGCCTGCTTCTCCCTCTCCCACTCCCCCTGCTTGTGTTCCCTCTCTCACTGTCTCTCCCTGTCAAATAAATAAAAATAAAATCTTTAAATAAATAAATAAATAAATAAAAATAAAAAATAAAATAAAACATGCATCTGAAATAAATACATACATACATATATACATCTGGTCTAGCCACTTTGCTTAAAACAACTCAATGGGGTGTCAGGGTGGCTCAGTCGGTTAAGCATCTGCCTTCAGCTCAGGTCATGATCCCAGTGGGGATCAGGCTCCCTGCTCAGCGGGGAGTTTGCTTCTCCCTCACCCTCTGCCCTTTCCCCTCTTACGCTCTCTCTCCCAAATAAATGAATAACATTTTTAAAAATACATAAATAAAATAAAATAAAACAACTCAATGGTTTCTCATTACAATAAGTCTAGAGTATCATGCATGGCTTTATAGTATTCTTTCCCAAGTCTTATCTGTTACTACTCCAAATTTCAATTTCTCTGACCCAGGACTGAATTTTCACTTCCTGAAGGTTCTGTGCTTGCTTTCAACTTCAGACCTTTCACATTTTGCTTCTTCTACAAAATGACATTCATTCCTCCCTTGTTCTCTTGGCTAATTACTACTTATCCTTTCATATCTAATCTACATGTTAATTTCCTCTGGAAAGTTTTCCCCGAAATTCAGATGCTTTCCCTCTCTCTTTACATATTACTCTGTACTTCTATTTTAGCATTTGTAACATCATATTTGAAGCTATTTACTTGCCCGTATTCTAAATTACACTATAAGCTCTAAGATGGCATGTATTATACTCTTGTTTATCAATAAATTACTAGGGGTTAGCAAAACTTTGTGACACATAGTAGAGGCTTAATAAATTTTTTCTGAGGAAGATAAAGGGGAGAGAGAAGGAATGGGGAAGGAAGGAAAGTCTAAAGAGCCAGGTGAGAAGAGTTGCTCCTTTGTGAAAACTGTTCATTAGATAAAATTAGCTAAGAAGTAAATGTGGGATTTGCTTGAGATAAGAACAGCTTATTTTTTAACTTCTCCTAGTGAAGAAAGGAATAATAGATCCCCACCCTCAAATTCTTCCCTCTACAAACCCTAATTCCTGATCAAAAAATAAACTCTGGGGGCGCCTGGGTGGCTCAGTCATTAAGCGTATACCTTTGGCTCAGGTCAGTATCCCAGCATCCTGGGATCGAGCCCTGCACCAGGCTCCCTGCTCAGCGGGAAGCCTGCTTCTCCCTCTCCGACTCCCCCTGCTTGTGTTCCCTCTCTCGCTGTGTCTCTCCCTGTCAAATAAATAAAATCTTTAAAAAAATTAAAATCAATCAATCAATCAATTCTACCATCATCTTGGCATTTCCTAAGTCTGCCCAAAACAATGTGTTGCAGAATCCTGATTATGGATTAAACATTGTGATTTTCTCAGAAGTCAAGATGTTATTACTAGCAATACAGTAAATTCCACGTAACAGGTCAATTGTATGGAGGTATGGGATATATCACTAACTATTCAGACATCAATTGTTACTTTGGACGTTGTGTGCATGTTAAAAACAACTATGGGGCATCTGGCTGGCTCAGTCAGTAGACCATGGGACTCTTGATCTGGGAGCCATGAGTTCAAGCCTCATGTTGGGTGTAGAACTTACTTGGAAAAAAAAAAAAGAAAAGAAAAATTCCCATTTTTTCCCTTAATAACCTTATTATACTTTTTGATATTTTCATCCTTATTTGCAATTCATTAACTGTATTTATGAGTCTCACAAGTTGCTTTTATGTTTCTTAAAATATTTTCTTTAATCTCTTTTAAAATTTATCACCACCGATTCCATTTTAAGGATTCTCATTAAATGCACTAATGGAAAACATGTTTATCCAAATTAAACAAATAATCATTTTTCCACCCTTCTCTTAAATCATTCTCCAGTGTGTATTACTAAGCTTTTCCATTGTAATTTATTCCATACAGCCTTTCTTCAGATATTCAATGCAGATTATTTGTGATTTTGACTCCATTCATAGTAATACATTCTATTCCAGAGGATTCCATTTTCTTGGGAATGTGTTAAGATTACTTTTCAGAGTCCAAGGCGTATCAGACACTTGAGCAATTCCAACGTAGGCAAGGCAATACTGAGTCAACATAGCTCCCCAAAAGACATCAGAAAACAGATGTATTATTATTCCTTATTATATTATCTCAAAAGCCTACACAACCTGTAATACAGAACAAGAAAAAATGACAAAAGCAATACTTCCTACTTCAGGCTCTTAAGACTGAAGCTGTGTATAAAGGAAGTGAACTCCACATTCCTAAAACGGAGACAAATCCTGTTACACCACTACTTTGAGGTATTAATTTGTCCACAGGATCCAAATGATCAGTTTCACTGATCTTTATAAGTAAATTGGCCAATTTCTAACAAAAGTATAGGCAATACCACCACAAGACTTTTAACTACTGTAATAAACTGTTTCTGAGAAATGAAGCAATCTCCAGATAGTTGATCTGATTGAGTAGTCTAGACAATCCAACTATATCCACTGTCAACACATTTTATTAGACAGAGATGGGTAGATTGGATTTATACAACCTCTTATAACAAACCAGCTAATACGAATACACACTGGTAGTACCTGGAGGACTTTCCACTCTTTAAGAAACAGAGGCATGGCTGATTTTCCTTCTTCCCACCCCCAAACTATTATAATCACTGCTATTTTCTTGTTTTTGATTATATTTAAGTTTCCCCAAATAGGATAATATATAAGCTTAGCCATGTCAACATATTTCATTAAGAGTCTCCAAGTACTTTTGGAAAACAGTAATTCTACCTATTCTATAAAATTGTAAGAATTTATACATAGATAGCATGTGACATAGAATTATCACAAGTGTTGGGAATTATAACTAACCTCCAATCTAAGATTGGTCAATTTACAATTATAAAATTTTGAGCAAGTTACTTAGTTTTACCAAAATTCATATTCTTCCTCTTTTTCTTTCTCATTTCTGTATTTCTAAGTAGGCGCTACACCCAACATGGGCTTGAACTCACAACCCCAAGATCAAGAGAAGCATACACTACTGACTGAGCCAGTGAGGCACCCCACATATTACTCCTCTTTAAAATGAGAATAACAATGATCGGATAGGGTTGCAATGAGAATTAAATACAAGGACATGGCATATAGAAAGTGATCAGTGACTTGTGGTTCCCTCCCTTCTGGTTTTGTAACCTTACTTAGATTTGGAGTTTTCCAAGCACTTTCTAAAGTAGCATAAGTCTTTCACTATTCTCAAGAGATCATAAAGGGGGGTTTCTGCACTGTATGCAACTGACACACCACCTGCATTTGATACTGAGTCATAGCAATCCAATGTATACATCCAATAGAGATTTATTATTGGTTGAGATTCCACTACTAAAGCATTTCCCTTGCTCCTTCTGGCTCCTATCATTTCCTTTCACATCGAATGGTTCTGGCAGCACTGATGCTCTCCTGCAGTTCTAATCACCAAGAACGAGCAATTTAGAAAGTCTAATAAATAAACAAACATTCAGCCATGCTCCTTTATTTTTCAGTCCTCTAAATCCAGCCAGTAGCAATAATTGAAATCTCCCAGATGCTAGAGCAAAGAAAAATATGAGAATATTTCTGTGGGAGTTTACACAGTTCTAAACTTGTATATTCATGAGCATGAATCTCCAATTCTCACAGCGAACTCGTCTCTATATAAAGGTTTTGACTTAATTCAATGTTACGAATGTGCTCATAAAATTATAAGTCCTACAGAAATCAAGGAGGTGGGACTTGGCATCCAAGAGTAAAGATAATTATTGGGTGATAATTCTCCTTGGGTTTCTTACATTTCTATACATCTACTGATCAGAAGCACTGAGAGCCTAGTCTAACTAACTTAGAATAACTTCTAAAGTATTTTTGACAACTTTGGGAGATGGAGATAGTGTCTTCCTCTAAAGCAGAGGGCAGATGTGCTTACTGTCCAGGATACTAAAGATAACATCATCCTTCAGTGCAAATGTTGGGGAGGAGAGTCATTAAAATATTGGGGCTTCCTAGGCTTAGGTCTTCTCAGCTGTAAAGCACACTAAATCTCCGCCAGCCACTTGGGCCAATTTCACGTTATTCCCATGGGAATTGAAGAGCCACAGGAATAGATGTGAATATAGTCACGCTGTCTACCAAGCCAGGAGTAATAAAATCCTTTGTCTTTGACCCAGAAATCTCGTTGTTGTTGTTTTTTTCCCAGCCTCCACGAAACTGTGTCAAACTAATTTGTTAGGATACAAGTAGGTGAAATCTAAGACCTTTCACAGTTCTTGACACCATGACACTGAACATTCATAGAACTTCTGCAAACTTCTATTCAACTATTTGCATAAAATAAATAATAATCATAATATAAACATGTAACTTATGAAGCTATTAAAAAGGTTTACATAGGACAACAGTTTCTCAAATAATTAGTAAACTGTACAGCACTGTACCTGTTAAATAAGTCATCACTGCCCTCTCATTTTCATAATTACTACAAATATTTCAGTTTCCTTGGCCATGGACTCATTCCTCACGTCCCAGTAGCCTCTGAGTAACTTAATTTACTAAGGGAATTCTCTTTTTCTTTACTCATTATTAAATTCTTAGCTTAATTACTCCAATAGCCACCCTCCAAATAATCTTGCCACCTCCATTTTTAAGCCCTCAAATTGATTCTCTATCATATAGTCACATGAGCTTTAAAACTCATGAAGCTAATCACGTCCCTTTTCGGCTTAAACCTTCAATGGCTACCCATTACCCTAAGAATAAGGCCGAAAATCACACATTGGGTCATAAGATCCTTTATGATTTGGTCCCTACTTCTCTCTCCAACGCCCATCTTTTATTCAGGCCAGTGCATTATATGCTCCTGTTGTACTGAATTCCTTTCAGTTGTTAAAGGTGTCATGTTCTTTCTCATCTCGGGGAATTGGCATATGCTATTGCATATGCCCTGAACTGGTTCCCATCTTTCCAGCCCTTGTTCATTTATCTAACTTCTGCTATTTCTTTAGGCTTCAACATAGGAGAAAACATGGCTGGAAAATGTACTCTTAAATATCACGCACACACACACACGGAATGAATTGCTCTGATGCATGCTGATTTTTTGCTTCTTATATGTTAGTGGTGACTTTAAATACCATCATAAAAGTTTGGTTTTTATTTAAGATCATAAATACAAAGAATAGACTGGTGATTGCCACAGGCTGGGCATGGGAGCTGGCGGTGAGTGAAACGGGTGAAGTTTGTCAACTGGTAGAAACGCCCAGTAAGAAAGTAAGTCATGGGAATGTAATGTACAGCATGGTCACCATGTGTACAGTATTAATAATACTGTATTGTATATTAAAAAGTTTCTAAGAGAGTAAATCTTAAAGGGCTCATCACAAGAAAATAAATTGTTAGAAATGCATGGTAATTAATCTTAACAAGATTTATTATGGTGCTCATTTTATAACACAAGCAAATATCAAATCATCATGTTATACACCTGAAACTAACATAATGTTACATGTCAATGATACATTTAAAAAAAGTTTGGTTTGTATCACAGCACTAGTAATGCTGCACCATTGCTAACTAGTAATTTTACTAAGATTCTACACAACCAAAAGTGTTACCAGGGGTGTCTTACATGAAATCATGAATTATACCCTGACTCAGGAGCATTTGTTACTCTTGGGTAATTGAAGAAAGAAAAAGCTATTGTCCTTTTAAAAGCTATTTTTTAGAAAAGCAAATTCAAAAAGCCTTTTTTTTTTTTTAGATTTTATTTATTTATTTGACAGAGAGAGACATAGCGAGAGAGGGAACACAAGCAGGGGGAGTGGGGGAGGGAGAAGCAGGCTTCCCAATGAGCAGGGAGCCTGATGTGGGACTTGATTCAAGGACCCCGGGATCATGACCTGAGCCAAAGGCAGACACTTAACGACTGAGCCACCCAAGTGCCCCTCAAAAAGCCTATTTAAAACAGTTTTCCACAAGATTTGTTCTTTGCTGACATTTTCCGAGTATCTTGATACTGTCCTAAAGTATGACACCCATGACCTCAGCATTATCAGGAAACCTTACCAAATGAGATTATCTCTTTAGGAATCGTGGGTAAGTCAATTCTTATGAAACTCCTGTCCCAACAGATAGGATTTAATTTCTTTCCTCTGAGCTTTACACTCAAAACCCAGTCCTTGAGAATAGAGAAACGGTTCTCAAAATTTCTTCAGTTCCAGCCAACTCCCCCCAGATAAATTCTCATTAAGAGAGGGCCTATCGGTGAGTTCCATCACATAAGATGACCAGCATTTATTCAGATGGGATTGAGGGTTGAGATTACAAATTGTTTAATGAAATAGAAAATTCAGAACACAGAAAGGAGAAAACTTTGGCTGGCAGTCACTAACGTTTCCTACTGCGCAAAAGGAAAACACATCCTTCTTTCTTTTTAAAAAGAAGCACATTCTCAAATACTAAAACCACATTTGATTACTGATGCACTTAGAAGGGGTATATGTAACTTCCATGCATGACCACATGCTCTTCCAAAACTGTCAAAATAATAATAAAGTAATGGAAGAGGAAGAATAGTATTTCAGGGGGTGCCTGGGTGGCTCAGTCATTAAGCGTCTGCCTTCGGCTCAGGGCGTGATCCCGGCGTTATGGGATCGAGCCCCACGTCAGGCTCCTCTGCTGGAAGCCTGCTTCTTCCTCTCCCACTCCCCCTTCTGTGTTCCCTCTCTCGCTGGCTGTCTCTGTCAAGTAAATAAATAAAATCTTTAAAAAAAAAAAGAATAGTATTTCAGACCACTCAAACTATTGATTATTTCCACTAATGATGAGAAGCACCAGTGCAAGAAATAAAAATCTTCAGATAATCCAATAAATGCATTGGCTACGTCAGATCTGTGCTTTGCAAAATACTATATTAATATAAAATAACCACTCAGACACCCATTTGTCATCATGCAGGGTTTTGTTTTCCTTACCAAATGGTAACTAAGTATATGAATTAAATAAATTATAAGGTAGAACACTGTACCTAATTAATAACGGGAGAAACTAAAAACTCTGCAAAATCAGAATGTAATGGACTTCATCTATTCACGAGCTAATGTAAAAAAATGCATCTCTGACTAAATAGGTCTGACCTTGTTTTCAATTCCAAATTTTTGAACTTCAGACCAAATAAAGTGGATTTGGATAGACATGACATCCTCAGACTTACAATGTTTTAGCTGAAGTGTTTAGAATCCTTCCTGTGTCTCTAAATAAAAGGAAGTTCAGGCGCACATGTTAATGATTAATTTACACCAACTCATCAAAATGTATTTCCTCCTCTTGTGACAACTTATACACAAAGAGTCCTTGGATAACTTTGATGAGCCAAATTAGCATTTCCCCCTTGTATAATGAGGAAATCCCATTTTTTATGAATGAACAAGTCACAGATGATATCACTTAGGGATCATCACAGGTTTCAGGGAAATAAGTAATTTCAAGAGAGTGATTTGAGGAGTGACATGATGCTTCCCACCCCAATCTATTCCATACCTGACACCATCCGGTCTAACTCAAAGATTGCTTCATGAGTTAGACAACAATTGCAATTACTTATATTCCAAAGGACACTGTTTAAATGAATGACACACCTCAGTGTACCAAACTCGATCATTTTTTCTCTTAAAAGGTGAACAAACCTGATGAATCACTGAACTCTACATCTGAAACTAATAATACATTATATGTTAATTCACTGAATTTAAAATAAAAAAATAAATAATAAATAAAAAATTTCCCTAAGGAAAAAAAAGAAGGTAAACAAAGTGCTACCCTTTGGCAAAGGCAAGAAAAGGAAGGGTTTTTTTTTCCCAAAATGAAGTGCAAATGTGACCATAAGTTTATGAATAAGAGAGAAACAAATAAGAGGACTACGAAAAACAAAAACTACCCTGAAGAACAAGGCTTCACACAGTGATGTAGATAAGATTCGGTTCCAATTTTCAAATTTACTTATATATACTGGGATCTATGGATTTCAAAAAAATTTGAATGTGTGCAATCATCAGGGACTCAACTATTATACTGATTATTCGTATACTTAAATCTGAAATTGCTGTACCCATTATAATCTACAATTTCATAAATTGGAATATCTATACATAGTGTTAATATAAAATAGTCAATGGAAAATAATTCCCTTGTTTCTGAAAGAAATCTCAGCAAAGCTGTCATAATCCACATGACATTATAGTATTTAATGGGTTTGCCACATTTTTAGTTCTACAGAGGTCTGAATTCACCTGACAAATGTCTTTTTAAAATTGTTTTCTTTTGGGGCACCTGGGTGGCTCAGTCGGTTAAACATCTGCCTTTGGCCCAGGTCATGATGGGATCAAGACCTGTATCCACATAGAACTCCCTGCTCAGTGGGGAGCCTTCTTCTCCCTCTCCCTTTGCTGTTCCCCCTGCTTGTGCTCTCTATGTCAAATAAATAAATAAAATCCTTAAGAAAATTTTTTTCTTTTCCATTTTTGTTTTCAGATTACAAAAGTAAAACAGAAATGCAAATGAATAGAAATCGAAATTTCCTTGCAATTCCCTCCTAGCCCAACATCAAAAGATAAATTTTTCCTCCAGTTTGATAGGGATAAATTTGAATGTTCATGATCATTTACAAAGTGGTAGATTTCTACAAGTGCACTCTGTCATATATATAATTTCCATAAAATCTTCCCAACATGCAATCTGCACTGGTGATGAATATTAAAAGAAGTGAATATACAGCATTTTTCCATTGATTCAGTACACAATAAATATGTCTATATATAGAGATCATGTGAGCATATAAATAAACAGAAAATGTTTATATGTGTATTCACAGATAAACACATGCATCTGTTTGATATAAATATGCATTTAAACGAACTCAGATCCTCAGTTAATCAGGCAAGTTCCCAAACTGCTCCATCAGGTGTATCATATCTCTATATTACATAAATATTCCAACCAAAGGAAATGAACGACTGGTCTAAATGTCATTTATATACAATATGTAAACACAATGGTTCAAAAAAATTAACAATTCAAAATTAAATAAGTTTATCCTTACTTTCTGGTATCTAGAGCTCTCCTAGACAGGAGTAATATATATGTGTGTGTGTAAAGCCAACTGTTACAACAGGCTGAAACATGGTACACTCTTCCAAAATTAATTCTGTTATCAGACATATCACAATGTAGATATATTATAAATACCTAAACACTGTCAGTATTTAATGGATGACAAAAAAATGTTTCCCCCTGGGGCGCCTGGGTGGCACGGCGGTTAAGCATCTGCCTTCGGCTCAGGGCGTGATCCCGGTGTTGTGGGATCGAGCCCCACATCAGGCTCCTCTGCTGAGAGCCTGCTTCTTCCTCTCCCACTCCCCCTGCTTGTGTTCCCTCTCTCGCTGGCTGTCTCTATCTCTGTCGAATAAATAAATAAAATCTTTAAAAAAAAATGTTTCCCCCAGTTCCTATAGCCATATCCATTTGGATATCCTGCTTTATAAATATCCTTTGCATACACTTATTTCAAGCCTTAAGGCCTAGAAATTCTGGACTTCCCTTGGCATTCTAACATTGGTTAGATAAATGTTTCAAATCAAATTGTCATCTTATCACTCGTTACTAATTAAATACAGAAATAAGTACAGCATACTCTTGCATTTAAAGAGTATATGGACTATTGGGAATATAAGTACGTACATTGACAATATAGCTTAAAGGACAAGAATAGAGACAAAAGCAGGGGTTATGGGATAACAAAGATGGTGAGGAAATTCAGACGAGGAATATAGGGGCTCAATGAAAACTTATCAAAAGAGGTGTAATGATAGAACTAATTCTTGAATTCCAGAAGAGAATATAGACAGAAGAATATGCAAAAAGGTATAGAACTAAAGAAAATAGTCACACTATACCTGCACCTTGCCAGGACTGTGGCAATATCATGGCTTGGACCACATCACGTGGGATCTTATATATTCTGCTCAAGTGGTTACAGTTCATCTTGAAGACGGCTCACCCCGGCTATTCTCCACATGGTCTCACAACCCAGCACACTAACCTAGGCATTCACACATGATGGTACCAGGTTTTCAGAGAATCAGAGTAAAGCCATGAGGCCTGAGGCCAAGGTTCATAAATCACCCAATATGATTTCCACAAAAAAAGTCACAAGGCCAGCCCAGATTCAAAGGGTGGGGAAACAGACTACCTCTGAAATGCAAATAAACGTTAGGCTTTTACAATCCACCACAGTGGGACATGAGAAAAGGATGAATTCAAATTAATTAATTAATGAATTCATGGATCGATACTGATACTATTCACTGAGTTAGAGCTTACTATGAGAAATGTGGAACTGGGGGAAAGATAATAAGTGGTATTATTATTTTCATGTTAACCTTGAGAAGTTGAGAAAACACCTAAGTGGAAATATCCAGTCGGGATTTAGACATGCATATCTAGAGCTTGGACGAGACATCTGGAATGGAAATATAGATTCAGAAATCATCAACTTACAAGTGGTAGACATGTGGTTGAAACTATAGGAATAAATGAACTGCCCAGGGAGAGTGGATGGATTTAGAGGGGAATAAGGAGAACATGAGGTTTTAGATAACACTAGCATGTTTGAAGGGTAGGTGGAAGAAGACAGATAAGAGAAAAGGAATACATAAAAAAGTAACAAAATCTGGAGTGTGAAAGATAGAAGTCAATTGAAAAGAAGTTTTTAAGGAAGCAGGAAGAGTGAAAAGTTTCAAATCCTAGAGAGAAATTAAGGACTAAAATGTGCTCATTACCATAATAACAAGAAGGAAACATAGATATTCCAGAACTCATTACTCACTATGATTCTAGGGACTTCCCAATTAGGCTATGGTCTGATTTACAGATACCAGTTTCTATTACACAGAGAAGCCATGGAAATTTTAAGATCATTCTGAATATGAACCAACCTGACATAACTACTGTTGAGCACAACTCCTTACACTGTACACCATCATTCTAGCACTATCCTGTGCATATTAAAAACAGACACTATGGGGCACCTGGGTGGTTCAGCCAGTTAAGCATCTGCCTTCAGCTCAGGTCATGATCGCAGGGTCCTAGGATCAAGACTAGCATTGGGCAACCTGCTCAGGGGGGAGCCTGCTTCTCCCTCTCCCTCTGAGCCTCCCCCTGCGTGTGCTCTCTCTCTCTCTTTCTCTCTCTCTCTCAAATAAAATCTTAAAAAAAAACCCAGATATTAGGACAAAGCAATTTTAATGAATAATATTCTCTATCAGGAAGATACACCCAACACATTCTAATCACATGGCAACACTGGTGACTAGGAAAATAGAATCCATATATACACAACTCTAACTCAGAAAAGTCTTCCTTTCTAACATTCTACCAGCTTCTGTTATAGAACTATAGAGCTCAAGGGCAGACAGAGAAAACAAGGATCAAAAACGTCATTTTGGATTTTACAAAAACCTAGAAAGGCCTGAAAAAAAAAAAACAACAAGTAAAAATCTGAGATAGTAAGGAAGAAGAATCACGTGGAAAGTATATGTTTTACTATTAGAATAAGGCAGGATAAAAGGGAAAAGAGGGAGGAAAGAAAGTGTTATGGGCACAATATGACATCAAGGAGAAGCTCTGATTCAGAATGTCAGCACCTGACACAGCACCCCAGACAGCCCTTAGGCTGTACTTGAAACAACCATGGGGTAGGAAGCCAAAGACATAGGGGGTAGGGGGATAATCCGTGGATTAAAAAGTTTTGAATGGTCATTAAGAACAAATTGGAAACCGAAGCAACACAAGAAAACTTTAAGAAAATATTTATAACCTTAAATGAAATTGGGCTACCAGACCTAAGTGAATTATATTCCAAAGAAATAAGAATAATAGCAACAACAAATTACGTTACATATTCCAAGAAAAAACAATAATAACAACAGAAATTCTCAGTATGAGCCAGGTATGTTACATACAGCATTGCTAACCTTCACAACTCCTCTTGCCAAGTAGGCAGTATTATTTACATTTCACAAAGGAAAATACTAAGGCTGACATTTTATAACAACAAGTAAATATTGGAGACAAAAGTTGAACACAAACCTGATTCCAAGGCTATTCTCTTTCCGCTGTAGGTCAGGCTGCCCTGTTTCTATATACCAATGGTAATATTTGAATGAACTTGTGAAGGATTTTGGAAGACAAGAGATATATCGGTGCTTCTTAATTTTTCATAAAGGAAAGAGATGAGTGAAATATTAGTTAATCTTGATTATTAAAAAGAGGATTTTATAAATACTTTTCTAGGATTCCACGTATTTTCATAAATAACAAGCTATACAAAAGTAATATCATTTCCCTTTTCAAAAGGTAAGGTTTGGGTGACTGGTAGATCAGGGAAAATATACATAAGCATACAGCAACTCGCCACCAGCAGGGCATCTGACGAAGCCAGCCTCAATACTCTTAATGCAAAAAAAGTAGCAAAATACAGGTTAGGTACTGGAAGAGTTCGATTGATTTGTACCTGAGACATTTATAAGAATTTGGTAATATGCGAAGCACTGATCTTAGAACATCAGTGGCATTTGATAGTCTGGCTCATTCAAAATAATCATTAATTATTTGGAAGAAAATTTTGACATTTGGCTTATCAACTTTGTCAGTGATAGGGAACTCAAAAGAGAGTGAGCACATTGGATAAACAAGAGAGGGACCAACTCGATCAACAAGAAGAGTTATTCATATACTTATGCAGAATCTTACCCACGAGTCTAAGTAGTAAAGTGTTCGAGTAAAGACTGGGGAAATCATGTGTCTAAAGCCACATATGTAAATAACATCATCTTTGGATGGACTGACTACACATTTACTATGAAGCAGGTATATAATATACATATTTATACATGGATGTGATCCTGGGAAATAATCCAATAAATACAATTAGTAAGATAAAATAGGTAGACCTGTTCTACTCTAGGAAAGATGGACAAAGGAGATACCTGGGGCTAGGTCCTTTATGGACTCCACAGTAGCAAAGCACATATACAAAGGAGGAAGAGCGAGATAGCAAGGGAGGCAAAAACAATAACATGCGAAGAACAGTTGAAAGAACCAAGGAGACAGAGTCTAGAAAACAAAAGGATTTTGAGTAGCTTCAAATATAATTGGACTGCTAATAGATAAGGAAACCAGGTTTGTTCCAGTTTGCCTATATGATTAATAGATGGAATTATGACAATAGAGATTTTGAATGGACCTACATTGGGAAACTATTTTCTAATGAATAGGGATGTCCATAATTGAAACCAGATAATGGCACAGATGGAATTCTTCCAACCACAGGTTAACAAGTAGAGATTGATGAACAAATCAGAATATTAGAGTTCAGAGTTTTGAGACATGAAAGAAATCTTAGACATCATTTTCTAGTACAACACTTTCACTTGACATGTACAGAGAATAATATAGAAAGGGGAAGTGACCGATCTAGTGTATCACAGGCAGTACTTAAATTGAGGATTTCTTACTTTAAGTCAAGCACTCTTTTCATATGGCAAATCATGGGGATTGCATTATCGGATGGGGGTTTATACTACAGGTCTACTGAAAATTCTTCCAGTGCAAAAACTCTTTTAGGCATAGGCAAATTATTTAGTAGACAGAGAGCTGGTAGGAAGAAAGGTCCCCTAACAGAAGGAACCCCAGGAGAAGTCTAATTTTATTCCCTGTGACATACTAAAGATATACTCTCCCTCCATCACTCAAATGTGGTCCCCTCTCTTACACAAATTCCTTCAGAAATGCTAAGGGAGAGCATGTGTTACCTGTACCACTATCTATCCCATTCATTTATAATATGGTATGCAGCACAAATCACCTGTTTTGAATGGACTATGATCTTCTTGTCTAAGCACTGCCATGAAATTTACTATGAGACTTTTTGTAAAAACTTGTCCCTTTCTGGGGGCGCCTGGGTAGCGCAGCGGTTAAGCATCTGCCTTCGGCTCAGGGCGTGATCCCGGCGTTGTGGGATCGAGCCCCACATCGCCTGCTTCTTCCTCTCCCACTCCCCTGCTGTGTTCCCTCTCTCGCTGGCTGTCTCTCTGTCAAATAAATAAATAAAATCTTTTTTTAAAATTAAATTAAATTAAAAAAAACAAACTTGTCCCTTTCTGGATGAGAATTAGCTCATGTTTTAAGTGAAAATACTGGACCAAATAACCTATAATGGTTCTCCCAAATATGACACTTGATAATCCTAAATCAAATGGAATTTTCTGTTGAGAAAATCAAAGCGCATAACAAGTTACTGCAATTCAAAAATTACCTAATCATTCATATGTGTGCATATATATTTATTTAAAAGTTCCTTAATATTTCACTGATCTACTTATTATAACTTGTAATTCTCTTCTCTGTACTGTCATCCAACCTAAGGACAGATGTATAATCAGTATGATAAATACCTTTAACAAAAATTACATATAGAGAATAAGACTAATATTTATATTAATCACATTATGACTAGCTTCTAATGGATGGAGTGGTTATGATTCCTCAGACATGATTTGACCAAAAATACACCTGGGACTACATAACAGTAAGCAGCATAACCCTAAGCTCTACTGTATTTGACTTAGACTTGATTGTGCAACAATAAATCTCTTAGAAATAAGCATCTATATCAAAATTAGTCATGACATTATTCCTTTAGGGTTATATTTGCTGAGTCTATATTCAATTTTCAATTTTCTTTCTGCCACTTTAATATGAAAATTGTTATAGTAAACATTGGATTTCAAGAAGAGCTATCAGTCTACCTATAGGAGTGAAATACATTTTTCCCTCATGAAATTAATCCAGTGCTCCAGAACTTACTTTCTCCACACTCCCAATTTCACAGCATCAGGGTCTATAGCCCCAAAACAAGTTTTCTGGCTCATTCATCTGTGTTTCCCAGCAGAGCATGAAAGCCAGAGGTTTAGCATCGCCCATTAACCAGTTAATATTCAAGAACACAATAGCCTTAGCTAGCCATCATCTCTAAACAAAACGCAGGGCCAATAGAAAAAAAGGGTAGCACAAACTGACAAGTTAAAAAAAGGTGGTAATTTGATAAAGACGGGGGGCATTCTCAAAAATTCAACTTTGTTTGATAGCAGTATGATATAGTACAGGGACCAACACCTTTTCTGCAAAATTACAGGTAATAAATATTAGCCTTTGTGGGCCATATGGACTCCATCATCACTACTAAACTTGCCATTATGGCATGAAATCAGCCATAGGCATCTAGGGAATATACAATGAAATGAGCATGGCTATGTTTCAGCAAAACAGGTGACAGATCAGTTTTGGATCATGGACTACAGTTTTCCAACCCCTGGTATACTAGATTGATTCTGAGAGATAGGGCCTCAAATAGCAGTTATATCATTTATTAGAACAGTGACCCTAGGCCATTTACTTAACATTTTTCAGATTTCATTTCATCAAGTATAAAATATAGTTAATAATATTTTGTAGGGCTATCATGAGAGTTAACTATGATGGCAACGAATTGAATTGCGTCACCTCAAAACTAATAAATTGAAGTCATAATTCTCAAAGTATCTTTTTTTGAGATACACTTGAAGAGGTAAATAAGGTTAAAGCAGGTCATAAAAGAGGGGCCCTTATCTGATAGCGTTGCGGCCTTTTAAGAAGAGAAAGAGCTCTCTCACACTCTCACCCTCTCTCTCACTTCTTTCTCTCTCCCTCTCTCTCTAGTTCTTGCACACAGAGTAAAGGCCATGTGAGAACATAGTTAAAAAGGCAGGTGTCTATAAGACACAAAAACAGCATCTAGGACTTCTAGCTCTCAGAAGTGTAAGAAAAGAAATTTCTGTTGTTTCCACCATCCAGTCTATGTTATTTTGTTATGGCAGCTGGAGCAGACTAATACGCTGTGATCAAGTAAACAAAATGTTTAGTAAGGGCCAGTCACATGGTATAGTGTTTCATACATGCAAGCTCAATTTCCTTAACCAATTTTCATTTCCCCGTAAACATAAAGCAAGCCCTAGATTGACAGAATGAAACTAGAGAGATGATAAATGATATTTAAATATACCTGTGAAATGAACATTTAAAGTTAATCCACACTGAAATGCTGACATAAACTCTATGTTGAACCCATGGTCTGAGGGACTTAAAACAACCCAATGCTAAAGGAGTTCATTAAAGACATTTCTATAGTATAGAATTAAGAACTATCTTAAATCCTACTCACCCTCATACTTTTTTTGTTAACTTCTTAAACACTTCTCAAATGCATTCCAACACTGCTATTTATTCCAGGTCCTCATCCTGGTTGCCTAAAGGACCCCAGCATTACCTTCTTTATTAGCTTCCCTGCTTCTCGTCTTCTTCCCTTCTACATTAGGACAAACTGCTGTATGTAACTTGCAAGTATAACTATGTTTAAATACACCCAATTAGCCATGAGTTAGATGTAACCTCCTAAATATACATGCAACCATTTTAAAAGAATGAGACTGATTTGAATGTGTGCACATGATAAAATGCTCAATATACATTGTTGAAAAAGCAAGCTAAAAAAAATACAACATATGATCCTGTTTGTGAAAGTGCACTAGTAAGGTTATCTCTCAGATATAGCTAGACAAATAGAAAGACAGGTAGGTGGACGCAACATAAACACATGCATTTTATAAACATATATACCATCTAGCTCTTTAATTTTGAATATAGACCTATAATCAATGACAGACAAACTCATGGGTTAGCACATAAATTTAGGAATTCACATGGTGATGTTCTGAAGCTACAGGAAACATTCAGTGGGTATGAGCACTTAGGAAATAAATTGACTACAATATAGATTTTCCAATAAAAGAAAAATCATTCAAAGATATACATGCTGTCTTTTCAATGAAAGGTGTGTTGGGATTGCCAATCCTGACCAAGATGGTGTCATAACCTATACTTTATCTCTCCCGCTGATAACACCTATGATCAAACAAAATACAAAAGTCTCCACCTAAGGGCTCTAGAAAGTAAACAGTAGAAGCAGATTGAAGACTATAGTCACAACTTAATTAATGGTAATCTTCACAGATTTTCTCCCCTTCTTTTTATCCTGCATTTCACTTGAAGGGATATATAAATGCACTATAGTTAGCAATGTACACAAAAAATTCCAGGAGTAACTCCTTATTTATACTCAGAGGACATATTTGGGGAGCCAGTGAAAGGCAAAGAATGTGGAATAATCACATTCTTGTCTAAAAAACATTTTAAATAAACTGTCTATTGTAGAACAATTTGGATAATAGGATTCTTCTGAAGATAATACAAAGAATACCTTTATACTGACACCCACCCAATTATTAACAACGTACATTACTATGTAACATTTGCCATAATAATGAACCAATACTGGTACATTATTATAAATTAAAGTCCATACTATTTAGATTTCCTCACTTTTTCCCCAACGACTTTTTCTGTTCATGGCTCTCACACATGATACTACATTTCATATAGATACCATGTCTCCTCAGGTACTTGTGAGTTTCGTAGACATTCCTCATTTCTGAGGACACTGACAGACATAAGGAAATAGTGGCAAGGTATTTTTTTTACAATTTCCTTCAACTGGGATTTATCTAAAGTTGTAATTATGATTATTCTGATGTAACATGTTCTGGGGAAGAAGATCACAGAGATAAGAAGTCCTTCACATAACATCATATCAAGGAATCATGGAATCAACATATCTCATCACTGTTGATATTAACCTTCATCACTTGGCTTGAGGCATTCTGGTAAGGTTTCTCAGTGGAAAAATAATTATTGCTTCCCTCCCTTTCCATAATGTACTCTTCGGAAAATAGTCACTATGTGCAGCCCAAACTTAATAAAGTAAGAGTTATTCTCTACCTACTTACAGACTATCACCTCTTTAAGGACAGAGTATCTACATAAATTATTTGGGATTTTTCTCCACGAGAGATTATTCTGTTCTTGCTCATTTATGTCCTTCTCCAATCATTTATTTATATCAGTTTTACACATAAATATTTATTTTATACTTTAAGATATAATGTAATGCTATTTTAGGTATTGCATCAAAAATTCTTTCAACTTTCACAATAAGCAGCTCTTTCACGTGTCTCCCAGTATCCTTTGACATAACCCAACGTTGCATTTTGGATCTTTTATTTTGGGAAGAGGAGCACTTTCTTGGTCCAAGCTCATTTTTTTTTCAAGCTCATTTTATTTATATTCTGCCCCACTACTACAATCAATCAGTCTTTTCTCAGCGGATCACAGTTTTCTTTTATTTGAGAATGGTATTAGAAACCAAGATCTGATGCTAAGCAATGTCATTGATACTTGATTGTTCCTACTTCTTTGCTTTCTCCACTGAAAGAGGAAAGAAAAATACATGTGTGTATACTAATTCTTATATATAAATGTAAGTCTCTCTCTCTATATATAGATAAATATAGATATAAATATAGATCCATTTTTATCTATATTAAGCAAAATATGAGTTCAAAATAATGTCTCCAACTCTAAACCATTAAAACATGAATCAGTCCGGGTACCCCCCTGCGCTTACTTCTCTACAACCTTCCATGGCAACATTGAGAAAACTGGCTCCTACCATCTGCAATCAATTTACTTAATTGTTTCATTCCAGTATACATCGGGTACAGTGGTTTCAAAATCGTCAACCCATACGCCATAGGAAACAATTTTATCAACTAGAGTACAATGCTTATATGTAGTTCTGTATGACTTTAGTCTTAGTTTCCAACCATTTTTAAAATTAATAGGTAAAGACCTTGTTCCCCCACTCTGTTCACTAGTTTCGTACGTTTGTGATACATTCAGATTCTTTCGTCATATTCTTCAGTGCTTCCTGGGATGCCCGAAGTTCCTAAGTCATTTTTAAATTTCTATACATTAAGATTTGCTCTTTACTGTGAAGTTTTCTGGGTTTTGATGAATGCAAACTGTCATTTAGCCACCATTATAGCATCATATTGAATAGTTTCTCTCCCCTAAACAAATCTAGTATTTTAACCCTTCAACCATTCCCATGCCCTCTGGCAAACATTATCTTTCTTACTGATTTGATGCTTTTGACCTTTCCAGAAAAATCATAAAATTGGAATCAAGCAGTATGTAATTTTTTCAAATTGGATTCACTCACTGAACAATATCCATTTATGGTTCCTCTATACCTTTTGTGGCTTGATTGCTCATTTTTTAATCACTGAATAATATTATATTGTAGAGATGGACCACAGTTTATTTATCCTCCCACCTACTGAAGGACATTCTGGTGGCTTCCACATTTTGGCAATTATGAATAAGGCTGCTATAACATTCATGTGCAGTTTTGTATATAGACATACGTTTTCAACTCATTTGGGAAAATGCCAAGGAGCGCGACTGCTGGATTACATGGTAAGGCTAAGTATAGTTTGAAAGAAACTCTCAACCTGTCTTCCACATTATCATTTTGCACTCCCACTAGATGTAATGAGAGTTCTTGCTCTGCATTCTCACCAGCAGTTGGTATTGTCAACTTTTTGGATTATCTTCATTCTAAGAGGTGTGTAATGATATTTCATTATTGCTTCCATCCCCGTCATTTTGCTACATTTTATCTCTCTTTTCCGTCTTACCATGACTTTGGGGGCATCCCCAAACCTTATGTTGCACTGCTACGGTAGAAGCAGCCTCACCATTTAAAATCTTATGGGAAGGTCTAAAGTCTTAAAAGAAACCTTTCTTTTTGGCCATAGGAGTCAGGGGTAATGGTCCCTCAGGTGCTGGAGAATATGGTAAGAATCCCTGTAGAAGACAGCTAGAATAAAAAATCCCATTGTAGGGGTCAAAGGCAAGCTGCCCAAAAAGAGCCACTTTGTAATAAAGATTATTTTCAGT
This sequence comes from Ailuropoda melanoleuca, assembly GCF_002007445.2. Classification (NCBI taxonomy): domain Eukaryota; kingdom Metazoa; phylum Chordata; class Mammalia; order Carnivora; family Ursidae; genus Ailuropoda; species Ailuropoda melanoleuca. The sequence continues at coordinate 85,502,152 of NC_048238.1, read as the reverse complement.
TAAAAGTAATCAAAATCCAACAGATGCAGGGAAAGCTCTCTGACAGCTCCTCAACTGTCTAAATTTGCATTGCAAAGGAAATCCTATACCAAGAAGACAGATATTAACAGAGACTCCCCTTTACAAAGAGACTTAACTGCTTAATAGGACAACCTTCTTTTTCAAAACAGCTTTCACCTTCCTGCTAATGGCCTTCTCCCCTTTGTATCCTCAGACCCTACCCTCTCATTAGTTCATATAAGCTTCACATAGCCTCACTGTCTTTAGAAATCCTAGGTCCCTGTGGATTTCCTGTAGGTAAGCCTAATAAATTTGATTTTCTTCTATCAATCTGGCTCATAACAATGTGATTCTTAGTCAAGCTAGAAGAATGATAGGACAGAAGTTTTTCCCTCCCAACAGTTCGCATAATCAGTAGTACACTTTAATTCACCAGACACCACATATTCCAAACAATGACACAGCTAAGACATCTTTGGGGTATCTAACAGGCAGTAAGCAAAACATTTCTTACCATGTCAGCCGTAACAGGGTCTCTATCTAGAGAGTCCAGTCCAGTGGAGCAAGAATGTTGAGAGTCCTTTTTCTCCCTTTCTACACTTACATTAGCAGGAAAAATTATTTGTAGAACTATTCACAGGGGCTTAGCAAGGCTTAGGTTAAATTTGGTGAAGTACTCAGGTTACTGACCCATTTCATCTTAGATATGGTCTTTGTATTCTTTTCTCTGTATCTTTTCTTGTACCCAGGAGGTAAAAGCTGTTGCTAAGGGGCAGCTCAGAAGCCAAAGCCACAAAAAGACAGGCAGTGGTGGAGAACTTAAAGTATGTTAGAGCATTTACCACATCCAAAAGAGTACCGCGATATGGTAACTTGGACAGGTGATGGTTAGATTGACACAAGGTCATCTGCCATCCTCATGACAACTTCCATCCATCAAGGTACACAAAAACCAACATAATCTAGAACCCCACAACACATTGCTCTTAGGTGTCAGTGTGGCTCAAAGAGTCCCAAAGCTTGGCCAAGACTATTAATGTGTATATATTTTTCCCTTCATCCTATTCCATGTCCTAAGAATATGGCTTTATGATCAGTGAGAATATTCTCTTTGGTCTCTACCATCAGAGAATGGAGATGAGGGAGCAGAGGCCTAGCTGAGTACAAAGCATAAGCTGACACCCTGCAACCTCCCCTCCCCCCCCAATCCTGGGTGAGATATGAGCTACATTCTTCCAGGAAGCCCAACTATCTTAATGTTAATGCCTTGCTAGAGGGAAAAACAACCTTAATTTGACAAAGGCAAGGCCTCTGGTAGGTCCTCCTTAACAAAGTAAAGTTCTTTTGAAAATTTCCCTTTTTCCCTACCTCCCCCAACCCCATAGTATATAATCAATTGCTCCTCACAGCCCCAGAGCAGCTCTTTCCGTCCATGGTCCTGTCCCCATGCTTTCATAAAACCACCATTTTGCACCAAAGACATCTCAAGAATTCTTTCTTGGTCCTCAGCTCCGGACCTTCCCCCACCAAACCTCACCTGTATTCCAAAACCACATCACACTTACCAGGATGCACTTTGGTGGCCAGATAGACTGGGGATCTAACTCTGACTCTATCTCTGTCTAACCAAGTCAGCTCTCAAGGGGTGCCGCGGAAGTTTCCAGCCCATAGAAACCGTTGTCGTGTCAACCTTTGTTGCTTGTTAGTGCTATAAACATTCCAGTATCCCCCAACACAGTGTAAAAGGATTAGGAGGGGTCTGTGCCTGGAGGCGTCTGTATTGTATGGATAGGGGTTTCTAGGAATTGTCCTGCATTCCGCACACCCACCATCCCAACCTGCAGGTAGCAGGAAGGCTGAAGAATGTTGTTTGTGAGACACCTGTGGCATGAGTGACCTCAGGAGCCTGGTTAGTCAACTTGAGCTGGCCTCCAGGTCAGAACTGGCCCTTTCCGTCTAAAGGCCAAGAGCTGAAAATTTTGCCTTACATCTCCTCCTGCTCCAGGCTAGGGTGGCCCCCCAGAATAGAATCCGGGAGGGGAGGACAGCACAGATGGCCCAGGCTCCTTGAAGATTTAAGACACGATAACATAGAAATGTAGCTCACTCCGAACTACACATAGGCAAACAAATGTTTAACTTCAGAGCCCATCCTTTGCCCTCTAAATATGGCCCTTATCGGGATGGTCAGATGGAAGTCTCAGCTGCGAGGAGGGTGTTTTGCCCCGGCCTCTGAGGACCCCAGCCTGACAGTCTCTGCAGGGCATCCCCCGCTACTGAGGATGGACGTTCTAAGTAGCTGATTTCATGTAACTCTTTCTCATTCTCCTTTACCTCTTACTATTGCCCTCATCTATGTGTACATTTCCCTTTTCTTCTTTCTGTTTCTATCAGATTTTTATAATATCAATAAAGTGTTTTTCCCCTTTGAAACCGAAAACAGGGCTGTGGTGAATCTTTTCTTTAGAACAGTGTCTCACAATTTGTGGGAGCCTGAAAAACTGATTTCATGACACCATCCTTACCACCTGTGAAACGAAGGTCTATGCTTTCTTAGACTAATTTTGGGAGTACGTTTTTGGATCATAAGGAAGTATCGCCTATGCATTCTTTGGGTACATCTTACATTTTTGGGTAACCCATTAAGGTTTCCTGGTTTGAGCTGCTATTAGATCCTACTTATCAGTGCCAGACGATGGATCCTTCAAATTGGCTATATTGAAAAGAAAAATATTCTTTATAGCGAGCTCTCAATTATCTTATTAGTATAATGGCTACCCTTAGAGACACCGTTGACAGGATGAAATTATAGAACTTAGACGTAAGACATAGAAACAAATATCAACATATAATGTAAATGCCCCTTAAAATCTGGCCTCATCTGCCTGTTTTAACTTACCTTTTCCTATAAGAATTACAAAGAGCATTCAGGCCTAATCTCTAAGTTCAAAGTGTACATATTGCTCATGTAAATGCTGAAAGACAGGAGTACATTTAACAAAGCACCTGAAAATGAAAACAGAGCTTGCTATGCTTCTACCTTCTGGGGATTAATATTCAAGTTGGACGAGTGTCAGGCATTCCCATACAATGTCCTTTGCAGGGGTACCTTTGACCCCCCTACTAGAAAAGAATTCATGTCTCCCTGATAGCAGCAAAATCTTTAATAAAGCCCTTTTACCTTCATATTTAAAAGATCCTAGAAAATTTAGAGAAAATTCAAAAGGTTAATAACTTATTCACTCACTGCCTTCCCTATACAGAGGAAAGGGAGACCAAAATTTCTCCTAGTCCATTCTACTAATGGAACCCAAGATTGAATATAAAGGCTTTTATTAAAATGCTTTATACAGATAAAAACCTTTTGAATTACCATTTCAGTTGAAGTTCACCATGATATAAAGAAACTAATTTACTTAAAAAGGCAGCCTACTTGCTTAATATTTACGTTGTAATTTTGTTCTTTGGGGAATTAAAAACAACTCTGTCTGAAAATCTCTACAAAAACAGGAATACAACTCTAGAAACCAGGCAAAACAGACCTCTGAAATTGCTTCTGGATATTGTAAGAGATCAAGATATTGGAACATAATTGTCCTGTACTTAGAAGAAAGAAGGTTGAATTTGAAATCACAATAACCTTGAAACTTTGAAAAAAATCATTTTGCATTCTTTCTGTCCCTTGAAATTATAAATCTTGTTTTTAAAATGAAAACACAGTTCACAATTGCCTGAAACTAAAAAAATAAAAAGGAAAAGGAGATTTTCTTTTTTTAAAATATAAACTGCTAAAATGGCTTTTCAGTCTAGACCCTAGCACCTCTCAGAACAGATACGTACCAACCATCCACTTTGGAGAAGCGCATACTTGCTCTGCCTTTGTGACATAATTTTCTACCAATCCCATCTTCTCTAAGACCTAAGAACCATTCTTACAAGTATCAAGAATTAGGGGTGCCTAGATGGCTCAGTTGGTTAAGCGCTTGCCTTCTGTTCAGGTCATGATCTCAGGGTCCCAGGATCTCCCTGCAGGGAGCCTGCTTCTCCCTCTCCCTCTGCTGCTCCCCTTGCTTGTACTCTCTCATTCTCTCTCAAATAAATAAATAAAATCTTAAAAAAAAAATTAGGGAGACCCTTAGGAAAAAGTTTTTCAAAAACAAGAAAAAAGGAGGAGAAGTATTTGGAAAGGGGGTTTTAATGTCTTTTCCACAAATACTAGTAAGAACTTGGGCTAGAAGATTGTTTACATCTTGTCTATGAATGTGTGTGCATGCATCTCGTCTGTGTATATGTGTTTATAAATGTTATAAATATGAGATAGTTTTTCTACTCCAGATGGTATTGCCAAAAATTCATTTGTGAAGGAGCTCTATTTACTTGGTTTGAAGGCAAGTGCTTGTAAGAACTTGGCATTCCAAAACTCTAAAAGATAAAAACTAGGGACACCGGGGTGTCTCAGTTGGTTAAGCGTCTGCCTTTGGCTCAGGTCATGATCCCAGGGTCCTGGGATGGAGCCCCGCTTCAGGCTCCAACAGGGAACCTGCTTCTCCCTCTCCCTCTGCTGCTCCCCCTGTTGTGCTCTCTTTCTCTATCTCTCTGACAAATAAATAAATAAATCTTTTTAAAAATATCTTTAAAAAAAAAGATAAAAACTAACCAAAATCCACCCATTTCTTGACTGGATTTCTTGTTTTCTGGGTTGATGAGGGAGCAGACGTCTAGCTGAAGACAAAGCACAAGCTGACACCCTGCAACCACCCTCCCACCCCCACTCCTGGATGGGACATGTGTGACATTTCTCCAGGAAGCTCCCAACTGTCTTAAGGCTAATGCCTTCCTAGAGGGAAAAACAACCTTAACTTGACAATGGCTAGGCCTCCAGTCCTCTTTAGCATAGGAAAGTTCTTTTGAAAACCTCCCTTTTCCTTAACTGTCCAAAATCCCTAGTACATGATCAGTCACCCCTTACAACCCCAGTGCAGCTCTTTCTGATCATGGATCCTGTCCTCGTGCTTTAATAAAACCACCTTTCTGCACCAAAGACATCTCAAGAATACTTTCTTGGCTGTCAGCTCCAGACCTCACCCCACTAAACCTCACCTACATTCCAAAACTACATCAGGGTGTTGAGTTTGGTAAGTTCTTTATAGAGTTTGGATACCAGCACTTTATCAAATACGTCTTTTGCAGAAATCTTCTCCCATTCCATAGTTTGCCTTTTAGTTTTGTTGGATTGTTTCCTTTGCTGTGCAGAAGCTGTTTATCCTGATTAACTCCCAATAGTCCATTTTTACTCATGAACAGATATTTCTCCAGAGAAGACAGATGAATGGCCAATAAACACATGAAAAAAGGCTCAACATCACTCGGCATCAGGGAAATACAAATCAAAACCACAAGGAGAGACTACCTCGCACTGGTCAGAATGGTTAAAATCAACAACTCAGGAAACAACAGGTGTTGGCGAGGATGCGGACAAAGGGAAACCCTCCTACACTGTCAGTGGGAATGCAAACTGGTGCAGCCACTTTGGAAAACATGATGGAGGTTCCTCAAAAAGTTAAAAATAGAGCTACTCTAAGACCCAGGAATTGCACGCCCTTGCTCAGTGGGGAGCCTGCTTCTCCTTCTCCCTTGGCCCTCACTCCCTTCCTGTTCTCTGTCCAATAAATACATAAAATCTTAAAAAAAAAAAAAAGCATGGGAGTACAAACAGGGGGAGCAGCAGGAAGAGGGAGAGGGAGAAACAGACTCTCCACTGAGCAGGGAGCCAAACCCCAGGATCATGACCCAACCTGAAGGCAGACACCTAACCAACTGAGCCAGCCAGGTGCCCTAATACATAAAATCTTTTTTAAAAAACAGGAAATAATTGATACTAAACCTCATTAGCTTTTATTTACAAAGATTGTAATTAAGGGTTCTAAAATTGTATAATACCCGAGAAATCTGACGTCCTGGTATGTTATTATCTTGAGGTATTATATGTCACAGAAATAACCAAATTACCTTGCCAATTTCATCATAGTGAACTCTAACCAAAACTTCAACAATGGCCATTTTTAAGGCTCGTTATTTACAGTTACAGTTTTACATTAATGCTATTGCAAATGTGTTTCCCCTTCAGTGAGGCTCACAGAAAGAACTCTTTGAGTACAGGTTTCTGGTGACCATAGGATCATCAAACTTAATTAGGTAAAAATTTCAAAAACCAGCAGAAAAAACTGGATTAAAGCAAAATAAAAGTTAATAACATGAGACTAAATGAAATCAGGAAGATAATATATTTTATAACTTTCTTTAAACATTGCTGAGCTTTTAAAATATTTTGTTTTTTCAGGGGCACGTGGGTGGCTCAGGTGGTTAAGTGACTGCCTTCAGCTCAGGTCATGATTTCAGGGTCCTGGGATCGAGCCCCCATCAGGCTCCCCACTCAGCGGGGAGTCTGCTTCTCCCTCTCCCTCTGCCATTCCCCCGGCTTACGCTCTCTTCGTCTCTCTCTGAAATAAATAAGTAAATAAAATCTTTTAAAAAATTAAATAAAATGTTTTGTTTTCTCAGATCTAAGGATATCTTGTTTCTTAAGGTACCTAAGCAATTGCGATTTTGATAAATTACACCATTATAAGCAGAATTGGAACATTTATCTGAATCTCCAGAATTAAAAAGCTCAGTAAGTATTGTTGTATTTTTATGGCTATAGATTTATTTATGTAAGATCAATAAGAATTTGTTTTCCTTCTAACAGGATACAATCGGAATCACTGGTTATATATCCAGGCTTTGACTGGAATGTCATATTTGAAATATGTATAGACTCAGATATGATCAGATTTGAGGAACTAAGATAGACTTTATGGAGCCAACAGAGCCACTTGGAGATGTTGGCCACAAACCTTGCTTACCGAGTTTCCAATAGCCTTACCTGGGGAGTAAAGAAGGATACTTCCTGGCAGGCTCCAGAACCTCAGGATATTTGGGGGATCAGAGAAGAGAGGAAATCACCCAAATCTAGAATTATTCCAGGCAAAGTCTGGCAAGAATTTGGAGGGACTTTTGGTTTTGCTTATGGCCTGGAGAGGCTATTAAAAATTCAATCTAGAAATTCCTTATAAGAAGTTCCAGCAAAACAGATTTAAAAGAACCTACTTGGCCAATCGCTATTCTTACTGTGCTCATGTAAATAATTAGAACAAGCTGTTAAGACTAAATTTGTTTTGCAAACAAATGTTCATTTGGCTATCTTTGATAAAAATGAGGGTGACTATACAGAGCAAAAATTGTTTGAACAACACACCTGAGTGAATATTAGATTCTAATACAGTTTATGATAAACTAGACTAGATACTGATTTCTTCTAGAGCCTGACTCTGCAAACAAGTTTATTTTTCTCCTACCTTTCTGAATTGGATTCATTTGAGAACTAAAACTGCCCTTTTTCCTGAAGCCCTGTAAAATAAATAAGAATAACTCAAAATCACGAATATGAATAACAGCGAAATCACCGCAATGGCTGTAAAGACAGTAGAGACTGTAGAGACAGTCTTCATGCCTGTTGCTATGTGGGCCATTGAGAGATCACCAGAGCCATTTGAGCAACAAACTAGAAAAAATCTATCAGGCTGACACTGTCTGCTCTCCCTATATCTGAAAATACTTCAATCTTGAAATCCAGAAATCTTCTCCATAGGCATTTCTCAGAAATCAGAAAGTGATTTATATTTTGACCTAATCATTAACCATTGTTTTTCTCATTTGTTTGTTTTCATAGAAATACCTCTTGTTTAATACCCGATTTCTTGAACCATAGGCCTACTCTGCAAACACATGTGCATAACCACTTCTTGAAATGAGTTGAACTGAACTTACCTAACATCAGGACTAAGACTGTTTCATCAATAAGATGGAACGATTTACTAGCTCAACTTTTAATGTGTGACACTTGAGGGAAGATTCAGAAATTGCAAGGGCCCAGAACAGGCTTCCCCAAGACGGGCCACTTTGGCATAAAGATTATTTTGAGGTAAACGTAATCAAAACCCAGCAGAGGCCTGAAAAGCTCTCTGCCTTCGCCCTCAATTGCCTAAGTTCAGACTGGAAAGGAGAGCCTGTACTAGGAAGAGAGAGCTATTAACTGAGACTGCCCTTTACCTAAGGAACTTATCTCCATAAGAGAGCAACCTTGTTTTTCCAAACATATCCTTTCACTTTCCTCCTAATGGCTACCCTACCCCCTCCTCAGTTCATATGAGCTTCAAGTTGCCTTATTGTCTTTGTAATCTCCATGTCTGTGTAGAATTCTGGTACATACACATATAATTGATTTTCTCCTGTCAATCTGTCTCATGACAATTTGATTCTAAGTCCACGTAGAAGGATTGATTTGGGAAACAAAGGCAGAGAGAAATTATTAAATTTCCTTACTATCTACAGGCCATGGACAAGTCCTTGAAACAGGGAGAGTGACACTCCTTTAGGGACTCAACTGCCTCAATGCTGACACTTTGCTAAGGGCAAAAGGCAATCCTAGCCTGACCCCCCCTCCCATCTTGTAAGGCTACTTCAACATAAAAAAATTCCTTTAGAAATTTCCTTTATCTCTAAACGCCCCAAGATATGTGTTGGCAATCATCTCCCAAGCATATACTGATACACATCTGAAGGATCTCATGACTAAAGTTTTATTAGATGGTAGTTAAATGACCTTTTCCCAAGAACAGCTAACGCCCAAGTTGAAAGTATATAACGGGCCTCTCCTCATGATCTCAGTGCAGCTCTTTCTGCACATGGGTCCTGTCCCCGAGCTTTACTAAAACCAACTTTTTGTACCAAAGACATCTCAAGAATTCTTTCTTGGCCATCAGCTTCAAACCCTAATGTCTTTCCTACAACAGGACTATAGGGCAGAGGCAGGTCTTCTTATCTGACACCTTAAATATGTGTAGGACAAAACATAACAGGCTCACTGCAGTCTGTGCATACAAAGAACAGACAAAGAAACAAAGGATATGAGAACTGAAATATGATATGAACCACCACTCAGTTCCCAGAGTAACTGCTCAGTGGTACACGTGATGTTCAACTCAAAGAGCATAGTAAACATTTGCACAAATAAACTGACATTGAAACTACTATGCATATGATGTGGGAAACAAAGATAAAAGAAAAAATTAAATTTCCTTACTGCCTATAGCCCATTGACAAGTCCTTGAAACAGGTAAAGTGACCTTCCTCTGGGAGCTCAGCTGCCTAAATGTGGACACTTCGCTAAGGGCAATAGGCAACTTAGCCTGACCGCCACCCCCTCACCCTGCCCCAGGTCCTGTAGTCCTGTAAGTCTTCTTTAACGTATAAAAATTCCTTTGAAACTGCCTTTATCTCTAGCCCCCAAGATACATGTTGGCAATCATCCTCCAAGCATATGGCTCACTAATCCACATCTGAAGTGTCTCATGACTGAGTTTTTACTGAATGATAATAAATGACCTTTTCCAAACAAGAGTTAGATCCCTCAGGATCTTGGAAACCTTCTTTCCAAAATAGCTTGAGGCTTGTGCTGTCCCTAACCCCCTCCTACCTTGAAGTATATAATCAGTCACAGGACACAACCCCAGTGCAGCTCTTCTCTGCCCAAGGGTCCTGTCCCCATGCCTTAATAAAATCACCTTTTAGACAGAAGACATCTCAAAAATGCTTTCTTGGCTGTCGGCTCTGAACTCCACCACTTCAAACCACATCACACAGAAAGCAAGTTAGAACTTACAGTCTGAACATAACTATGCTGATTAGATACTAAAATAACAATATCAACTATCTCCCATGGATTTTAATAGAACCCATTCTCTCCTAACATAAAAATCATAACTCCCAGAATGCAACCAAAAATTTTAAGAAAACAAAGGTATATATTACAATAAAGATCCAAATAGAACTTTAAAATTAAAAAACACAGAATACAAAATAAAATTTCACTGGGTTGGGTTCAACAGCAGAATGGCGATGACAGAGTAAGAAATAGGAGGTGAACATAAGCATAGATTAAAGTAAATTATATAATCAGAATAACAGAAAGAAACAAATTTTAACAAAATGAACAGAGCCCAAAAGACATGTGGGACAACATTAAAAGGCCACTGTGTCACTGGAGTCCCAGAATGACAGGAGAAAAAGACTGGAACATAAAATACATTTTTATAAAATAATAGTTATAATCTTCTCAAATCTGCCGAAAGAAATAAATTTACACAAAAGGAAGTATAGCATACTAAAAAAGGATAAACCAAAAGAAAACCAAACTTAGATTACATGATAATCAAATAGGTAAAAATCAAAAATAAAGAAAAATATTGAAAGCATCCAGAGATTACATATAAGAAAATCTGCATGATTGGTGGATTGGTCATGCGAAACCACACAGGGCAAAGAAATATTAACATAAAAGGAGGAAGATAAAGAACTCTATACGTGTGTAAGGCTTCTACATTTTACTTGAAGTGGTAAAATATCAACCCTAAGTACACTGTAAAAATACCGATACATATACTGTAATTTGAGCAATCACTACAAATATGACTGTATGTAGGAAAAAAATAAAATAGATTAATTAAAATAGAATACTAAAAGCTATTCAGGGGCACCCGTCTGGGTCAGTAGGTTGAGCAGTTGATCTTGGTTTAGCCTTAAGTCATGATCTCAAGGGTCTTGGGATGGAGGCCTGTGTCTAGCTCCAAGGTAGGATGGTGTCTGCTTGAAAGACTCTCTCCTTCTGCCCCTCTCCCCACTCTCAAATGGATGGATAAATCTTTAAAAAAATTTTTAAAAAATAAAAGCTATTCAGATAATCAAAAAGAAGGCAAGATATGAACCACAGAGAAACAAAAGAACAAGACAAACAGAAAACAAAAAAACAAAATTATAGACCCAATCCAAGAAAAATTACTAAAATAAAATGCAAGTGGTATAAAACACAAATGAAAACCGACACTCAGACTGCATTAAAAAGAAAAAACACCTAAATGCCCTGTTTAAGACCCAACTATATGTTGTCATAAGACACCTACGTTAAATAAGTAGATATACATAGATTAAAAATAAAAGTATGAAAGAAGAAATAATGGGAAAACACAAATTCAAAGAGAGTAGGAGTAAATATATTGATATGAGACACAGCTAACTTACATATGAGGAAAATTACCAGGAATAAGGAGAGACATTAATTACATAATGATAATAGGGTCACATCATCATGAAGAAATAATAATCCTCAATGTGCACACACCTAACAACACAGCTTGGTTCTGGAACAATTAAACTGTAATGTGAAAAAGTTAAAACCTCAAACTATTGCTTATGTCTTATTCAAAAAATTAACTCAAAATGGATCATATACCCAAATGTAAAATGAGAAAGTATAAAACCAATAGAAGAAAACATAGGAGCAAAATTCTTCTGGGCTTAGATCTGGCAGAATTCTTCATTATAAAACCAAAATCACAACCAATTTAAAGTAATGGTAATTTGGACTTCACCAAAATTAAAAATGTTTGCTCAAAAACAACTCCATTACTAGGATGAAAGGACAAGCTGCATTCTAAAAAATATAATTTCACATCACATGTCTAACAAAGGATTATATCCACAATATATAAATAACTGTCAAAGAAGAGCAATAAGGAAACAAAATTTGATTTTAAAAATGGATAAACCACATGAAGAGATACATCACCAAAGGAGATACGGTAATGGCAAATAATCACACAAAATGTTACTCAGTCTCATTAAACATTAGGGAAATAAAGACAAATTAAGATCACAATGTGATTCCACTACACACCTATTACAATGAAAATGCCCAACCCTGGAGAGGATGCAGAGCAACTGGAAAACTCTTACATTGCAAATAAAAAGAAAAAAATGGCCCAGGCACTTTAGAAAACAATTAGGTAGTTTCTGGTAACATTAAATATACACTTCTCATTTGAACCAACAATCCTACTGCCAGCCATTCAAGGCAAGAGAAATGAAATCTCATGTTCACATAAAAACCAGTATGAGACTGTTTATAGCAGCTTTATTCATAACCACCGAAAATGGGAAACAACCCAAATGTTCATCAACAAGTGAATGTATAAACAAACTCGTAAATTCACACTATTGGATACTCAGAAATAAAAAAAGAATAATTTGCTGATAAATGGAAAAAGCAGGGGTGCCGGGGTGGCTCAGCCAGTTAAGCATCTGCCTTGGGCTCAGATCAAGATCCCAGGATTCTGGTCAAGTCCCACTTAGGGCTCCCTGCTCAGCGGGGAGTCTGCTTCTCCCTCTGCCTGCTGCTCCCCCAGCTTGTGCTGTCAAATAAATGAATGAATGAATGAATGAATGAATGAATGAATGAATGAAAAAACCATACTAGAAAAGGCAGAACTATAGACAAAAGGGATTGACAGGAGTTATGAAGGGAAGTAGGGTTTGACCACAAAGGGGCAACATGAAGTTTTCTTAGAGTGTAAAGAGTATTCTGTATGTTGATCTTGGCAATGCTTACATGACTTTATGCATTTGTGAAAACTGACCTGACGGTGCATCATAAAGCAAACATGTAAATTGATTGCAAAAAAATTTTCCTGAAAATTGGGTGGGACAAAAAAAGGAATCATAATCGTGTTCAGATTGACATTGCAGAATAACATTTCTCAACAAATTTTGATCAAATATAAAAGGATGTTTTGCTTTTTTTGCTTTTATTTTCATTCTGGATACACTGCTAAACTTGCCATGCTGCAAAACCTTAATTGTGTTGATCATTAACTGGGATGTAATAAACTAAGGCTCTGGCCTTTCTATCTGTCCTCCTGCACTGAGTAGAGAATGCGCTCCCATGTCTGATACAGTGCACTGGCCTTCGGCTCAACATAGGAGACAAAACACCTTCTGCAATGTGGGCCACAGCAGTCTAGAATAGCTTTGTAAATAGGTATTATAAAGAGTCAAAACAGAATTTGTTTATTAAGAATAAAAGAGTCAGTCTTAAACTCACCTGCCAATTGGCAATTCCATTTTCTACATAATAAAATGAAAATATCTCTCATTTCTACTTTTATTATATAAACTCTTAAAATAATTTCCACTAATGTAATAATTTTCAGATGAGACTCTTAATAAGCTTGGAGCTCAAGTACTAAGGCAGGCTTTCTCGGAGCCTACGATATTTTCAAATAAAAATTCCTTACATTTGAATATTGCTGAACAAATTTTAAAATGCTCATACATTTAGCCAACTGAGCCACCCAGACTCCCCTAAAATGCTCATACATTTAATATTACTGGAACTACTAACACAACCCCAATGTTAAGCAGAGCCAGATTTAGTATCCTTTTTCTACAGATGGAAACGGCAGGTCCAGGAAGTTACATGATATGCACAAGATCACACAATTCAGAAGTAATCTAGCTGGGACCGACTATCAGTACATGGGACCCTCATGGACTTTTCAGAATATTTTAATATAAAGCAGAAACCACGTTTGGATTCACATCTTCTTGCGGGTGTCATTTATCTTGAATGAGGAAGAATAACTTATTGAAAACAATTTTAATCATTCTTGAATAATTAATGACCTTAATGATTCAGGGTTTTCAATTCTCTAACAACTCTCATGAAGATATCAATAGTTATTGACTGGGGAAAGATCAGAGATGGAAGTTAAAGCACACGTCATAGAGACTGACTCGCTGGCTGGCAGACCTTCTATTTGTCCTCCCCTCAGGTCATTGAAGGTTCCTTGACTTTTGCCTCAAGCTAGTGGGATAGAGGCCTTTTCCTTAATTCCGGGCATGTCTAATTCCCTGAAGTCTACCCTCCATGCCATTTTCCCATTCCTTGCATAATATTCATACTAAGGTGTAACAGCAGCCAACACTCAATTGTTTATTAAGGGGCTGGAACCCCTAACTGTACCCTCTCAATCTAATACATAGCCCAGTTCATAATAAGCTCAGTGTCACACAGATTAAATGTTATTGAGGTACAGTTGACATATAGAAGTATTTGGAACCCCATTATGTCTCAAGGGCCTACTACAGTGCTGAGAATATCATGAGTTATATACAGATTTCTTGAGTAAATAAGTGAATGAATCAATGAATAAATCAATGAAGTATAAAAGAGTCTTTATCTCATAGGGTAGCAAGTTGGTACTTAAAGATGTTTTTGATAATTACTCCTGCTAAGGAGAAGGAAGAGGTGGCTATGGTATCAAGGACAGCGAGGAACATCCATGGGTGGATCAGGTAATTGAAATCAAGCAGAACTATAGCTATAATTGTGCTCTGATCCAGACTAGAAGAGAGGTCAACAATCTAGCATCACAGTGCAGTAGACATTTTTTAAAGAACATAAGCCTTGAATACCTTTGTATTTTCCCTATTTTGTTTTAAAGAATGACACTCACATACCAATTTTCTTTTTAAAATCCTCTTGGAAACTTAAGAAACTCACAAATGTCATCAATCTAAACAAACACCCCTGATTGAAATTTTCCTTCCTGAACACTCATTGAGGATTATGTGTTTAAGGGCTTTTTATAACTTAATCTGCATAACCTTGAAGAGTCTCTTCATCCTTTAGCTGATTAAAAATATTTTTCACAGCCCGTAAAGCAAGATATGACTCTATGCTATGTGTATTTAATAGAGGAAATATGCTTTATGTGCTCCATTAAGTCGTTTGTGAAATTGCATTAGTGCCATGCCATTAGTATACCTCTTTCAGATACATCTGTGGCCCTCTCTTGACAGGTAAATTAACAGTTTCATCAATCTACTCAGAGATTCATAATGACCTTATAATCCAAAGAAAAATACCCACCTCATCAGCAATTGCAAAAGGAATCAAACCTATTTTCCAATAGAATACCAGAGACATGAATGTGCAAATATATTTTACTTCTTAAAAGATGACAACAGTATATTTTAGGAACATTATTAAATTAGATCCACTTATGAGGCTAAAAAATCAAAATATACTATGAGACAGAAACAGATAATAAGAAGGTTGATGTTTAAAATGTGGTGATGTTTTTAAGATGCAAAAAATTATTATATGAAAATCATAACCTGCTCCATAACATTAAAACTGTTAAGTTATTGGCTTATTATTAACTGTTGACAGTATGCACAAAGCAATTACTGCTTTTTAAAAAAATACAGCATTCTTAATTCTAATCATTTGCTATGCTATGAAAAGCAATTATTGCTTCTTAAAAAAATACAACATTCCTAAATCTAATCATTTGCTACGCTATGAAAACAGTATTGTAGCAAAATTGTACCATCTTTAACACTCTTGTAAGATGTTTTTAATATGATTCATTATTTAATATTTCAGAGATAAATTTCAGATATCACTTAGCACTTTCCTTCAGGCTTTAGTTCTTTGTTTTTTTTTAACATTTACTGTTAGTGTATACTGCTTCTATCACAACAAATTACAGCAGTAGTAATGTTTTCCAATTTGCCATTGCCTTATCTACCATGTCTCCACTATTTTTGCCGATCCCATCCCACTCTCACATTGCCATTTGTGCTTTGGTAATTTTGGATTGACTAACATAAAAATTAATGTCACTGTCACTCCCTTTGTCCACCCCAGGCCAAAATGCCCTCTCCTTCCTCTAAAATTCTAACAATACTTAATGTCGATACAATTCATTTCATAAATACCACTGGGAATCATTAGTCATAATTTCATATATACATCCCTTACTATCCCAACCAGAAGGTAAATTATTTGGGGACAGTAAGTAAGATGGTTAAAGCCTGGGCTCTAGCATCACACAGGCTTGCGGTCAAATCCTGTGTCTGTTCTTTGATTAGCTATGTGACCATGGACTAGTTGTGGCACCTCTTCAAATCTCAGTGTCCTCATTTGTGAAATGAGGATGACATCAGGACCTATATTTGAAGGCTATGATAACTCCCTATCCATAGTATTTATCACTCTGTGGGATATGTAGACCAAAAATTATACAAATCTGTGGATGGCAAAAAAATTGTCTTCCTTCAGTGTATCCTTGAATATATATTAATAAAAAATTTATATTCTAGGAAATAAGTTAATATACATTTTTAAATTTTATAAAATTGAGTTTCCATCTATTGGGCCCTAAGAACACTAATGAATCAGAGCTCCCCAGAAAACATGTTCAGATTACTGTCTCAAGACCCAGGCTACCTGGGTTGAAATCTCACTTCTGCTACTATGTGTGAGACATGAAATAATTTGCCTAAATTCCTTCAGCCTTGGTTTTCTCATCTGTAAAATGGGGATGGTAATAATTATATGTACAACACAAGGTTATTGCAGAAAGTAAATGAGTTAGTGAATGAGTCATTTGGAACATCACATGGCACAAATCAATGATTGCTATATCTGTGCCACTCTTTTAAATATCTTGACTTTTTACTCTTACCCCCTTATGAAATTTTTAAAAGGCTAGTTGGGCACCTGGGTGGCTCAGTCAGTTAAGCATCTGCCATTGGCTCAGGTCATGGTCCCGGGGTCCCGGGATTGAGACCTGAGTCAGGCTCCCTGCTCAGTGAGGAGCCTGCTTCTCCCTCCCCCTCTGCAGCTTCCCCTGCTTGTACTCTCTCTCAAATAAATAAATAAAATCTAAGAAAGAAAGAAAGAAAGAAAGAAAGAAAGAAAGAAAGAAAGAAAAAGGGAAGGAAGGAAAGAAGAAAGAAAGAAAGAAAGAAAGNCTCAAATAAATAAATAAAATCTAAGAAAGAAAGAAAGAAAGAAAGAAAGAAAGAAAGAAAGAAAGAAAGAAAAAGGGAAGGAAGGAAAGAAGAAAGAAAGAAAGAAAGAAAGAAGAAAGAAAGAAAGAAAGAAAGAAAGAAAGAAAAAGAAAGAAAGAAAAAGACAGGCTAGTTTATAGAGAAAAATTACTATGGGAAATTTCATGGAAGGGGTGACATTCAAGGAATGCCATCCACATCTGTAGGTCCAGGAAACTCATTGAGTGGCCAAACATTTAAAAGCCTATTCCCGAATTCTATTTTCAGTTATTTCCAATCTCTACTCCATACATTTTTCAGAGTGATACTATGAGCAATATTTTTATCGGTTGTTCTAAGAACATGAGAATTACCATTCCAAATTATATTTATGGTCCATTCATTCTCTATGAGCCAAATCAAGCACCACCACTTACAAGAAGCTCAACATGCCAGCTAGTGTCTTTTTTGAGATAACAGAACTTTAACATCTATCACAGGGATTGGAAACCATAGTCTCTAACTAAATCCAGCTATAGGCCTATTTTTGTACACGTTATGAGTTAAGAGTAGTTTATATATTTTTAAAGACTTGTAAATAAGGATAAAGAATTTCTGAGAGGGGCGCCTGGGTGGCACAGCAGTTAAGCGTCTGCCTTTGGCTCAGGGCGTGACCGGCATTATGGGATCGAGCCCCACATCGGGCTCCTCCACTATGAGCCTGCTTCTTCCCCTCCCACTCTCCCTGCTTGTGTTCCCTCTCTTGCTGGCTGTCTCTATCTCTGTCGAAAAAATAAATAAAATCTTAAAAAAAAAAAAGAATTTCTGAGAGAGATCATATATGGTCTACAATACCTAAAATATTTACTATGTATTCCTTTATAGAAAAAACTTCGCTGACCACTGCTCTATAATTCTATTTTGGCACTTAATCACATCCTGTCTACAGACATATCCTATGTTCACTATTATTGAAAATAGTAATTATATCATCATCATTATGAATGTTCAGTGTTTCAAACAATATGCTAAGTATTTAAGTAAATTACATTCTTTTTCATGATAGCCCTATGAGGCAGATAATATTAATTTCCTCATTTTATAGATAAGGAAACTAAGATTTATAGTAGTGTGTACCATGCCAAGGTCACATGGCTAGTCGCTATTTGAATTTAAATCTGACTCAAAAGCTCGTGCTTTTTCTCCTTTGGACCAGTGCTACTTTTTGTCCTCTTAAATCAATTAAATCATGAGCATGTGCATATAAGCCTAGATTATACACAATTTAAAGGCAATGAACAGATGTATCTGACAAAAGAGAATTATATATACAGAATGACCATTGAATAAATATTTACTAAATGCAAAAATAAACGGATGCAGCTTCATGTTGAATCTTTTACGGGACCACTGAGGGATATGATATTAAAAAATATAACCACATATTCAGAAATTAGAGATGTAGCTAAAACTTCACAGTTTTCCCCCAAATATCTAAATATATCTTTGTATTTAGACCTGATGTGATGCTAAACTGAAACACTTTATATTTGTTTCTTTATTTAAAGATTTTATTTATTTATTTGAGAGAGAGAGTGAGAGAGAGCAAGAGCAGGGAGGAGAGGGAGAAGCAGGTTCCCTGTGAGCAGGGAGCCTGTCATAGGGCTTGATCCCAGGACCCTGAGATCATGACCTGAGATCATGATCAAAGGCAGACGCTTAACCTACTGAGCCACCCAGGCACCTGTAAACTGAAGCACTTTTTAGAAAGTTGTTATTCATAAGATCCTTCCATTCCTTCCATTCCTTCCTTCTTTCCTTTTTTCTTTTCCCTCCCTCTGACTCTCGCTTTCCTCTTTATTTTTTCTTTTCTTCCATAAAAAAATACTTGCCATGTTGCTTAATATATTTAAGTTATAGTGGTGAATAATACATGACCCAATTTTCTCATGTAAACTGTAGTTCACGTTCTTTGGTTCCTTTTTATATTTACCCTAGATCACTTTCAGGTTTTAAAGCATGTCACTTAGTTCTCATTAACATCTAGATGTCAACTGCAAGTACCTTCCACTTACAGTCCTGGTAAATTTGGCTTAAAATACCATTTGCAACATAAGTCTAATATACTTCTCTAACAATGTCTGCATAGCCTAGGAATTTTAGTTTTCACTACTCATCTCTGGCTCAGTCATTTTAGAGAAAAGAGATATATATAGAAATATCATCTTCAAACTTACAAAATGGTTAAAATAAATTTCCATCATTTAAGGAAGAGTTCGCAAAATTGCAATACATCCATACAATGAAACACTCAAGCAGTTATTTAAAAAATTATGTGTGCCTTGGGCAGGTAGATGAGTGGATGTGTACATACCATGAAAATAGTTTATGATACATTATTTCTGTATACTTAAAACAAAATTCTAAAAGTTATAAACCAAACTGTGCTCAGCAAGGATTTCGGGAGAGTGGGATTGGGCAGAAGATAGGCAATAAATAAGAGCCTTTCACTTTTCATATCCACATATATCTGTATTTAAATATTTACAATGAACAAAGTATTATTTTTATTATTTTAAAGACTTTATTTATTTACTTGAGAGAAAGAGAGAGAGCACAGAGGGAGAAGGAGAAGCAGACCCCGCTGAGCAGAGAGCCCAGTCCCAGGACCCCAGGACCATGACCAAAGCCGAAGGCAAATGCTTAACTGGCTGAGCCATGCAGGCGCCCCTGAACAAAATTTTCTAATGAAAACATAAATAGAACTGGACCAAAGGGCCATCTAATTGATTTAAACTGATTGTAAAAGTACATTTTCATTTACTGGATTTTCACGTAGTGGTACTTTTCCTGCACAAGGCAGTTTTGTAGTTTGGGGATAATTTTACAATATTAGAGAAATTTTAAATACCTCTAGCAAAATTTCATATCAACCATTCAAAATGACAGATTTGGGAAGTTTAATTAGATATTTCAAAATGGTAAATTAATCCAGAAGTGAATACTTAAAGTTCAGGACAAATTTGGTCTTATTCAAGTTCTTCAAATTCCTCCATGTAAGAAATAAAATATTATGAAAAGTAATAGTATTGAGTTAAAAATGAGTTTCAACTGTTCTGTCAATAAAGGATAAGGGACTAATATTAACTTATGTGTCCTGAAATAAGAATGCTAGTGTGTAAATCAGATAATGTTTAGAACAAATAGAACAAAAGGTTATAAATAGTTTAGGCCAATAAATCTTCATCACTAAAATTGTTCTTGAGTAAGGAAAGGTAATGCTGCTTTACAACACGGGGGATGATCCCCTGCTGTTCAGGAGAAGCTATTAAAATGAGTAATTGCAGAAATCAATGGAAGAGGACAGTTTGGGATCATTGCTCGAATTCTAAAAACCCAGCAAACAAATAAGGAAAACATTTTATATAATATTTTCAGCTCTGTTGGGTGAAATGGTTGAAAAGTTACAGAAAAGAAACCTTAAGAACTGGATAGCTTCAAGACCAAAATAACACTAGGATAGTAGTGTCACTGGGGGCAGCGTCTTGTTTTATTTTCCATTTTTATTCTCCATAAGAGCAAACAGAAATAAATTTTAACAAAACTCAGAAAATCAACACACACGCACAAAGGTTATATTGGACAGCTAAGCTGGGGCACCACATAAACAGAAAATCCATCAAAAAATGTATTTGAATACTTACTTCCTTTATACTAGAACTTTTCCTACACATATCTGAGAAAGCCTAAAAGTCAGAAATTCCTCCAAGGATTTCTTTGCCTGATGATACCATTCTTCATTTGAAGGAAGACAGTGAATACAAATCTAGACCTAAGGAGCATACGAAATTTATCATAATTATTATCACCTGAACTACTATGATGACAGTAAAAGTATAATCAATAGTCTTAATTTTTATAAGAGGTACAACTTTGGAAATATTAGGTACAGAGGAAGACAGTAAGACAGTATTAGGAGTTTATCTAAAGCTGGGAAATATAGACTAAGTATAGTACACATTGTAACCCTCTTGACTATTTTTGTTCTGCTAAGCCTTCAATCACTGGTTCTCAATTAGGCAATGTCACCCCCAGTCCCCAAAGAGACACGTGGCAAAGACTGGAGAAATTTTTGGACCATAGGAACTCACAGTGGGCCAGGGGTGGGGGTGGGGGGGTTACTGCTACTAGCATCTAGTGGCTAGAGGCCAGGTATGCCACTAAACATCAAACAGCTCACAGGACAAAGAATTATCTGGTCCAAAATAACAATAGTGCTGAGGTTCATAAACACCGCATTGAATTAAACTCAACATGACTGTGCCAATGGTCTTTAGAACAAAGGAAAGAATTTCTGTACCAGTCTAGGGTTCGTATCACAAATTACTCCAAGTTCATCTTCCTTTCACTGCTTTGTACACCCTCATTTTTTCCACTCCACTTACTTCCTTTCTTATATAACTTTACATTTCAGGTCTCCATTGCTATAACTCCATTCTGATTTGGGACCTAATTTCAAACTGCTTCTTCTGGTATGGAAGATACTTACAATGTGGTTTTTCATTGTTGTTGCTTTTGTTGTGTTTTTTTCCCTGAGACCTATTCTTTGTGTTCTAGACTTCAATCTCAGGGCAGAGATATTCTGCTTCTATATTCCAGGCCTCCAGATTAGTCTATCCCTGCCAAAACTGCAACCAACAGTTGAATATGGACTATCATCTGCAAGCTAGAACAACATTACAAACAACCAATGTCTCCTAGGAACTCAAGAAGTTGCATTTCATTGGATTGGACAGGAAAAAGAACAACAATTAAGTCACTCACATTTAATCAGCATAATAAATCAATCAAACCAATATAGCAGAACTCCTTTATGATGCTGGAGTAGGGATATAGAAGTCATACATCTCTCTTGGCAAGTTAACCATATCATAACAGGCTTTTACTATACAAAATCATCTTATTTGGAAATATGTCTTGCCCGATGATCTATCTATTGGTCTGTAATGACAAGTTTTAAAATAAGTTTTCATTACGTTACTAGAACGCAGGGTGCACTACTACTGAGACCCAAGTGAAGACAGTCATAATTCATATGCAAGTCAGGAAAATCCCACACCAGAAAAGCAGAAAGCAGAAAGCTATGTCTTTTGGAAAAAGGCAGAAAAAGATACTCTGTATTGATGAATCTTACCATCTTTTCAGAAATGTTTTAAGCTCTGTAGGAAGATTATTAGCAAAGTTGTTCTAAGGAAGATAATAGGTGTGTTAGTAGAAAAATGTGTCTCCTACTGTCATGATTTTCCTAACCCCTAGTTCCTAATCAAAGTTTCATTGAGGGTTGCTATGGAGAATCTTTACATGTAAATGTCAATTCACATTAGAACCAACAAAGATATTGATCATGCCAATATTATAAACGTATTACACTGTATGATGTAAACATGACGTCAGCTTCCCAACACCTTCCAGGCTTCAAAGATTAATTCTTTACTTTATTTCTACCGGAAAAAAGGATTTTGTAAAATGGCTACTCGTTAATCTAAACAAGTTAAAACTGTCTTCTATGCAAGACCCGGATTATCATCTTTATTCTGAATTTATTGTTCTGGTCACTTCTTGGAAGTCCTAGACCAATCCCCTGATTCAATGCCCCCAGACTGTAAAAAAGCATCAGCGGAGTTGGTATATGGGAAAAAACAAAACAACAACAACAACAAAAAAAACCACAAAAAAACAAAAACACCTTCCCTTTAGATTTGCATGAAGTCGATCTTTTGCAACTTGAATGCAATTACATGGGTATATCAGACGTTACTGGAGGTTTGAGACAGTGGAATGATTTTCTAATATACCTATCTAAACAAATAAACATTGAATATTGTTGATTTTTGCTATTAAAAGTCTGTGAACTACCCTATCATTGCTATTGTGTAACTGGACACATCATTCTCATGGCTCTGGACTGCTCCCATATTGCCGAACTTCCTCCAGCCCTCCCATCCTGTCATTTCTACTGCTACCCACCCTCTAGCCCTAGATTCCTGCTACATTTTCTTACACAAAGCAGTTTACTAATCAATAAATGCCAGATTTGCTCCAAAATTGCATTCACACAAGATTCAACCCTCTACTCCCAAGATGCTTATCAAGGAATTTCTGCAAAAAAACACATATTTTTCCATAAGTGAAATCTGGAGTTAGCTAAGTATAGACTATGTCTAAATCTATCACTAGAATTATTTTCATGCAAAATGCCTGTGCATTAAAGCACAATGCCTTGCACGTAGCAGTCACATGATAGAAAGAATATTATTGATGGAAAAAAAGCAATTTGCAGAATTAAAGATTATAGAATTAAACCAACATTACTTCACTTCAAAAACTAAAGTAACATGTCAAAAAGTTAGGTAGTTATTTCTGGCTATGTACCATTACGGGTGAATCTTATTTTCTTCCTTACGGTTCTGTATCTTTAAAATTTACAACAATTATTCTAAAAAATATAAGTTAAAAACATCCTGATAAAAATAAACTGGGTACTCTTTAGAGGTGGTTTATCTAAAAATGACACAAAAGCTTAGATGAAGAGAAACCTGAGTAGAAGGAAATAAAAGGGGGCACCTGGGTGGCCCAGTCAGTTAAGTCTTCGACTCTTGGTTTGGGTTCAGGTCACGATCTCATGGTCCTGGGATCCAGCCCCAAGTCTGGCTCCGTGCTCAGCGGGGAGTCTGCTTCTCCATCGCCCTCTGCCCCTGCTTGTGCTCTTCCTGTCTCTGTCTCTCTCAAATGAATAAATAAAATCTTTTATAAAAAAGGAAAAGGAATGAAAGAAATAAAGGGAAAAGTTAAGCTAATGGCTCAGATATGTAAATCTAATGTAAATAACTGCAATAAAGTCAGTAACATATAAAAAAGGGGTTCACTTACTATAAGAAGGAATTGTTAACTTACACACAGTAAGGTGTAACAAACTATCAGGCTCTACTAATTGCATTTCCTCTTCTAGGAGTAGAACAGGGGCAACGAATAACTTTCAAGAGTTAGGGAAGCAGCTGGGATCAGGATCCAGAGTGAGGTAGGGATGATCACTACGGACCCAAGAAAGGCATTTTTTTTTTCTAAAGAAAATAGCAATAACTGTTTGTAACCAGATTTGCCCTAAGCCTCATGATTTTAAACAAGAGAATTTAGTTCTTTGAGCTTCTATTTTCTCATTCTATAACTTGCCTCAAACACAATTACTGTGTTATTTGTACTCAGGTCTTCAGTGGACAGAGTACCTGGTACGGAATAGTCACATGGTAAATCGCATTCATGAACTATAAAACGACGAAATTGAATTTAATGATTCCTAGGGTATTTTCAGTACCTAATTTCAGGTATTCAATGAAATATTTATTGAAAACCTACCACTTATAGTGCACTGTGTTTCATATGCAAGAAGTATAAGTTATGACCATTATTTTGAAGGACCTGAGAATGTACATGGAGACAAGACTCTGTGGTTCTCTAGCATTCGCTGACAATGCATCTGTCTCATTCTCTATGATACAATCACATCTAGAAAGGACAGCCTAAAGCTGCTCCAGACTAATTAGACTCTTTAGATAGAACTTCTGTCCTGTCTCACACCTTGTCAACTAACCGAACAATCTAGGCTAATAATTCAGAAACTAGCTAACTCCCAACATCACTTAGCTCGCTTTATAGCCAACGTTGGACTCTAAAACCTCTGCATCTCAAGTACCTTCCAAGCAAAAGCCACCCCAGTCCCACACTGTTGCCACCTATCCAAGTCTAACAGCCCAAACTGCTGCTCTTAGGAAAGGAAGGGAAAGAAAAATGATGAAGAAAGATTCCACTATATGTTGTTGTGATATCTTAACATTCTGAGGGATGAAGAGGAAAGGCACATTTTTGCATCCTTCTACTTACGTAATGCCAAAAGTGGTTTCTTCTTTTCCCTTTTGAAGTATTTCTCAACTTTTCAAACAAATGCTTCCTATTGCTAACCATAAAAAAACTCATAAACTTAATATACTTAGTATAATAAAATAAGCATATTTTAAGTTTTTTAAGCATAAATGTATTGATACACTTTCTTTAAAGCAGGCATGTTTCTGCCAAATGACTGCCAGTGAAGGATAAAAATGGGCAAAGTATAGGGCGCCTGGGTGGCACAGCGGTTGAGCGTCTGCCTTCGGCTCAGGGCGTGATCCTGGCGTTATGGGATCGAGCCCCACATCAGGCTCCTCCGCTGTGAGCCTGCTTCTTCCTCTCCCACTCCCCCTGCTTGTGTTCCCTCTCTCGCTGGCTGTCTCTCTGTCGAATAAATAAATAAAACCTTTAAAAAAAATGGGCAAAGTATAAAGAGAATAACAGATCCACACAAAACCAAATTACTGTCAAACTAGGTAGTGACTAAGTGATAAGAGAATTGTATGGGACGCATATTAAGTGTTCTAGGAGTTTGACGGGAAAACTTCACTTTGACTGATCCTGAAAGGACTTGGGAAGAGGGAGGGATATGAATTGGGTGTCAAAAGATGGGTGGAATATCGGTACATACAAAACAGGGGCAGGAGCAAGGATGCAGATGGAAAGAAATCCAAAATAGACATGGGGAATAGCAAGCAAAAGATTTGGTTTCAGTAAAAGTTTCATCTAAAAGCATATGTTCATGAGGGAAGTAGTAGACAGAAGCTTAAGATTTCTGTTCAGTCTTTGAGGGAGATGACATCCATCCAGAACAGAAACAGACAACAGTAATTCTGCCATAGGAGTGCGGAAAGAGTGGGGAAGTATATACCACCCTAGAGAACGTAAGAGAATCTATCGTGGAGAAGCAGCATTACTTATATTACAAAGTCCCCCCCACTATGATAAAACCACCTGCCCACACATAGCATTATTGTCCTCGTCTAGAGTCTTTTGAATAACTTTCTCTTTTTTGAGATTTTATTTACTTATTTGTCAGAGAGACAGGGAAAGAGAGCACACAAGCAGGGGGAGTGGCAACCAGGGGGAGAAGCAGGCTCCCCGCTGAGCAGGGAGCCCCATGCGGGACTCAATCCCAGGATCCTGGGATCATGACCTGACCTGAAGGCAGACGCTTAACCAACTGAGCCACCCAGGTATCCCTTGAACACTTGTTTCAAGAGTTTATAGAGATACTTGAAATTGGTATTTAGGTCATATTCACTCATCATTCATTCAACAAACGTATACGGAGAAACTGCTAAGAGGCAGGCATTTTACCAGATACTAGGGGCAAGGAAGCAAACAGACTGGATTCTGACTTCATGGAGCTTACAGTATACTGAGGGGGAGAGAAAATAATTAACTCCACAAATAAGTATTTTAGGTTGGACCATAGGAAACTACCAATAGTTCACTGTTTTTAACCAATCTGAATAGCACTTTAATATGGGTTGACTTAATATAATGACATATTCTGATAACCTACATTAAGGAAAAGAGGTGGGAACAATTAGAGTGTATACGAAGGGAACCTCATCCATTCTGAGTAACAGAGAACGTTTCCTTGAGAAAATGCTACTTAAAGTAAGATCTGATAGTGGCCCTTAACTAGTTGATGGGAGTGGGGTATGAGTGTTTAAGAGCAAGCGAAGTAAGCATTCTACAGGAAGAACTCTCATTCCCCAGCTCCCATTCTTTTCATGTAGAAAACAACAAGACGGGTTGATAGACTAAAGTACTCCCAGGACAGCATCTGGCAGCAAATGATAGCTAGCAATGGCCCTGAAGAACAAGGGCAATGAGAACCTTGACTGAAACAAGGTATAACACCCACACGCAGTTTTAAGCAGCAAGTAATACTGGAAAAAAGAGGACTCCAAAACAAAAAGCTCCAGAATTGACAGATAGTTCATTTCAATGGCTTCGAAAGGGAAAGTTTCCTTCCTTTCAGGGACTATCAAAAAATCTGATTAAACTCCTGCCAAACTACAACATGCCGTTCACATCAAGAAGAGTCTGTAGATAGGTCTTGGGTTTGGGATTCGTGTGTGTGTGTGTGTGTGTGTGTGTGTGTGTGTGTGTGTTTATAGCTTATATTAGATTCATTTGTCATCTTGACAGGATATTTTGTATTGAAGATCTAACACTAAAAGAGGGGATCCACATTTAATTATCAAGCATTCTCTGTCAAATGACTGTTGGGGAAAGTGTACAGTGGCTACATTTTCATGACAAAAGAAACTCTTATTTTGGTGAGACTCTTTTTTTCCCTTCCATCTCCTTCTTAAGCAGAGGAATTTATTTTTCTCTGGTAAAGATAACCATTTTGCTTGTTACAAAGAAGAATCCAGTATTAGATATGGGCAATTTCGGAATTAGAGAAATTACTTAGAAGATGAAATACTAGCGGCGCCTGGGTAGCGAAGTCGTTAGGCGTCTGCCTTCGGCTCAGGGTGTGATCCCGGCATTCCGGGATACAGTCCCACATCAGGCTCCTCCGCTGGGAGCCTGCTTCTTCCTCTCCCACTCTCCTGCTGTGTTCCCTCTCTCGCTGGCTGTCTATCTCTGTCAAATAAATAAATAAATAATCTTAAAAAAAAAAAAGAAGTTTAAATACTAAAAAGATCTTGTTATAAAGCAGTCTCAACAGCACTACAGTTTCAAAACAGAAATACAAGGTGGTCCCAATGCCAATGGTGATTCCATGCAAAAGGACTGGTCAAGACAGCATTTCTGAACATGTTCACATTGACTTAATTTACTAATAGCTAGAAATGGCAGCCAACTAACCTCTTGACAGTTTATAATTTCTATGGGCACATATACTCAGATGTGAATTGTATATTACTATGGACCATGTTTCTAGATATTTCCTTCAACCAAGAATATTTAACATACACACACATAAGCAATTATAGAAACATTTATTATTCATGATATACCAGGGACTTTTAATTTGTATTACATTTATTCTTCAAAATGATAATGAAGGTTAGAGAAGTTAAGACACCTGACCAAGTTCACACAGCCAGTAAGAGTCTGAGCCAGGATGTGAATCTGGGCCCGGCTTTTTCCAATAAGCCATAAAGCTTAAAGTATACGAGTCCAATATAGTGTGGTAGAGTAACTTCCATTGCTTAGACTTCTGCTTCAGAGAATAGAGATATAAGTGGTCAAAAGTCACCTTCTTCTATGACCATGGACTACCGTGGGTCACCACATTCCTACAAAAGTAACAGGTCTTCTTCTGGTGTGTGATCAGAGACCTTAAAGGCACCACCAAACAATGCAGTTACATAGAATATATATGCTAAAGGTAGGGGTGCCTGGGTGGCTCAGATGGTTAAGCAACTGCCTTCAGCTCAGGTCACGATCTCCAGGTCCTGGGATCAAGCCAGGAGCCCCAAGTCAGGCTCCCAACTCAGAGGGGAGTTTGCTCCTGCCTCTCTCCCCTGCTTGTGCTCTCTTTCTCAAATGAATAAAAAAAATCTTTAAAAATAAGAATATATATGCTAAAGCTAAATCTTCTCCCTGAAATCCTATTTTTCATAGTAGCAGAATTCCTTCTTTAGTAAGGACGGTTTGAAAGGAAGGAGAGTGGGTGGTGATGGGAATGGAAGGGCCACTTACACAACAAAAGGTAAAAGGGCAAATCCCCACAAGACACATGATTGAAGTATTATTGAATATGTGCTAAACTGTTTTCTAAGAAAGCCAAATTCGGTGACTATCATGTCTTTATTTTGCTAATTGGAAAAGTACTTTTAGAAAGAACTGAATTACTCATGCAACAGGGAAGATTTAAGAGACTCTATCAGGGAAGAGAGCTAAAAAGTGAAGTGATGGAGGGGAATGCCAGGTAGAAACTTTAGGAAGAGAACTGAAATATCACATGGGTAACTGTGAGTAAAATTTGGTGTGTGGTTTGAAATCTAATTTCATATTCATCAATCCAGGAACGGCAGTAATATTTAGTAATAATATCAGCCCCTCATCTTTGCAGATGGCGAACAATGCATCTGGCTCTTCACATGAATTATGCCATTTCATTCTTATTAGTGTCCTACAAGGTAAAACCTTTATTGTCTGCACATGACTGTGAGGACACTGAGGCCTACAGAGGTTACATAACTTTGCCCAGTCATAGCGATGATGCATGCTCTCATCAGCTTGTTTCCAAAGTCTATGCTACAAGGTAAAGAAAGCCAAGTAATGAAAAGCAGAAAGAGGCAGGAAAGAATCAATCCCTTTCCGCTTTCTCCTTTCCTGTAGGATCTAATTCTACTCAAGAAAACCTTGCACTGCATGTTATTAGAGATCAATCCGTCTTACATTGCATAAAATGCCAATAATCCCATTTCTGAAAAGTTTGCTCAGAAGCCCCACCTCAATCTTCACATCCTATGATAAATCTCCACAAATGAAACAAGTTCTCTTTTAGGAAATTCATAAACAAAAGGAAAAAAAACTGAAATTCAAAAATGAACTCTCACTTCTGCATACGTAGTTCATTGGCATATTATTTTTTTCTTCCGCACAAAAGTAACTAGCCTTGGAGGTCTTGTAGTTTCTGCAACTCAGGTTATAAAACATTAACTCTGAAAAGGACAAGAAACAACCCTCAGCCCTTCAGAGCCTGTTAGTGTTTACTTACATCAAAGCACCAAGACTTTCATTTAGCTAACAGAAAGGGAAAACCATGGAAGTCACCAGAACAAATGAACACAATTTAAGCGAAGATGGTATTGAAAATGATCATGCAAATTTATTTATTAATAAAGATTCAAACTTTGTGGATTCTGAACTTTAAATTGAATTCTAGTCTTTGATTTCAGGGTTTGCTGACACTGTAAATAGCTCGGTAAATAGCTCGGTATTTTTCTTACGCTTATAAAATTGGTGAGAGCAGACACAGCTCTAATCTAAGAGAATTTAAATAATTAGTACACAAAAGAAATACATACATAGAATTTCTCCTCAAAATCTTTCTTAGTCTTAAAGTACAAAAAAGGCAAACTTAAGAAATTTTCTTCCTCCAGGGTGCCTGGGTGGCTCAGTTGGTTAAGTGTCTACCTTCAGCTCATGATTTCGGTGTCCGGGGATGGAGCCCCACATCAGGCCCCCTGCTCAGAGGAGAGTCAGCTTCTCCCTCTGCCCCTCTCCCCTACTCCTGTGCAAGCTCTCTCAAAAATAAATAAATAAAATCAGTTAAAAGAAAAAGAAAAAAAATACTCATGAAGAAGGTACCAGGCATGAATAAATGGAATGTCCATTGTGGATGGAGAGCTCCACAAGATAGAACATAGCTGTAATGTATTAATGAGGTATAAGTTACACCCAACACAGATTGTGACCAAGTTAAATGAGGCAGGAGGGAAGGTGTCAAAGAGGAAGCATAGTATATAATATGAAATGGTTAAGCACACAGGCACTGGGTCCAGATAACCCGTGTTCAAATATTCGGATTTCATACTCATTGACTATGGGGCCATGCTTAACTGACTGACTGAGCCACCCAGGCACCCTGAGTCATTATTTAACCACAGAGAAATGATAAGTCCAAGATACCAAATGTAAATATCCAGGGGGAGTTAAGAAAAGATTATTGAGTTTAAACAGTTAACAAAATTTTACAAATGACAGATACCATACAGATATAATACAGAAGATATACAGATAGATATATACAGACAGATATATCCCTATATACACAGACAGATATAATACAGAAGACAGGACAACCATCATAAAATAAGATGATCATTCAAAATGTTGTGGTCGTGGGAAAATTAAACAAATATCACTGTACACAAAAGCTATCCAAACATAGATCTAAGAAAAAGGGACAAAC
Source organism: Ailuropoda melanoleuca (assembly GCF_002007445.2). Lineage (NCBI taxonomy): Eukaryota > Metazoa > Chordata > Mammalia > Carnivora > Ursidae > Ailuropoda > Ailuropoda melanoleuca. The sequence continues at coordinate 85,471,542 of NC_048238.1, read as the reverse complement.
AAGAGAGGATTCAATGGAGAAAAAGGGACAGATATATCCCAAGTAGAAGAAAAGAAGTTAAAGAAAGATGTAATTTATCAGCAGTTTCTGTAAACAATACTGTCTTAGGCACCGTGGTAACCAAAGAGAGATTTATACATGGTTATACTGTGCTAAGGGACCAGAGTTATCCAAGTCTTGAATGATCCACTTCATCATTCACTGGAGTTACACTTCAAGTGAGGCTGAGAATAGTTGAGGCATCATCACAGAATGGCACTGAACCAGACACTATAGAAAAGAGCTAAAGATTAGCTAAGATGGGCACACAGATGTCCTTTTCAGAACATAACAAATGCCTCCCAGGATTATATGAGGAGCTTATCTGCCTGTGATTCTATAACAGAGGCACCAAGGGAAAACAGAGAAGCAGTAACAATTACAGTTCACACTTCAACAACAAAGATTTAAAATGCATGGGTCCACTTACATGTAGATTTGGTTTCCAAAAAAAATATGTTGGAAAATCTTTTGGACATTTGTAACAATTTGAGAAAACTCAGAGACAAACCACAATATTACCGAAATATCAAGACAATTAAGGAAAACTTAGATGAGTCATGAATAGATAAATGTACGTAGATACTAGATTGTCATTTACTACCATAACATACACACAAGTCTATTACAAAAAGTTAAAGTTCATCAAAACATACAAACCATATATTATTTTTCATTTATGATGTCTAGTTATAACATCCACACCGATCTGTATCATGTAAAACAATATTGATGTAGGATCTGAAAAACAGATGATTCACCCTGTAAACAGAGAACAGAAACTTACCTTATTCAGAAATACAGTACAATCCTGGAAATGTATTTTCTCTTCCTTGTTTTTTTTTTTTTTTAATAAGATTTGCTTTTTTTTTTAAATACAAGGAAATTAGGTGGAGTTTTTTTTTTTTTAAGATCTTATTTATTTTTCAGAGAGATGGCAGAAGCAGGGGGGGAGGCAGGCTCCCCACTGAGCAAGGATGCCCCCCACACACACAGGATTTGATCCCACGACTATAAAACCATAATCTGAGCTGAAGGCAGACAATTAACTGACTGAGCCACCCGGGGAGTCCCAACATTTTCTTTTCTATGGCTTACTTTATTGTAAGAACACAGCATTGTAGAGGCCCAGGGCAGGCTGCCCTAAGATGGGCCACTACAGCAGGAAAACCTGTGTGGCTTCCCCACAAAGTCCTCATTTTACATTGGAAAGGGGAGCCTGCAACAGAACGACTGCTATTAACATAGACACCCCTTTACCTAAGGATCTTCTCTGCATCATAGGGCAAATTTGTTTTTCCAAACACCTCCTTTCACCTTCTTGCTAATGGCCTTCTCCCTTTGAAGGAACCTAGGGCAGGGAAAGAAGGTCTTCCTCCCCTATGGTATATAATACAAGAAAGAAACAAAACATGGGTTAATCAACTGTCTATGTTACCAGTAAAGATTCCAGTCAACAGTAAGTTATTAGTAGTTAAGTTTTTACAGTGCCAAAAATTACAAACAGATTTTTCAACTGCATATGTGGGACAGGGAGATTGGTGTCCCTAACCCCAATAATGTTAAAGAGTCAACTACAGTAGTTGATAAAATGTCACCTGCAAAAAATTACAGAGCTCTTGGGGCACCTGGGTAGCGCAGTCGTTAAGCGTCTGCCGCTGGCTCAGGGCATGATCCCGGCATTCCGGGACTCCCGTTCCGGGATCAAGTCCCACATTGGGCTCCTCTGCTGGGAGCCTGCTTCTTCCTCTCCCACTCCCCTGCTGTGTTTCCTCTCTAGCTGGCTGTCTCTCTGTCACATAAATAAAAATAAAATCTTTAAAAAAAAAATTACAGAGCTCCAAATGCATTAAATGTCCTTTCACAGGCCTGTTAAGATATAGTACTTGAAAATAATCGATTAAGAAACTATTCACAGCATGGAGGTAGGGGGTGGGGAGAACCCTCCAGGAAAGGTTTCTAAACAGTAATGTTATCTGGTAAGAAGCCCCTGATGCAACCTCTCACAGCTTAGTCATAAACAACAACAACAACAACAACAACAAAACTGACAATGTAACCTTAAGAATAAAATATAGGAGTGCCTGGGTGGCTGAGTCCTTAAGTATCTGCCTTAGGCTCAGGGCGTGATCCCAGTGTCCTGGGATCCAGCCCCACATCCGGCTCCCTGCTCCACTGGGAGCCTGCTTCTTCCTCTCCCATTCCCCCTGCTTGTGTTCCCTCTCTCACTGGTTGTCTCTCTCTCTGTCAAATAAATAAATAAAATCTTAAAAAAAAAAGAATAAAATATAGCTATTACTGGTTTTGGGGAGATATTGCTCTTCAACCATAGATTTAAGAAGACATGGATGAACCCAGGGGACATCATGCCAAGTAAGGTAAGTCACACAGAGAAACACAAATACTGTATAATATCACTTATACGTGGAATCTAAAAAAGCTAAGCTTACGAAAACAGTAAAATACTGAAACCAGGGACTAGGGGGTAGGGAAATAAAATAGATGTTATTTAAAGATATACACTTGCACCTATTAGATGAATAAATTCTAGAGATCCAAAGTACACTATACTGGTTACAAACAACAGTATTACAATCACCAACTGGCTAAGAGACTAGGTCTTCATTATTCTCATCACAAAAAAAGAAATGGGGGGCGCCTGGGTGGCACAGCGGTTAAGCGTCTGCCTTCGGCTCAGGGCGTGATCCCGGCGTTATGGGATCGAGCCCCACATCAGGCTCCTCTGCTATGAGCCTGCTTCTTCCTCTCCCACTCCCCCTGCTTGTGTTCCCTCTCTCGCTGGCTGTCTCTATCTCTGTCAAATAAATAAATAAAAATCTTAAAAAAAAAAAAAAAAAAGAAATGGTAATTATGTGATACAATCACTGTGGTACCAGTACAATGTAAATCATATTACATTATATAAATGTATCAAATCAGCATACTTTATACCTTATATATATGCAATATTGTGTTTCAAGTATCTTTCACTAAAAAAAGGGAAATAACGAAGATCATCCAAGAAGTAATCAAAGAGAAACAAAGTAGGGCACAAGACAGGATTGTCTTTTTCTCCTCCTTACTCTTGCTCTCTTGCATTCTCTTTCATTATGGACCCTAATACACCACACCATTCACTCAGTAGGTGAACTTGCCTCGCACTTCACAGAAAATAGAAACCAATAAGATGGGGATTCTGTTATTTTCCAATCACTATTTTTTAATTTTTTTAAAAGATTTTATTTATGTATTTGAAAGAAAGAGAATGAGCAATGAGGAGAGGCAGAGGGAGAGAGAGAGGGAAGCAGATTCCTTGCTAAGCAGGAAGCCCAATGCGGGGCTCGATCCCAGGACCCGGAGATCATGACCTGAGCTGAATGCAGACATCTAACCGACTGAGCAACCCAGGCACCCTGCAGTCACTACTTTTTAAAAGATTTTTATTTATTTCAGAGGGAGAGAGAAAGAGAGCACGAGCAGAGAGAAGAGACAGAGGGAGAAGCAGGTTCCCCATTGAGCAGGGAGTCTGAGGCGGAACTCAATCCCAGGACCTGGGGATCATGACCTGAGCCAACAGCAGACACCCAAGTGACTGAGCCACACAGGTGCCCTTCCAATTACCGTTTTTGCTCTTTTATCCCCTGGCATTCACATGCACCCATCGTTTTCTTCTATGCTCTTTTTAGAACAGAGTTACCTCTTCTTCTGTCTAAGATTAATATCTTCATTTATCCTTTGTATCCTTTCATGTAAAAGAAATCATATTAAATTGATTGTCCCCTTTCTCTCTTTTATCTTCAAAGTCCATGCACTAGGTGTTTTCCATTTGCATTTAATCTACAATCAGTACCTATCTCAACATTATTGGGTTTCTATCTCCAGTGATTCACCCAAGGATTTCTCTCCACAGACCTCAAGGAGCTCCTTGGTATTAAACCCCAAACCAGTTCTCAGTCATTATCATTTTTGATTCACCAAAAACATTTGATATTGTTGAAAAATCCTTACTACTAAAAATACTCTCTTCCCTTGGTATTCCTCCCACCTTTTTCACCAGGGATTTCCTTCTTCTTTCATCTCCTGGTGTTCCTGAAGACTCTGTGCTGGTTCTTCTTTTCTATGTCCACTACATTTTTGGCTGGTGTAAAATTGTTTCCACTCCAATGGTTTCGATTGGCATGGATACACTCCAAAATCTGTGACTCCAAATCTATATCCAAGTTCTCTCTCTTTAGTAAAAAACATATTCAACTTCCTACTAGACAAGGCTATTTGAATAGGATAGGATAGGATAGGATGGAATGGAATGGAATACAATAGAATGAAATAGGCTTCTTATTCACCACATACGAAAAACACATGTTCCTTATCTTTATCTCCTTCCAAAATCTCCTCCCTAAATTCATTTATATTCTTAACAGCTCACTAAGAACGTCACAGACTAGAGTATCAAACAGGAATCTTTTTTTTTTTAAAGATCTTATTTATTTATTCGACAGAGATAGAGACAGCCAGCAAGAGAGGGAACACAAGCAGGGGGAGTGGGAGAGGAAGAAGCAGGCTCCCAGCGGAGGAGCCCGATGTGGGGCTCGATCCCGGAACGCCGGGATCACGCTCTGAGCCGAAGACAGACGCCCAACCGCTATGCCACCCAGGCGCCCCTCAAACAGGCATCTTAAACTCAACATATCCAAAACAAAACTTGCAATTCTTCCTCCCAATCTTGTTACTGTCTTATGTAGCTTCATAAATTGTTCCTTCTATTCAATAGCCCAACCCAAAAACATAGATTTCATCCTTAGGGCCTTGCTTTCCCATATGCACTCATGCAAGTCTACTTAATCTTACAATTATTCTTTTGGCAAATATTTTATATAAAATCACACTTCTATATATTTACACTTTTATGTTATAAAGATTCTATTTATTTATTGGAGAGAGTGAGAGAGACAGCACAAGAGGGAGGAGGGTCAGAGGGGCCAGAGGGAGAAGCGGATTCCCCACTGAGCTCAGATCAAAGACAAATGACCTAGCATCAGATTCATAACACTTATTCATACTACATTGTTTCTATTATTAACAAATTAATAAAGACTTTGCTTACAGACTCATAATTACATAATTACAACAGTTCTATTTCCAACATTTCCCAAATCTGTCCTATCCTCTCCATTCCCACAGCCAACACCTTACCTAAAACACCATATTATTATTATCATAATTATTTTTTTGCTTGGGCCACTGTAAAAGTCTCTCATTGGTGTTTTTCCTGCCTTTAAATTTTGCTGGTAAAGAATACTCTCTATAAAATAGCCAGAGTAAATGTTTCCAAAGGGGAAAACAGATCATGCTACTTCCCTCTTACAAACCACTGAATACCTTATGATTTCACTTCGAAATATTTTCAAATTCCTTGACGTGGCCTACAGAGTCTCTACCTATCAATTCACATCTCATACCACTGCCCTCTACCCTTAGCATATAAACTATAAAGGGAGTCAAGAATTATTTAGAATTTGTAACCAAAGGCTAGAATAAGGATAACTAATGCCCTGATATCAATCTCCACGTTTTGACACAGAAAAAAACAAATTGAACATTACTCTAGGAATTATTAAGTATTTTTACGTATCTTGACTTCTATGAACCTCAAAGAGTATGAATTATGTGGAAGAAATTTCATTATCCCCCCACAATTTATAAAACTGAGAAGATAGTAAAAAAGACTAAAATTAGTTTTCCTGACTCCCAACCAAATCCTATACCACTCTGCACTACAGGACCATGGAAATGTGAAAAGTGGTATTATCACAAAGCACTATTAGAGATATCTTCTGTTAACAAATCACATGTTCTGTCTTCTTGAGATTTTCGTTGCTCTGTAGAGTTTCGAGAAATAGAAGCATTATTAAAATAAATTAACAATTAATTAATAAGATATTATAACTGAATACCTAATTAATATAAGGACAATGGGTAACATGAAAACTTACTTAGCAAGAATTGCATACCAACAGTAGAAATTTTTTCCCTGGGGCGCCTGGGTGGCTCAGACCAGTAAAAGTCTGTCTTTGGCTCAGGTCATGATCCCAGGGTCCTGGGACTGAGCCCCGCATGGGGCTCCCTGCTCAGTGGGGAGTCTGCTCTTCCCCGTCTGCCCTTCTCTTGCATGTGCTTGTGCTCTCTCTGTCAAATAAGTAAAAATTAAACAAAAAAATTTCTTCCTTATCAAAAGATTTCTGTGTTATTTTACTATTTTCCTTTTAGAAACAAGAAAAAAATGACTATGACTAAAATGCTGGGATTGTGCAACAACATATATCTTCACTATACTGTGACCTTTTCCAAGACACCAGCCATGATTTATTCGTCATGTAACCTACAATACACAGTACAATGCCTGATATAAAGTTTCTAATATTTAGTGTTTAATAAACATACACAAATAGTTCATTAAGTGGCTATCAATATAAAAGGGAAGGATAAATCATACAGTCTTTCTGATTCAGTAAATGTATTTGTATATATCTATAATATTATGTTCAAAAAACAACCAATTTTTTTCAATAGACATTCATTGAATTTTCACTGAACTTCTTACCTACTACGTTGTACCATGGCCATAAATGTTTCCTGGGTATAAGAGAGCTGCCTAAATGTCCCAATAATATTCATTCTTTCCTTCTCAGTTTCAGCTGGGAACATGGCAACCGAGGTAGAAACTGTATTCCCAAGCATCCCTATACTTACGCATATGCATGGTACTAAGTTCTTAACAATGGGATACAGTCAGAAATGCAGTGTGCAAGTCCCGGGTCATCTTTCTTTTATTAAGATTAATTTATGTATTCTGGAGAGAGAGAGCACAAGCGGGAGGGACTGAGGGAGAGAGAGAAATACAAGCAGACTCCACATTGAGCACGGAGACCAAAGGGAAGTTCGATCTCAGGACCCTGAGATTACGACCTGAGCCGAAATCAAGAATCAGAGGCTTAACCAACTGCACCACCCAGGAGGCTCCCTGGGTCATCTTCTTAAGGACAAATCTACTTCTCCCTGACAGATGTGGACAACTCTATGAGAGAGAAAATTATTTGTCTTCTATTAGAACCACTGCATGGGACTCATTTTTATTGTAACAACCTAGCCCATTCCTTAATCAATACACTAGATCATATTAACTAATGAGAAAAATTATAAAGCCAAAACTATCACCTTGCATGATGACTAATTTCAACTTGAAAGCTACTCTTTTCAATTGTCTGTGAGATACATAAGGACCGACAGCTCAAATGCTTAGCGTTTCAGAATGTGGATAGTCAGAGATCAAGAGCTATTACACAGCATCTAAGAGGAGTAAACCTTATTAAATTGACTGCTTGGTTTCTTATGATCCCTTTAAATAGGTTTGCCTAAGAAGAGTTATTTACTAAACTGCATCCCATAAAATAATTAAAATCCCAGAAGAAACAAATACACACTGTGTGTTTGCCAAACACCCACACTTGGATGCACATGCATAAAGGAGGCGGGATAGTGATATTGAGAAAGGAGGGTCGTGTTGTCACATTTGAGAAACTCTTGGTTAAACAAGTTTATTGACTATAATACTTCTCAACGGCTTTAATATGCTTTAATATCCTACTAGCATGGTTTTTATTACCATCGTGTAAGAAGCTGCCATGTGAGGACAGATATGATGTAAACTCCATTAAAACACTGTCACAAGCTCACTTGAATTTATCTAAAAGTGGAATACAATCTCCAGTTCGTAACAGACCGTAACATTACTTAAAATGCCACATTTAGACTAATTACAAATTTATGTTACCTGCTTGGTTCCTAAAGGCATTTAAATTTGTAATCTCTGATTTGAACAATCTATTCTAGATTTAAATCTGGATTTCTTAACCTGACTACCTAGGAAAATTTCCATTAGGCTATATGATACCAGCTTGGGTATTCCCCTTTGAAGGCCATTTGATAAAATATAGATAACCCTAGCTTTGAGCAGTAAATATTGCATTGTTTGGTCATTTCACTGACTAAAACAAAAAGGGTATACTCTGAATAAAGTTTCTTTGCATGGAAAAATAGTAAATCTACCTTGTTTTGTTGCCAAGGAGTAAAGGAAAGAGCTTCATGCTGAACTTTTCAATATTACCAAATTTGCTTCAGATTGCTGTAGCTTAAAATCATAAACTCCAATGAAGGAAGCTAACTAGATTTTGCTAATACAATAAAGCTGCCTTTGGGGAATGATGGAAAGAGGCTGGAGAGAAAAAAGTGCTCAGTCTAGTCACTGAAGCAGCAAACATCTTAGATATTTGTGATTTCCATTGCACTTAATAAACTTTAAACAAAGATATGACAGCATTGTATATCATTTATATTAAGCAGGATCAAGAATTACGTATTCAAATTACATGCCTTGGAGTACAGTGATTACAATGAATCTGTGCTCTTAGCCAATACTGATCAGCAGTACCCTGCAAAAACATAAGACAAACAAAAACACTCCATCAATGAGGCAGTCTACATGAGGTGGGAAAATGATACCTCTTTTGTCACGTTCTTTATAGATATGGAGGATAGTCCTACTTCTTTCCTGTATAATATCCACATTTCATGAAAATGAAAACAAAATGAGTTTTCAAACTAAGGGAGAGAAGAAAGGCATTTGGTTTAGAACCCTTAAGTATATTTTGAACTTACAACTTAAAATGAAATGAAAAGGCACTGTACTAAGTCCATGACACACTGCTATAATCATCCTAGCATTCACAGAAGAACAGGGTGACTGTATCACCTAACTTACTAATTTGCTCTTTTCAAATTATCTCTATACTTTGAAAATTTGATTTTGTGAAATTGAACAAAAGGTTACCTACTCACTTTTAGGAAATGTCCAGATTTCTCCCAGAAGAGTTAATTGCAATAGAACAGTATTTGACTTACATAACACATAAATAATGTGCTTTATTGTGGCAACTGTTAGTATTCCTCTTCGTGTTCCTTTTGAAATAAGTTTTTAAATGACCATAAAAAGCCTGAAAAATTTTTCATTTTCCAAACAGAATATAAACTATCCATGTGGACTACCCCTATCAGTCAAAAAGCTGATGTGAAATTGTGTAAAAGGATCTAGTTACTTCTCAGGCTATATTCTCAGAACTTCTGCAGAAACCCTCCCAATATTGTATATGTGTTTGAATTGTCAAAGAATTAGTCTAGATTTGTTTCACTGGGTTGATGGTATAAATACAGAATAGACTGCTTACTGAAATTAATGCGCTTAGAAAACTAAATGTTTTAAGCAACAAGTGCTGTGTGTGTGTGTGTGTATATATATATATATATATATACTAAAATGAACAGAGTGAAAAAACAGAACCATGACAACTAGGTAATTCACATACCCTTGAGTTTTGCAATTTTGTCATTCTAACAACTTGACTTTTTTCTGTGCAATTCCCATGTTTTTTTTAAAAAAATTGCATTTGTAATCACTGGCAGTAGTATTTAAACAGCAGGAATTAATAATAGGTGATCCAAAAAGGCAGAAAATTGAGGTTAAGGCAACCTGGTAAGAAGTATTAGGCAAATATCCACGACATGGGGGGAACAAGGGTTACAAAAGGCAGTTACAGAAGGAGGGAAGTCTATTAGCACAAAGGAGGTAAAGATCTATTCGGGCTGCCTCACCATAGAACTCCAGGGGCAATACTGACGTCAGAGTCTTCACAAATGCCATCGCCTGGAGTTGCAGTGTTGACCTTCATGGCCATATGTGAAAGCCATGAAGTCTAGGCAGATAAACAGGAAATGCCAGAGAAATCAGGTAGCACTTTTCAAGGGTCAAGACATGGGAAATAAAATTCTGAGTCTGGATTCTAGTCTCTTGGAATATATAATGATAAAGAAAATTGAAGAATGTAATTTCAAAGGTCTTGGGCAAAGGATCAAGTGGAGGATGAAACAGAAGCCTAGTTCTGGGTATTGGAGAAGGAGGCAGGGACCTACCTTCTTAGGAAAGGGAAAAAAAAAAAATGCTTCCAAGAATAGTCAAACAAATATCAAATGGCTGCACTGTTCCAGTGAAGCTAGATTTTAAAGTAACCTTTTTTCTCTCCCTCAAACTTCCCTTCCTCCGTTGCTAGCCTTTTGTTTCAGGAACCCTGTACCACCTAAAAGACAAGAATAAGGAGGCTAGTAGTACATACACGTTTCCTGTCAAAACCAGTTAGATCCTGTATTTCTCTACATAGACCCCTGCAGCCTCCCTTGCCCAGAAAAGCAATAAAGCTATTGTTCCTCTTTATGTCAGACTTTGTCTTCACGTTCTATTTTGATTCTGAAGCACATAGGTCAGTTTTGGACAAGAAGGAAAGAAAGGACTCAATTACTATACAAAGTCAAAAAGGCGGGCTCAGAAAGAGTATCAAGTGTTGAGCTATTGGCCAAAATTACTTACATTCCCTTTGCAAGAAAAAAGGACCACTGCCAGAATTTGTGGTAATTGTCAAACCACTGATATTCTGTAAACTACCTCTATTTTGGAATTCAGATATATTCAAGGGTAGAACTAGGTCAATCTTTTAAATACCAGCCCTGTACACGCCACTGTATGATACCTTGCTCTGTATAGGATGTTAAATTATCAAGGTTGTCTAAGTCTATCTAACACCAAACAGTCTGCACAAAAATGAAAAACTCATCCAACTACAGAGATGGTTGATCTATCCTATGCCAAAGACCGATGTGTTTCCAAGCATGGTAAGAAAAAATATATGGATGATTAAAATAATATTCCATATAAATTACTAGTATTTTCATTTTCTTATCTGTGTCTACTCCCCATCCCAACATTCAATCTGCTATCTAGTTTAGTCTTTAGATATTCAAACTTGAAGCACTATCCAATCACGAAACTTTTTATCTGTAAAAAGATGTTTGGGAACTTTTTCTTCAGACAAGTTACTAGAGTGTTTACATAGCTGACGAAGCTGGAGGGAGTCACTATAGGACAGCACAGGTAAAAACATTTTTACCAAATAAAACACACCCGGCTAATAAGTGAAATTCAAGATATTCTACTATTTAGTTGCACCCATTTAAAAAAATAAACTCTCAGACTTCTTTTAAAAAATATGTGAAATTCACATTTATTTACAGGAAAGCATTAAAATAAATGAATACTATTTAAAAACATAAATCTATACTGTTTAAAACCTATGACATACCTGTGTATAAGTTATTATATCAAACTATCCACACTCAGCATAAAAAGGTGTGAAGTTTTTTTGTTTTTGATTTTTTTTTTTTTACTCTCCATCACTATTACCCATCCCCTCTACCCACCACACATCTGGTAACCATAGGGTTGTTCTCTATAGATAAGAGTCTGTTTTTTGGTTTGCCCCCCTCTCTCTCTTTTTACCCCTTTCTTTGCTCTTTGCTTGGTTTCTTAAATTCCACAAATGAGTGGAATCAAAAGGTATTTGTATTTCTCTGATTGTCTTACTTCACCGAGCATAATACCCTGTAGCTCCATCCACATCTTTACAAATGGCAACGTTTCATTCTATTTTATGGCTGAGTAATATTCCATTGTGTATGTCTGTGTGTGACTTCTTTACTTGTTCATCAGTACATAGACACTTGTGTTGTTTCCATAATTTCGCTATTGTAGATAATGCTGCTATAAACAGTGGAATACATGTATTCCTAAAAATTAGTATTTTCGTATTCCTTGGGTAAATATTTAGTATTACAATTGCTGGATCATGGGGTATGCTATTTTTAACTTTTTGAGGAAATTCCATACTGTTATCCAGAGTGGCTGTACCAGTTTGCATTCCCACCAATAATACAAGAGGGTTCCCCTTTCTCCACATAATCACCAACACCTGCTGTTTCTCATGTTGTTGATTTTAGCCATTCTGATGTCAGGTGATATCTCGTTGTAGTTTTGATTTACATTTCCCTGATGACGAGTGATGTTGAGCATTTTTTCATGTGTCTGTTGGCCAGCTATATGTCTTCTTTGGAAAAGTGTCTGTTCGTGCCTTCTGTCCATTTTTTAATTGGATTATTTGTGGCTTTGGGGGGTATTGAGTTTGATAAGTTCTTCATGTATTCTGGATACTGACCCTCTATCAGATATGTCATTTGCAAATATCTTCTCCCAGTCCATAGGTCACCTTTTAGTTTTGTTGATTCCTTCCTTTGCTGTGCAGAAGCATTTTATTTTGAAGAAGTCCCAATAGTTTATTTCTGCTTTTGTTTCCCTTGCCTCAGGAGACAGATCTAGAAGGAAATTGCTATGGCTGATGTCAAAGAAATTACTGCGTGCTCTCTAAGGAGTTTTATGGGTTTAGGCCTCAAATATAGGTCTTTAACCCATTTTGGATTTATTTTTGTGTTTGGTGTAGGAAGTCATCCTGTTTCGTTCTTTTGCAGGTTGCTGTCCAGTTTTCCCAACACTATTTCTTAAAGAGACAGTCTTTTTCCCATTGGGTACTTTCCCGCTTTGTCAAGGATTAATTGACCATATAGTTGTGGGAAAAGTTATAAAGTTTTTGATCACAATTTTCATACGCTGGTAAATCAAAATGCTGAAATCTCCTTATTTCCCATTAGCATTGCTCAAAGATGATGATAAAAGGATTTGGGGAAATGGTGATTTCAAGAAAGTGGAAAAAGTGAAACCCTCATTTAGGATTAGGGATAAATATTTAAGAGGTGATGTTAAGATATGCTAAATTTGAACTGGCAAGGCATACAGAAAGTAAGCTTACAAGTAGTGAAGCACATAGAAGTCAAAGTACCTAAGTTCAGCTCATAGCTCTAAAATTTACCAGGTTATTTGACCTTGGGGGAAGTTATGAATCTTCCCCAACCTTGTTAACTTTATCTTTATAATGAGGTTAACAGAAGTACCTACCTCATAGACTTCAGAGAATGAAACGAGTTAGTACATATAAAGCACTTGAAACAGGGCATGACAGGGTTCAATAAATAATCTATCCTGTTATAAGTGGTGTCTTTGCTGTTTTTGTTTTCATCGTGGCTATTACATTTAGGTGGAAAATTCAGCAGATAGTCAGAAAAGCAGAAATAGACTGAGAAAGAATATGGGACCTGGAAATACAGCTTTGATATGGTACTGATGAGTGTTTGGATCATAGATTCAGTACCATGGTGGGAAGAAATTTCAGATTAAATGTATTTAAGTTCAGGGTTAAGGAGGGATGTATGGAGAGGATAGAAAGTCAAATTACAAAGAGAAGTTTAGATCTGAAAGGAAGTAAGGATATGAGGAATCTACAAAGGGCAGTAGGGTCAAGTAAAGATGATTTCCAGGAGAAGAGCAACCTGTGGGAGAAGCCGTGACTTGTTAGGAACTATTTCACCCAGTACCATCTACCTCCTTAACTCAGGTAACTTATTTTGCCTCTCCTCCTCTTTCCTGGGATTATACAATCACTCATAATGACTCAGCAGTTTCCAAACTCAATTATTTTCCTAACTCCTCCTCCTGATTTTGTGTTCCAATATCTCCCATACTTGTTTTCTTAATGGGTTTCTCTCCCCCTCAAACAGTGTAAGGAGGGGCGGTGTAATTTTCACAGAGGGCACAATTGTCCTCAAAGAGAGAACAAACAAAGGTTCTAATTTCCTCTGCATCTGGACTCAGCATGCTCTTTTTGATGACCTACTCCCAGAAGTAAATTTTCCACGTGGCCTCTAATTCCGTGCATAAGATTCATCTCAAGGTTACAATCTGCTTGCAGGTGCAAAAAAAATTGCATTTGAGTGAAAATATTCTAAACGTAATCTATGGCTCATCAAGCTGCCTGCAAATTTTCTTATATCCTTAAACACTGATTTTTTTTTTCCCTTACAAACTAAAATACATAATATAACAGGATCGCAGTTGTACTCATGACAAAGACAAAGCTAGCTGATAGTTTCAGGGAGGCTTTAATGAAATCAACACATTTTAATTGTATCTTTCTTACCCCAGGATATGGCCCTCAACTCTACAGGTTATAAAACTGTGATTCACCAAAATTGAGAAGAATGATTGATGAATGAAGATGTAACTGTATAATGTTATAACAGGTTATATACTTCCAAGGACATCCCTATCTCAGGATCAAGGGATTTTTAAGATCAAATTTGTAAATTCTAGTGACCGTAGATCAAAGAAAACATAAGTCTTTTAATTTAGAGTAAGACATAAATGAATGCAATTCTCTTCTCCAGAATACAACCAAGCTAGTAGTAAATGGGAAAATCTGTATATAATTACTCAGAGTTTTTACTACCCAAATCTTTGGGGGTTCCATTCACATTGTAATTCATGTGAATGATGCCCATGGAATTATGCAGCAACTCATTTGTGAGGCCCTAGCACTAACTCCAATGGTGCTATGCCTCTCTCTCTGTGGGTGCAGATGGCTGCCCCTGATAATCTGGGCCTTTATACTCTAAATCATCAGAAAAAGCATTCCATATTAAAATACAGTTACTATTTTGTACATTACCATCCATTACATTTTAGAGCTGATAACATAAAACAGTGTCTCCCAAAAGTTATTACATAAGAGGGGGGGAAACCCCCACAACTTTTAAAATGCATATGCCAGGTACCCAGATGAAAACACTCTGTTTCATTAGGTCAGGGGTAGAGCCCAGAATTCTGAATCTCAAAAAACATTTCTCATAGTTCTAAAACAAATGATATTTCAGAAACCCCCACTAAAACACAAATTATTCTCATCATTTATCCTTTTCCAAAGTACTCTCTAAAAAGTGGAAGGACTGGTCAGGTTTTTCTTAATGAATAAATTTCATTCATGCTATAGAGATTTTTCTCCACTTCAGTAACAGATATGGAGTGCTGTCTCATTACCCAGATCAATGTCTACAATCTGTGACCTTTTAACCACGGCCGATATCAACTCTTTTTCAAAACACTTCAAAATTTAAAAAAAAATTTTGTAGTGAAAAGTTGGAAATTCAGCGGGAATCTTTCCATTCCTTCCTTGAGATTTTATTTAGCCTAATTCTATTCTGGTGACTGCCAAATGCTCACAGCACGGCTGATTTCCAGTTAGTACTCTCCCTAGACGAAAATATCTTATTTTTGATCATTTTCCCTGCATGATTGAGTCTACATGATAGGTTAAACCTGGCTTTCTTATCTGCATGCATCCTTAACCCCCCCCCCTTGGAGAGGTTATTGTGTGGAATATCATAATGTTCACAACATTTTCTTTCTTACTATCATTTCAAAATTAATTAACATACACTTAAATTCTTTTCAAAGTCATTAATGAAGACATTAGCTAAACACAGACATAACACACTCCTGCTGCAACTAGAAAAATGTCATCTGGCACACAAGACCCATGTCTGAATTTCTGAGTTCCATTTCAAGACTTCTAAAAATACTGGGCCACTCACTGGTAATACATACTAACAGAAAAATATTTATTCAAACCAAGACTGGAGATATGGAGTACACTCAACCAATAATCAACAAAGTAAAGATCCAAAAGCCTAACACAAAACCAAATAATTCATTTCTGTGGTGGTTTTCGAGAGATGTGGTTTAATTATCCAACTTACTCCTTTCCACGACATCCTACAATTCCCATAATCAGTGATGTTTGAATATAAAGGTTAAGTTTTCTCCAGGCTCTGAGGAAATACTCGTTTTATGTCTTATTTCTTTACGGAGCCCTAAATTATTCAGTGGATTCGATATTAAGTCATCTTCCTGAGACAGTCTCATAATTGGGGCTCCAGTTCAACTATTCCTCTTTTTCCCCCTGTGATCAAACTTTATAATAACTAAAATCTGCATTATTTCCATATGTCCACATCTGTAGGATAACCCAATTTCAATAAGAACAGGACTCTGAATTCCTTCTTAATGGTCTTCAAAGGGCTTAATCATTATTCCAAATGGTCGAGCTGTGATGATAAATTTCATTGGATACCTAATTTTTTATATACCTAACAACATAGAGGAAGTCTCTATTCCATTTCTAAGACAACCACACAATGCTTTAATTTCTCCTTAGCTTTATATAAAGTTTTAAAATGTGGTAAGGCAATGCCCTTTATTGCTTCCTCTTTTCTGAAGTTCTCTGTATATTAGAATATATTTATTCATCCATGCAAACTTTTTCCATGATACAAAAGCACACTATTTAAACATTGATTGAGATTGCATTTATGTAGTAGTTAACTGCCAGGGAGTTGTTCTATTTCAAATCTGAGAAAAGGACATATATTTTATTTGTACTTTAGATAAGTGTTACAGATTATTCCTACAGGTTCTATTCATTTTTCCATATTTCATGTATTGTTAATGTTTTTGATGCTATTGTGAATGAGATCAGATTATGCGTGTATGTAAATGGGGAACTCTATCCCTTCGGGTTTTAATTGAACATAATACTTATAAAATTATAATTACAAACTATAAAAATTTCTAATCAGATTTTATTCAGTAGTTTCATCAGTATTACTCTAATACACATTGTGTATTTAAGAAGTATGTAATAAATTATTTGAGAGCTATAAAGTCATATATGTAACATATATAAAGATGAGGAAACATGCAACATACAAACATGTACCTACAATATGAGAATCCTACTAATTTTGTCTACTAAAACTGGTGACTCTATTAGCTCAGAATGTCATATTAAATACCACAGCTTAGGTCGCAAAAACAACAGAATTTAATTTCTAACCAGTTCTGGAGACTAGGAAGTCCATGATGAAGATGCTAGTAAAGTAGGGCTCATTCTAAGACCTCCACTGGTGGCTTACGGGGCATCATCATGCCACTGTGTGTTGATATGACCACTTATTGGTGCGCATGACAGAAACAGAGATAGGGTATATCCAAGCTCTTCAGTGTCTCTGCTAATAAGAACATTAATCCTATCATATCAGAGCTCCATTATTATGGCCTTATATAACTCTAATTACATCTTTAAATCCTAAATCAAAATACAGTCACATTGGGGGTTCAGGCCTTCATAATAGGCTTTCTTGGTAGTAAATATTCACACTACAAACCAGTAAACAAATACTTTACTGAATTCTCATATGGCTCATGCTAATATTTTTCAGCCTCTCTTGGATATTCTACATACACAAATATCTGAAAATAATGGTAATTATGCCACTTCCAAAAAAATATTCTTATTTTAGTGGTTTAGACAATACTGGTTAGGCCCAAGATCATTGTCTTTTCCCTAATTATATTAGAAACTGTTGCAGTAGGCGCCTGGGTGGCTCAGTCACTTGAGTGTCTGCCTTAGGCTCAGATCATGATCCCAGGGCCGTGAGATGGAGCTCTGCATTCAGCTCCCTGCTCAGCGGGGGGTCTGCTTCTCCCTCTGCCTGCTGCTCCCCCCTGCTTATGCTTGTGCTTGCTCTGACAAATAAATAAAATCGTTCAAAAACAAAACAAAACAAAAATAAATCCCATCTATATGCTGCCTGCAAGAGACTAGATTTAGCCCTAAACACACCTGAAGATTAAAAATGAGGGGATGGAGAAAATTTATCATCCAAATGGAGGTCAAAAGAAAACACCATTACTGTTATCATTCAAAATGGAGGTTAAAAAAAAGACTGTAAAAACAGACAAAGAAGGGCATTATATAGTCATAAAGAGGATAATCCAACAAGAAAATTTTAAATTGTAAATATTTATGCCAAATATATAAAACATTTAATAATGAACATAAAGGAACTAATGGATAATAACACAATAATAGGGGACTTGAACACCCATTCATATCAATGAACAGATCTTCTAAAAAAGAAACAAAAGAAGGAAACAAGGGCTTTGAATGACACATTGGAGCAGAGAGACATAACAGATATATTCAGAACATTTCATCCTAAAACACCACAAGACACATTCCTTTCAAGTTCACATGAGACATTCTCCAGATTAGTCACACATCAGGTCACAAAACAGCCCTCAACAAATACAAAAAGACTGAAATCATACCACACATCTTTTCTCAGCACAAACACCATGAAATTAGAAGTCAACCACAAGAAAAAAATCTGGAAAGACCACAAATACAAGGAGGTTAAAAAACATGCTACTAAACAATGAATAGGTCAACCAGGAACTCAAAGAAGAAAGGAAAAATATATGGAAAACATTGGGATGCAGGAAAAGCAGTCCTAAGAGGGAAGTAGATAGCAATACAGGCTTACTTCAAGAAGTAAGAAAAATCTCAAATAAGCAACCTAACAAAATACCAAAAGGAGGTAGAAAAAGAACAAGAAACAAAGCCTAAAGCCAGTACAAGAAAGGAAAAAATAAAAATTAGAGCAGAAAAAAATATAGAGAGAAATTTAAAAAGTAGTAGATCAGATCAATGAAAGCAGGAGCTGATTCTTTGAAAAAATTAATACAATTGATATACCTCTAGCCAGACATATCAAAAAGAAAAGAGAAAGGAACCAAATAAAATCACAAGTGAGAGAGGAGAAAAAACAAAAACCACCACAGATATACAAACAATTAGAATATTATGAAATACTACATGCCAACACATTGGACAACCTGGAAGAAATGGTTAAATTCCTAGAAACATAAAAACTGCCAAAACTTAAGGAGGAAAATATAGAAAAATTGAACAGACTAATAACCAGCAATAAAATTTAATCTGATAAGAAACAAACTTGAATCAGTAATCAAAAAACTCATAACAAACAAAAATCAAGGGCCAGATAGTTTCACAGGTATATTCTACCAAACATTTAAGGAACAGTTAATACCTCTTCTTCTCTAAACTATTCTGAACAATAGAAATGGAGGGCAGCATTACACTAAACCAATAACAGATAAGACTCCAATGAAAAAGAGAACTACAGGGCAATATCCCTGATGAACATGAATGCAAATATTCTCAACAAAGTACTGGTAAATTGTATCCAACAGTAAAATTAAAAGAATAATTCACCATTATCAAGTGGGATTTACTCCTGGGCTGCAAGGGTGGCTTAATATTCGCAAATCATATCAACATCAAAAGCACATTAATAAAAGAAAAGATGAGAACCATATGTGCCTCTCAATAGACGCAGGAAAGTATTTGACATAATACAACATCAATTAATTATAAAAATCCTTAGCGAAGTTGGGATAGAGGGAACATACCTCAACATGATAGAAGCCAAATATGAAAAACCCACAGCTAATATATTTAATGGCGAATAACAGGTCAACAGCAAGACAGGGATGTCCACTCTCTCCACTTTTATTTAACATAACACTGGATGTCCTAGCCTCAGCAATGAGACAACAAAAAGAAAATAATATCATCCAAATCAGCAAGAAAGAAGTCCAACTTCCACTATTTGCAGATGACGTCATACTCTATACAGCAAACACAAATGACTCCACCAAAAACTTCCTAGAACTGATGGATGTAAATTCAGTAAAGTCACAGGATGCAAAATCAACATACAGAAATCTGTTGCATTTCTATACACCAATAATAAAGCAGCAGAGAGAATTTAAGAAAACTATCCCATTTATGATTCTACCAAAAATTAATAAAATACACAGGAATAAACTTAAATAAAGAAGTGAATGACTTGTACTCTGAAAAGTATTAAAAAATTGATGAAAGAAATTGAAGACAACACAAAGAAATGGAAAAAAGACAGTCTCCTCAGCAGATGGTGTTGGGAAAACTGGACAGTGACACACACAGAAGAATGAAACTGGACAACTTTATTACACAATGCACAAAAATAAATTCCAAATGGATGAAAGACCTAAATGTAAAACAGGAAAGCATCAAAATCCTAGAGGAGAACACAGGCAGTAACCTCTTTTACCTCGGCCAAAGCTACTTCATACTAAATTTATGTCTCCTAAGGCAAGAAAAACAAAAGCAAAAATAAACTACTAAGACTTTATCAAGATAAAAAACCTTCTGCATAGCAAAGGAAACAACCAAAAAAACTACAAGGCAACCTTCAGAATTTGCAGATGACATATCTGACAAGGGGTTACTATCCAAAATATATAAGCAACTCACAAAACTGAACAGGCAAAATAGAAATAATCCAATAAAAAATGGGGAGAAGACATGGATAGACATTTTTCCAAAGAAGACATAAAGATGGCTAAAAGACACATGAAAAGATGCTGAACATCACTCATTATCAGTGAAATACAGATCAAAACCACTATGAGATACTGCCTCACACCTATCAGAACAGCTAATATCAACACTAGGAAAATCAAGTGTTGGCGAGGATGTGGAGAAAGGGGAACCCTTTTGTACTGTTGGTGGGAATGCAAACTGGTGGAGCCACTCTGGAAAAGAGTATGGAGGTTCCTCAAAAAGTTAAAAATAGAACTACCCTACGACCAACAAACTACACTACTAGGTATGCCCTGAAATGATACAAAATACAGATTCGAAGGGGTACATGTACCACGATGTTTATAGCAACATTATCAACAACAGCCAAACTATGGAAGAAGTCCAAATATTCACTCACTGATGAATAGATAAAGAAGATGTGGTATGTATGTATATAAATATACATATATATATATAAAGTGCAATATTACAGAGCCATCGAAAAGAATAAAATCTTGTCATTTCAATGACATTGATGGACCTAGAGTGTATTATGCTAAGTGAAATAATTCAGTCAGAGAACGACAAATAACATATGATTTCACCCTTATGTGTAATCTAAAAAACACAACAGATGAACATATGGGAAGGGAAAAAAACAAAAGAGAGGGAAACAAATCATAAGAAACTGTTACCAATAGAGAACAAACTGAGGGTGGATGGAGGCAGGTGGGTGGGGGATGGGCTAAGTGGATGTTGGGTATTAAGGAGGGCACTTGTTAAAATGAACACTGGGTGTTATACGTAAGTGATCAATCATGAAATTCTACTCCTGAAACTAATATGACATTTTACGTTAACAAACTAGAATTTAAATAAAAATTTGGAAAAAAACCCAGATCTACTCTATGATCCATCAATTGTATTACTAGTTATTTACCCAAAATATACAAAAATACTGATTCAAAGGGAAGGGCCTGTGTGGCACATCTGACTCTTTGTTTCTATTCAGGTCCTGATCTCAAAGGGTCATGGGATCAAATCTCACATCAGGCTCTATACTCACCGTGTTGTCTGCTTAAGGTTCTCTCTGCCTTCTCCCTCTGCCCCTCCCCCCATGCTTTCTCTCTCTTAAATAAGTAAATCTTTAAAAAAAAAAAAGCCACGTAGGGGCGCCTGTGTAGCACAGTCGTTAAGCGTCTGCCTTAGGCTCAGAGCGTGATCCCAGCGTTCCGGGATCGAGTCCCACATAGGGCTCCTCCGCTATGAGCCTGCTTCTTCCTCTCCCACTCCCCCTGCTTGTGTTCCCTCTC
This sequence comes from Ailuropoda melanoleuca, assembly GCF_002007445.2. NCBI lineage: Eukaryota > Metazoa > Chordata > Mammalia > Carnivora > Ursidae > Ailuropoda > Ailuropoda melanoleuca. The sequence goes on along the minus strand of NC_048238.1, from coordinate 85,450,034 downwards.
TCGCTGGCTGTCTCTCTATCGCATAAATAAATAAAATCTTAAAAAAAAAAAAAACCCACGTAGGTATACATGCACCCAGATATTTATAACAGCATTATCTACAATAGCTAACCAAATGTGCACCAACTGATGAATGGATAAAGAAGTGGTATATTAAAAAAAAAAAAAGAGGAAGAAGATGTGTTATATGTAAACAGTGGAATATTACTTAGCCATCAAAAAGAATGAAATCTTGCCATTTGCAAAGACATGGATGGAACTAGAGTATTATGCTAAGTGAAAAAAGGCAGTCAAAGAAAGTCAAATACCATATGATTTCACTCTTTTGTTGAAAATAAACAAAAGAGCAAAGAGAGAAAAAGGAGACAGAGAGACAAACCAAGGAACAGACTCTAACTGTAGAGAACAAAATGATGGTTACCATAGGGGCAGTGGGTGTGGGGATGCGTAAAATAGTTTATAGATATTAAGGAGTACAGTTGGAATGATCAGCATAGGGTGCTGTATGAAAGTGTTAAATCACTATACTGTATATACTAGACTGTATGTTAACTAACTAGAATTTAAATAGAAATGTAATGAAAACAAAAAGGAAGAAAACAAGATGGAGGTTCCTTCAATAAATAATAATTGATTTATGATATGATCCAGTAATGCCACTCCTGGGAATCTATCCAAAGAAAATGATAACACTACTTTAAAAAAGGTATACACACCCTTATGTTTATTGAAGTATTTAGAAAGGAAAAGATGTGGAAGTGACACAGGTGTACATTTACAAATGAATGGATAAAGAACTCATATACATGTATGTATGGATGCACAAATACACACAGACAACGGAATATTACCCAGCCAGAAAAGGGAATGAGATCCTGTCATTTACAAGAACATGGATGGACCTGGAGGGTATGATGCTAAGTGAAATAATTCACACAAATAAAGACAAATATCATGTGATACCACTCATATGTGGAAATTAAAAAAAAAAAAAATAAAGTAAGTCAGAAACAAAAGAATAGATAAAGGGGATTAAGAGTGCACTCAATGAGATGAGCACTGGGTAATGAAACTAATAGAACACTGTATGTTAAACATACTTCAATTAAAAAATGATGCTGGCTACTACATTAATGAGGAATCTATTAGCATTTTGTTATATTTTTATGTATAATAGATACTGAATTTTATGATTTTTCAAATCTGTCCAAATGAATGTATACTTTATTTTTATTTTTTGTACCAGTTATTACTATCATAAATATCATCAGATTACATAATATTGAACTGTCTTCTATTCCTAGAATAAAGTCTACTTGTTTAAGTTCTTTTATTAATTATTATACTCTTAAATTCTGTTTATCAAAAACCTACTTCAGATGTTCACACCTGTATTCAAATTAAACACTGTCAATACTTTTCTATTTTTAACTATCATGTCTTGTTATTAAGAAAGTCTGGCTCCAGAAAAAGAATTTCCCTACTTTCTCTATTGTCTGACACAATATAAATAACAATAACAACTATATTTTGTATGAATGTGTGAAAGAATTTTCCAGGGAAATTCTATGGGCTTAATAAGTTTTACTGGCTTTCTCATTTCTGCCCATGGGTAATGTTTCCATAAGTGTTTCTCTCTTCTTGAGCCAATTCAGAAATTAATATTTGCATATATTCACCCTGGTTTAAAATTTTATAAGAAAAAAGATACAGAATATAAGATTTTAAAACTTTTTCCTGTGGTAATATTCTCTTCTTTTATTCTTAATGCATACTTCTTTTAGCCTTCCTCATTTATTGATTATCAGATCATTAGCTTTAACATTTGTATTGCTTATTATTTAAAATCAACTTCTTAATAAATGTTCATTTCTCTCCTTTCAAATTTCTTTATCCAATTTTATTGACATCTAATTCCTCTTCTATTGTCTTTCTACTTTCCTTGAGTGGGGACACTGATTCATTCTGTGATCCCCTCATGCAGATGATTCGGGATTTTAATATGAATTTCACTACACATTTTTTCAATCCCACATTTATTAGCATGTAACATTCTCATTATCCAAAAATATCGTTCTTCAATATTCTTAAAGAAGGTTTAGCTTTTCTCTTTGAACAACATTATTTAAGGACAGAGTTTTGTTTATCATTATGAACATTTTCAAGCCATTGGGCATTCCTTATCTTAATTTAAATTTATTTCTAGTTTTATAGATTTATGGTACAGAAGCTGATTTATGCTGTTTTTACTCTGGAGAATTCATTGAGATTTACTTTGTGATCTATTCAATTTTGATAAAAATGTCAGGGGACCATATTTTCTTTTGATGTGTAACAACATATCACAAATTTCGCAGCTTTTAATTTATTATCTCTCAGTTTCCATGGGTCAGGCTCTAATCAAATAAGAATCCATTTAAAGTAACACAGCATCAAATCAAAGCACTGAACTTGGGTCAAATAAATAAATAAAATCTTGGAGAGAGTTAAGATGGCAGAGGAGTAGGGGACCCCTTTTTCAGCCGGTCCCCTGAGTCGAGCTGGATAGGTACCAGACCAGCCCTGAACATCCACGGAATCAGCCTGAGACGCAGGAAGATACATCTGGATCTCTACAAATGAACATCTCCAGCGCTGAGTATCGAGGTACGAAGCGGGGAGCTGTGAAACCGCGCACAGATATCGGAAGATAAACGGAAGGGGGAGCGAGCTGCCGCGTTCGGGCGCCGGGAAGCGGTAGCCACCTGCACGGGGGAGCGGGCGGACCCGCGGACCGGCACCCATGAGAGAGCAGACTGAGACCGTGAGCCGTGGAACACACGCAACCAGACTGAAACGGAGCTCCGGTGCGCTCACTGGAACCAGACTGAGACCGGGAACTCTGGGAGCACGCGGGACGGCTGGCGGGGTTAGAAACACAAAGGACAGAGACGCGCCGGCCCTGGAAGTGAGGGCTGGGACGCCAGGTGTGGGGCGCACATCCCGGGACACTGCACAGTTGAGCAGCACCAACAAAATCAGAGTTAAAGTGGCCAGAACATCAGTGGAGAACGGTCTGCGATCCCTCTGTCCTGAGACAGAGGCTGAGATTCGGCCGCTGCTGCTCTGACTCTCAGAAGAGGCACAGCAGAACGCCAGGGAAAGCTGCCAGAGAACAAAAGCCTGGAAACACCAACTCACAGTGTGCCCATCCCCATCCCCCATCGCAGGGGACAAGGAGACTCTACCCAAACAGGGTTGCCTGAGTATAGGCATGGCAGGCCCCTCCCCCAGAACACAGGCTGAAGCATCAAGAAGCCCACATCCCTAAGATCCCTATAAAACAAGGGCGCATGGCCTGGGTCCCGTCAATAATTTGGGCTCTGGACAACCCCGCAACCTCTCCTCATCAGAATGACGAGAAGGAGAAGTCCCCCCCAGAAAAGAAAAGACAATGAGTCTGTGGCCTCTGCCACAGAACTAATGGATGCGGATATAACCAAATTATCAGTAATGGAATTCAGAGTAACAATGGTCAAAATGATGTGTAGACTTGAAAAAAGAATTAACAAAAATGAGAATATAGAATCTCTAAGGGTGGAAATGAGAGCGAATCTGGCAGAAATTAAAAATTCTATGAGCCAAATGCAGTCAAAACTAGAGTCTCTGGTGGCCAGGGTGAATGAGACAGAAGAACGCATCAGCAAATTGGAGGATGGGTTAGTAGAAGAAAAAGCTAAAATAGAATCTGGACTCACAAAAGTCCACGCCTACGAACATAAGTTACGGGAGATTACTGACTCAATGAAACGATCCAATGTCAGAATCATCGGCATCCCTGAAGGGGTGGAGAAAAACAGAGGTCTAGAAGAGATATTTGAACAAATTGTAGCTGAAAACTTCCCTAATCTACCATGGGAAACAAATATTCGTGCCGAAGAGGCAGAGAGGACCCCTCCCAAGCTCAAGCACAACAAACCTACCCACGTCACGTCATAGTGCAATTCGCAAATATTAAATCCAAGGATACAGTATTGAAAGCGGCCAGGGCAAAGAAATTTCTCACGTACCAAGGCAAAGGCATCAGAATTACATCAGACCTGTCTACACAGACCTGGAATGAGAGAAAGGGTTGGGGGAGGGCATTTTGAAAGCTCTTTCAGAGAAAAACATGCAGCCAAGGATCCTTTATCCAGCAAGACTGTCATTCAGAATTGATGGAGAAAAAAAGACCTTCCAGAATTGCCAGTCATTGACCAATTTCGTAACCATGAAACCAGCCCTACAGGAGATATCAAGGGGGGGTCTATAAAGNTACCAAGGCAAAGGCATCAGAATTACATCAGACCTGTCTACACAGACCTGGAATGAGAGAAAGGGTTGGGGGAGGGCATTTTGAAAGCTCTTTCAGAGAAAAACATGCAGCCAAGGATCCTTTATCCAGCAAGACTGTCATTCAGAATTGATGGAGAAAAAAAGACCTTCCAGAATTGCCAGTCATTGACCAATTTCGTAACCATGAAACCAGCCCTACAGGAGATATCAAGGGGGGGTCTATAAAGGTAAAAAGGCCCCAAGAGTGATACAGAACAGAAAGTCACAATCCATAGAAACAAAGACTTTACTGGCAACATGGCATCATTAAAATCATATCTCTCAATAATCAGTCTCAATGTAAATGGCCTAAATGCTCCCATAAAATGCCACAGGGTTGCAGATTGGATAAAAAGACATGACCCATCCATTTGCTGTCTACAAGAGACTCATTCTGAACCCAAAGAAACATTCAGACTGAAAACAAAGGGATGGAATACCATCTTTCACGACAATGGACCTCAAAAGAAAGCTGGGATAGCAATTCTCATATCAGACAGATTGGATTTTAAACTAAAGACTATAGTTAGAGACACAGAAGGGCACTATATTATTCTTAAAGGATGTATCCAACATGTGGATATGACACTGATAAATATATATGCCCCCAACAGGGGAGCAGCAAGATATGCAAGCCAACTCTTAACCAGAATAGAGAGACAAATAGATAAAAGCACATTAGGAGTAGGGGACCTCAACACTCCACTATCAGAAATAGACAGAACACCCTGGCAAAAACTAAGCAAAGAATCAAAGTCTTTCAATGCCATACTCGACGAGTTGGACCTCATAGATATATATAGAACACTACACCCCAGAACCAAAGAATACTCATTCTATTCTAATGCCCATGGAACATTCTCAAGAATAGACCAAGTTCTGGGACACAAAACAGGTCTCCACCGATACCAAAACACTGAAATTATCCCTTGAATATTCGTAGACCACAACGCTCTGAAATTGGAACTCAACCACAAGGAAAAATTTGGAAGAAACTCAAAAACTTGGAGACTAAGAACCATCCTGCTCAGGAATGACTTGATAAACCAGGAAATCAAAAATCAATTTAAACAATTTATGGAGACCAACGAGAATGAAAACACAACGGTCCAAAACCTATGGGATACTGCAAAGGCAGTCCTAAGGGGGAAATACATAGCCATCCAAGCCTCACTCAAAAGAATAGAAAAATCTAAAATGAACTTTTTATATTCTCACCTCAAGAAGCTGGAACAGCAACAGAGGGACAGGCCTAATCCACACACGAGGAAGCAGTTGACCAAGATGAGAGCAGAAATCAATGAATTAGAAACCAGAAGTACAGTAGAGCAGATCAACAGGACTAGAAGCTGGTTCTTTGAGAGAATCAATAAAATTGACAGACCGCTGGCAAGACTTATCCAAAAGAATAGAGAAAGGACCCAAATTAATAAAATTGTGAATAAAAAAGGAGAGGTCACGACCAACACCAATGAAATTGGAACGATTATTAGAAATTTTTATCAACAGCTATAAGGCAATAAATTAAGCAATCTGGAAGAGATGGAGGCCTTCCTGGAACCCTATGAACTACCAAGACTGAAACAGGAATAAATTGATTTTTTAAACAGGCCAATTAATTATGAAGAGATTGAGTCAGTGATAAACAGCTTTCCAAATAACAGAACTCCAGGCCTGGACAGTTTTCCTGGGAAATTCTACCAAACATTCAAAGAAGAAATAATACTTATTCTCCTAAAGCTATTTCAAAAAATAGAAACGGAAGGAAAGCTACCAATCTCACTCCATGAGGCCAATATTACCTTGATCCCCAAACCAGGCAAAGACCCCCTCAAAAAGGAGAATTACAGACCGATTGGGATAGACTGGTGATGGGTAGTAAGGAGGGCACGTATTTCATTGGTGCACTGGGTGTTATATGCAACTAATGAATCATCGAACTTTACATGGGAAACCGGGGATGTACTGTATGGTGACTAACATAATATAATAAAAAAACATTAAAATAAAAAAATTAAAAAAAAAAAAAAAGGCACTGAACTTGGCTCCTACTGGGAGCGGAGGCCCCAGGAAAAATTTGCTTCCAACCTCATTTAGATTGTTGTCTGGCAACATTCCAATTCTGAGCATTTGTAAACCTGAGGTCCTCATTTCCCTGCTGAACATCAGCCTTGTCCTATGGAGCCATCTATCTCAAAATCAGCAAAGGCACTGTCAAGTCAATCTCATATTTAAAATTTTCCTAAATTCTACTATATGTCTTTGGCTCCGTTACCACATTTTTCTTACTCTACCCAGAGAATGCTGTCTTCTTTTCAGGCCTCATGTAATCAGATTGCACATACCTGGATGATCCAGGATAATTTTCCTATCTCAAGGTCCATAACTTAATTACATCTGAAGTCACTTTTACCATATACTGCAGCATAATGTTTCCAAGAAATAGAGTATGGACATCTTTGGGAATATGTTTCTCATACCCAGGTACTAACATTAAAATTAAATAAATAGAACTAGGTTTGTAAAAATATAAACTGAATACATGTGTAATATCAACATTTTTGTGTTATTCAGAACATACACACACATTTATTATCTCCTTGTTCTCTCATAGGCTGTGGTCTATTGGGATGAGTGTTTCTGCTTTTACCTCATGTCATAATTCCATCAGCATAAAGTGTAATTAGGTTTGAGACCTTGTGATATTTCAGGTACCTTTCAAAGGGCTTTACATGATAAAATTCACTTAATCCTTATAAAAATAACATGAGGTAGGTATTTTGACTTTCCCCATTTTACATCTGGGGAAATTCATCAATACAGATGTCAAGTAGTTTCTTTAAGGTCATACAACTAACTTACGGCAAAACCGGGATTCAAACCTAAGATGTTCTTTGCAACTATATGGTTTGGCCTGTGTTTTATCTATTTCATATTGTATTATTACCGTTAAAGTTTTCAGAACATCTTTTTTATTTTAAAGGTTATTTATTTATTTTGAGAGACAGCACGAACAGAAGAGGAGGAGGGAGAGAGAATCTCAAGCAGATTCCGTGCTGAGCACAGAGCCCAACACCTAGCTTGATCCCAAGACCATGAGATTACGACCTGAGCTGAAACCAAGATTCAAACACTTAACCAACTGCACCCACACAAGTGCCCCTCCAGAACATCCTTAAAATCATTACGGAATGTACTTTCCTTCATTTCTAAGTGACTTTTTTACCCATGCTTAATGTTTTTACTTTGAAAACAATTTGTCTTGAAGTAAGGCCACAATCATTACCTCCTTGCAATACGATAAGCCCTATCAATAGTGGTTGAGCCTAGAAACTAGAAAGTACCTCCTCTTCTACAACAGGTAGACAAGATAATCATTTTGACATTCATGTTTTTTCTGAAGACACTAAATAAGAATGCACATGAATCTTTAGGTAGTAGCAGGCATGTAATAAGTATTCAATAAATATTAGTGATAATGAGGATAATAACCATGTGGTTGATAATAATAAAAGCACAGGCAATATCTAAAAATTACAAGGGCACACACACAAAAATACAGGAATATTGAATAAAATAAAATTAAACATTGTGCAAAAGACTAAGGATTTCCATATCCAGCATCAGATATTCCTAATCAGGAATGAGAATACTAAACCAATAATCTGTTGGTCAAAATTTTAAAAGTCCACATATTTTTAAATACAAAGTCAGGTTACAAAAGAGGACGTATCTTGTGATATAATTCCTGCATGTGCATATACAGACAGAAATACAGGAAAACATAGATGCAAACACATACCCCAATAAAATTGGTATTTTTTAAAGGATGTTATTGGTCTATTTGACACGGAGAGAGTGAGAGAGCACAAGCAGGGGGAGCAGCAGAAGGAGGGGGAGAAGCAGGCTCCCCACGGAGCAAGGAGCCTGATGCAGGTCTTGACTCAGGAACTCTGGGATCATGACCTGAAGTAAAGGCAGACACTTAATCGACTGGGCTACCCAGGCACCTCAATAAAACTGGCATTTAAAATAATTCAGCTTGCAGGTTAGATGAATGATGCAGGTTTTCTTAGAGATGGAGTGGTTATTTAGTTTGTTGTATCTTCTAATTCTCAAGTAATACTTTTATACAGATTTTAAAGTAAGAAAACATTATAAAAGATTCTTTATTCTTAAAGATACATGTGAGAGGCAAATCATCTATCTCATAAGAGGTTAGTAGCAAAAACATGTAAACGTATAAAACACAATAACAAAAAGATCCACTTAAAATAGATATTTTTCCAAAGAAGATATACAAATACCCAAGCTGTATGTGAAAAGGTGCTCAACAAGGCTAACCAGGAGGGAAATCCAAATCAAAATAACCATAAGACTTCTCATCTTCTCACATTGCTCTTATCCAAAAGACAAAAGATAGCAAGTGTTGCTGAAGATGTCTAAAAAAAAAAAAAGAACCCTTGTACACTACTGGTGGGAATGTAAATTGGTACAGGAATATAGAAAACAGTATGAAATCCTCAAAAAACTGAAATGAGAATTATCATATGATCTACCTTGAGCTATTTTTCAAAAAGAAATGAAGTCACAATCGAAAAAACATATCTGCAACACCATGATCACTGCAACATTATAATAACAGATGAAAATGAAGTATCTGAGGACAAATTAATGAATAAAGAAAATGTGGTATGCAGTATGTATAATTGTTACTCAACCATAAGAAGCAATGAAATCCTGTGATTTGTGACAAAATGGATGGAACTTGAGGGCACTGACCAAGTGAAAGAAGTCAGGTAGAAAAAGAAAAATACCGTATGACCTCACATATCTATAGTTAACAGTAACAACAATAAAAAACAAACTCAAGGATACAGAGCACAGATTGGTGGTTGCCATAGGTGGGATAGGTAAAATGGCTGAAGGAGTCAAAAGGTACAAACTTCCAGTTATGAAATAAATAAGTCCTGGGGATGTAGAAAAGAAAAACAATTTACATCGAGATCTATAATGATAAAATCATAACAAACAAATATTTGATCAACAGGCTTCATATCTGTGTAATATAATGTGAAATCAAACATAAAACTGATATATAGATCAGAACAATATTTGCACACGATAGTGACCATGTAAAAATTTCCCCCACTCACTTCTATCCCATCATGTGTCCTGTTATGACACCTGCAGGACAGTTTTGTCTGTCAGTAGACTGTAGGAGTGGGATCACATCCCATCTATCTTTTAACTGTCCAACGGCACCCAAACAGTTTTGCAAAAAGAACAAGCTCAATATACTATAAAATTTGGAAAATATAACTAACTTAGTGAATTATTCTGATACGTGATCAAACTGTATGGGAATATCAATGATCTCACAGAAAAGAAACTTGTCATTTCATATATGGATAAATTATACTTGGTATCTGCCTACACTGACAGTTTTAATCTAAATCAGACGTTCTACAGAAGTCATGTTTGTTATTTTTGCTTTTGATAAAGAGACCCAATTTTCAAAAGAAATCCATATATCCTGTCAACAGCATCCCTTCTATTGTTTATATCACATAATTCTGATTTCATGCTAGTGTCCAATAGGTTTCGTGAATTCAAAGACTTTTTCAGTAAATTTCGCTCTGCCTCAAGGTGCCAATGTGGCCTACTTCCATGCAAGGGTGGAATGACCCTTAAGGGAAGAATATAAACATGGTCTTCTTTTCCATAAACACATGTCAACTTTACCACCAAATGTATTTTATAAAAGAAATATGGATTTTTTTAATCAAAAGCAAAAGTTCTGGATCTTCAAGTATTCATCTGAGAGTTCAATCAAGAACTATGTGCATTCTTGTCTTTGCCTTAAGCTTATTGCCAGAAATTTGAAAAAAAAAAAAAAAGGAAAGATATTAACTATATTCTACATTCTAACTATATTATTTTTCCATACTACTATGTTAATGACTATTTCATATTAGAACACCAGAAATCAAGGTATAAGGACATACTTGAGATAAAATTTAATGCATTCATATAATTAACATCAAATTAGTATTTACTATGAGTTCTGTGTTGGAGGACTGAAAAACTTTAGCTGACATAGATTCTAACCTTAAGGAATTGACAGGATGAGTGAGATCCTTCACATATTTATGGCAGTATAAAGTAGAAAATACCATGCAAAATGAGGAAATGTCATAGCAATGAGAGAATGGAAAGATAGCTTTGTGTTGTGAAAATCAAGTATGGCTGGTGGCAATAACGTGGATCTTGACAAATAAGACGAATTTATTATTTTTTAAGATTATTTATATTTATTTATTTGACACAGAGAGAGAGAGCACAGCAGTGGAAGTGGCAGGCAGAAGGAGAGGGAGAAGCAGTCTCCCCATGGAGCAGAGGGCCCAATGCAGGGTTCAATCCCAGGACCCCAGGATCATGACCTGAGCAAAAGGCAGATGCTTAACTGACTGAGCCACCCAGGCACCCCAAAAAGGAAGAACTTAGATACATTATGATAGGAGATAAGAACATTACAAGTGGGAAGAAGACCACATGTATTAAGCTGGAAATGACAAGGAATTTATGGGAAAATGTGAATAGCTCACTTTTGGTGAATCTTCCAATTTGATAGAGCAGATACTCATGAGACTGAAAACCTAGGTTCAAGCCTCCCTAAGGTGATCCAAAGATACAATGACCAGAAGTAAGGACTTTACAACCCAAGGAGACATCGTCTATTTCTAAGCAATGAAGGGAGAGGATCACATGAACAATCAGGCAGCAGAATATAGTTCAGACGGGACATAAGGAGATCACTATTTAGGTGTAAATTGCTATTTTATTTCTTTAGTTTTTGTAGGGGAGGAGGGGCTTAGGGAAAGGGTGAGAGAGCATCTTAAGAAGTCTCCACGCAGCGTGTGGAGACAACAGGAGACTCATTCTTACCACTCTGAGATCATGACAGCTAAATCAAGAGTGGGATGTTCACCTGACTTAGCCACCCAGCCGCCCCAGCTGCAAATTGCTATGGGAATGAGAAATGAGGGTCAGAACTAGATTACTGGCAAAGGGATAGGAAAAAAATAAAGATAAGTAAGATATTCTAGGGAGGCAATCGAAAGGATTTGTCCAGTGATAATATACTAGAAATGAGATACAGGAAAAATTAATTATTATGGAAGCTTTAAGTCTAATTCACTGGGAAGAAACTAGTACCATTAAACAACAAGAAGGCATTCAAAAAACAAAAAAGTCCTCGTAAAGAAAACAATGGGCTCCATTAGTATCTGTCATCTTCCTGGTTTTTTTTTTTAAGTGTTAATTGAACAATATTCATTTATTTATTTACTGAGTACCTATTATTGCCAAACAAAAAACTACACAAATATTTCCCACAATTTGGTCCTGACAACAAATCTGTGAGGAAAGACATGTTTGATATCAGTGTGACAATGCTGAATTGAGACCTCTAGCCACCCAAGAAGAAATGGAGGGGGCGCCTGGGTGGCACAGCGGTTAAGCGCCTGCCTTCGGCTCAGGGCGTGATCCCGGCGTTGTGGGATCGAGCCCCACATCGGGCTCCTCTGCTGTGAGCCTGCTTCTTCCTCTCCCACTCCCCCTGCTTGTGTTCCCTCTCTCGCTGGCTGTCTCTATCTCTGTCGAATAAATAAATAAAATCTTTAAAAAAAAAAAAAAGAAATGGAGAAAATAAAATTGCCCCCTGAGATTAACAAAAAAAGATAAATACCTAATGGACAGGAGACAATATACACAGACTCCTACAGAGAAGACTCCTAAGCCAAGATGAATTTATAAGTTATTGAGAATTAACATACCTCGTGGATATCTATCAATTAAAAGACAGCAGGTGGGAAACATAGAATATATTTCATGATGGAAGGAAATAATAACTTTCCAGGCCATTGAAATACGAACACTCCCATCCAAAGGGCAAGGGGACTCTTATGAGCTACCCCTTCGTGTTGTGAATGTTGCAGTTCAAGTAAATTTCCTCGTGATCATCCCACACTGACCAAGCAATGTTTTGCCTATGACTTTATTGTAATTGATATGTATAATTTTTATTTCCTCTGACATCTCAACCCCTGATGAACGATATTCTTGACCTCACTTCACCCCAAATGACCCCCACTCTCATTTTAATATATGTAGCTTGGAGAGACTCATTTTAGCCCCCTATTCGCTGGATAGGTCCCATGACCCATGCCTGCCTAATGAAAGCATTCCCTTAATCGGGCTTCAGTGATATGCAGAGATTGGCACATAATACAAGCTTGTCCAACATCAAAATGTTCAGGGTATTGGCTGGACCCTTGGGGATGAGCTAATCTTTTCTGGTATCATTGATGACATAGTGAATGTGAGCCTAGAGTTGCCAGGGGGATATTTCTCAGACAATGAAGCCAATTCAAAAGCAAAAAGAAAGGGTGAGAGCTGAGGATATTATTTGAAGTTCTGGATGCATCTCTGAACTTTTAATTCACAAAAATCAATACATGACCCCATCTTAAACAATGGTATTACTATATGTACACTGATCTTCACATCTTTTGATTCCTAAATAATTATTCCTAATTTGCAGATGAGAAAGCTAAAATGGGGAAACTTATCTATATATTCTAGAAACTAATTTTGCAGAAGTCTTCCATTAAGTAATACTACCCATGGCCCTGTCTAGAAGAATCCAAGCAGTCAATTCCTTGTACAATTTTAATTTTAGGGTTAGAAAAGTTTCTTTCGCAAGACAAAGTTTTCTATTTCATTCTATGTAATAATGAGATAAAATACAACCCAATTTAATTCACTCTTCCCCTTGGCTTCCAGGATTCTCAGAGCCAAATTTTATATTCAAATTGTGGTACTCCCTCACCCAAGAGTTCTGAAACACGTATCTCTCATTCATCTGATGATTTGTGTTTTCCTATTTAAAATGTTATTTGCCCTAATTTAAAGATACCATAATCTTACAAATCTCATTGGATATTTTTTAAAGTAAATGAAACATGATATATTTGCTGAAGGTGAACTCCAGGGTACTTTCTAGCTCTGGAATTGTCAATAATATATCACAAATACATGTGGAACCTAATTTTGACCCATAGTTACTTTAAGGAAAATAGAACTACAAAATGTTATAGGAAAAAGGGACTTTAGAGGCAATCTATGATAGATAAATCCCTTTATTTTGCATATAAAGATTAAAACATTTGCTCAAGTTTATATACCTAGTCACAAACAAATACGAGATTACCAACCAGATAATCTGACTCCCAATTTCTAATCCACTACTCTTTTTATTGACTCTATCATATCCAAAATAATTTAGAAAAATTTAATAGAAAATCCCCGTCAGGAAACCTGCTTCCTCTCTTATTTTCTTATCAGTAAATACTACTCTCCCTAGCAATCTGTATACATATAGTCAATAAAATTCAACAGTTTAGGCCATCATATTACCCCAGTCTACACTTTAAATAATGTTACTCCTTTTGTTTATGCCGATCCCTTCACATTTCATGGCTAAAATTAATTCTGGTTTTTTTTTCCCCCTGTTCCCCTTATCTTTCTATTGCAAGCATGCACTGAATCAGAGAATCTTGTCAGGTGTATTAGTATGCCCTTACCTTAGAGAACGCTGATGACTGCTCAGCATAATGAGGAGTGGGGTGTCTGGTTCCTGAGAGTTAATTAGAGTAGGCTGACCTAAATTTTGAAGCTTTTTTGTCTGACCTTTTCTTGAATGAACGTGAATCTCCAGACTAGGGAGGAAAGGCAGGGGCTGACGGAAGGGAGTGCAGGGCTACTGGCTCTTCTCCCTGCACATAAACCCACGAACTCGGCCGTGCATTCTGCTTGTACAGGGCTTCCCAGGCGCAGTTGGCCACTGTATCCTTGCGATATTCTATAAAGCTAAGTCAGAATGACAGGCTCCATATTTTGATGATAAATAAACTGAGGCACAGAGGTCACCAAGAAAAAGGGGACAGGAACAAAAAGGCAAAAGGCTTTTAAGACCTCGTCTTTGGTAAAGACCTCTCCCCCTCACACCACAGGCCATTACCAAAAGCTGAGAGGTAGTTAGGGCCCTCAATAATACAGCAATCTCTTATTTTGGGCTAGTTACACCCCATCAGCGACAGGCACACTTCCCTCGGCCTTCTTTTCATAGAATGAATGAAAGAAAATACTGGCTTTTACTGAGCACTTAGTAGAGACTCCCTCTGCGAGGCACTTTTGGATACATCATTTCAATTTTCCTCTCATTAACTAAGTAGGAGGCATGGTCAATTTACATCTCAAGGATAGAAAAACGGACGCTTCTCAGAGGGACTACGTAAATTGCCAAAAATTATACAGTAAGTGGCACAACTAGTGTACAAAACCCAGGGAGTCTGAATTCCATTCCCCTCCGCATGGCATTTTACCACCTTTTGTCTCCTAGTGGCACTGACTTGTTAAGTCATGTCAGGGACTTAAGTGCCATGCTTTGAAAGAAAATGGATGGGAAAAGAAAATACGTCCAACATTAAATTTTGATGTACCACAATAATTTAGTAGAAGAAATAACTTTGGAAGGGGGATTATTCTTCCCCTCTTCAAATCACAAAACCCGATCTTCAACTCACACAACCAATTAGTCTGTTTATGCATAAAAACAGAGCATCTTGCTGAGGCTTTGAAATAGCAACAAATAGCCAAGGATACATGGCTAATATTTTTGCCCCTAATGCACTTGGAATAATAAATATATGTGAATGACAGTTCGAGTACTTCAAACTCACCTGGATCAGACCTGTCTTAAATCCTTTAAAATGTAGACACATAGAAAGCGTGCGTGCACACACAGATGAACCAGGATCACAGACATTTCAAAGGTCTGTTAATTGTCCAGAAATCACACAATGGGTCTCAGGGCTGTAATACAGGCTATTCAGCGGTCTGGCTCCCACTGGTATGTCAAGATGAGTTCAAGGTTGTGGAAGGTGAAGGCAAGCGTGTGCTGCATCAGCAGCCAGGAAAAGAGCTGCCGGCATGCTGCCAGGGTTTCCTAACCCCTCATCCTCCACCACCACTTTTTTTAAAAAATGATTTTATTTTTTTATTTGAGAGAGAGCACACCAGTGCGTGGAGGGGCAGAGGGAAAGGGAGAAACAGTCTCCCTGCCAAGCAGGGAGCCCCAACATGGGGCTCGATCCCAGGACCCTGGGATCATGACCTGAGCTGAAGGCAGATGCTTAACCGACTGAGCCACCCGGGCGCCCTCTACCTCAACTTTCTATTGCCCAATGAGTTGATTCTTAATATCTTGACATACCTTCCAACACCTTCTATCTCTGAACATAATTGATTTCACATCTGCAATTTGAAAAAAAGAGATGTACACACTTGAATACATGACACACAGAAACATAAATAATCATGTTCATTCCACTGTCCTGTAATAGTCCCATGAGTCAGGTCCACCTGCTTGCCAGACCATAACAGAAATGAACATTTCCAAGAAAGCACGACTTTTGCTTTTCTATGTCTATATCATCATAATACCGAAAGGTATCTGGAACTTAAGTGGAGCATAATTAATATTTGTAAAGAAATCATTCATGTACTGGGAAAGTATCAGAAAACACATACAGTGAAAAGTTTTCACAGGAAACAGTTTCACCCAAATAGAATCATGGTTTAGAGCACCAGATTTAGAATTCTGTAACATAATGCCTCTGGTGCCCCACGTCATAGCCTCTTGGAACACCTTCGATTTCAACGGCAGTTGTGATGAACAGTTCCAGGAGAGTTCAGACAAATTCCTTCCTTCCACCGTGACCCTGCATAGTTTGAAGGTTTTCTGCTTTCTAACCCAAGGCCTTCTCTTCTGCCTCTTAGGCCTAGAAAAATTGCAGCCCAGAAGTGCACTTGCATGAACTCTCCCAGGGACAACACTCAACCATTGGAGGACAGGAGTCAGTGAACAAATCATTCACCTCTCTTTTCAGGGGGATTATTCTGGGGAGTATTTTGTATAATTTTCAAGAGGTCCCAGTAAAACTAAGCCCCTACTACTGACATTAGTGGCTTAAAAATACACTGTTGTAGTAGCTTTGACTTCCTGTCTTATTCTCCCTACACTCTCACTTTGTTTTCTGGGATCACATCCCAAAACACTACCTTGACCCACGTCTTTGTCAAATGCTTTCCTTTCAGGGGAACTAAACTAAGACAAGTTTTTTTCAGATTACAACTGAAATATCTGTTCTGCTACTTATTAGCTGTGTGGTCTTCGACAACTTACTAAACGTCTCTGAGTATCGGTTTCTTCAACTGTCACTGGACATAATAAGAGCATTTAACTCACATGGTTGTTGAAAAATGTTACATACAATATTAGATGTAAGGATCTTACCATGATGGCTAGCCTATGATAAGTGATCAATAAAATGATTATAAATACCATTATGCATTTAAATAAATTGCCCATTTACAGACTGAATCGGTGATAGTCTCACAACACTCGCCTAACCACATAACTGACATAAGTAGCCTAGGCTGGAAGATATTCTCATTCTCCCACATTCCCCTAACTGTTCCTCGCAAAGGAAGATCTGGTACATATTCAAGGGCTTCTTTAAACTCTGACGAGGATGCCTGACAAATGGAGTCAACATCATACCATGATATTTTGAAACCTGACTGACCATAAGCCACCGCAGTGATTATGGTAGCATCCATGAGGAGAATCAGATTAGACTAGAAAATTGGACTGTAGCAATTCCCTATATTCCACTAATCAGGAAGGCTTCTCAAGTGGTGAGATGGGTATTTCCAGCATAATGAGCAGTGAGTCACAATGAGCAAGTCTTTCAATCAGAGGCAGTCACTGAGCATACAAGTAACTGGATCAGAGTCTCAAGAATGAACCCTTAGGAGACATTTTTGTCATTCAGGAAAAAAAAAAAGGTTCTTTGTTGTCCGCATGGGCTACAGATACAGATTTTGATCCAGGTCATCAACAATAAAAGAAAAATAACAAGATACCCATTAAATGAAAAAAAAAAACTGTCTCCAAGATAGTAATACAAAATGTAAAAATTAGAAAGAATGAGCAAAGCAGATGAGACAGAATTTGAACAATATCCAGAAGAGCACGAGTATTTCGAGGGCACAGTGGTTTTTCAGTCTGTGATGCCTGGAACCACATGAGGAACTAGATGTGTTTAAACACTGTACGTCCCGCCATCTTCATGTGATGAAACAAGGAAAATGTTAACATTTGTACAGCGTCCTGGGGAAACTGAATGAGACTGATCTTTCGTTCACCTTACCCAGAAGATTCCCTATAAAAAAAATATCAAATCAAGGCAAACTGACAACAAGAAAAATCTGCTAAATACTCACACACACTCCCGTATTCTAAATGTACTTGCTTAAACGTTATCTTTTAGTTTATTTATCAATACTTCACCAGAACACCAGAATACTTAAAACACTCATAGAAATCCTTTCCCATTGGAGTAGACCTTTTACACCTTTTTCATATAGGCACAAACAGGGTCAAATAGAGAGTTTACTCCAATCTCAGAGAGAACATGTCAACATCAATATATATGGTAGGCAGAATAATGTCCTTCCAAAGATTTCCATGCCCTAATTGCCAGAACCTATGAATGTTAAATTACGTGGAAAAGAGAAATTAAAGGAGTAGGTGGAATTAAGGCCACTAATCAGGAGCTAACCTTAAAATAAAACGATTACCCTGAATTATCTGGATGGGCCCCATGTGATTACAAGAGTTCTTAAATGTGAAAGAAAAAGGAAGAAGAGTCAGTTTCAGAGTAAGGAAATGTCAAAAAGGCTTAAACAGACATTGCTGAGTTAGGAAAAAAAGGGGGGCCATAGAGCTAAGGAATGTGGGAAGCCTTCAGAAGCTGGAAAACACATAATAAGATGCTTCCCTAAAGGCTCTAAAAAATATATATAGGCCAGTTGATAGCTTCGTTTTAGCCTAGTGAGAGCCAATTCGGACTTCTGACCATCAGGACTCTAAGATCAAACATTTATGTTGGGTTAAGCCACTAAGGTTGTGGTAATGTGTTACAGCAGCTATAGGATACTAATATAATACACTTGAACAAAAAACCTACAGGCACAAAATAATTCACTCCTTGAGACTAAAAGGACATGTATCTTACGGTGGCTTTCTAGTTATTCCCAACAAAAGAAATACGTATTTCTGAGCGCAGGTCGTCCCAGGGCACTATAATGATACTTCTGTAATGCTATAACGATACTTACCTAGTGCTATCAGGGAGGCATAAAAAGGCCCTCTCACAGAAAAATATTTTTTTACAGCCCGACACATTTCTTAATGTTAACTATACAAAGTCTTGAGATGAAGAAGTCCCGTACTCTAATTGAAACAAGTCAACTGAGAAAAGAGAAATTAAATCCATACTTTTCAAAATAGAATATACACATTCCCATAATTCCAAAGGTTAGGAAAATCAGAAAACAAACCACACTACAAACATAATGTAAGCGCCTAGAATATTATTTTTACTTTAAGAATGGGGAACATATGAATACATCGTTTTTATACCAAACCACTTAAAATATTTGAAAATAAAACAGAATTTTATATTTTAAGACAAAACAAGAAATATTTCACATGTAGGGACAGACACTTTTATGAGATCCCACAGATTCCCTGGTGTATCAGCTGACTTTTCCTTTCATTTAGACAACTTTTAGAAATACTGTATTAAATCATTATCTCTTATTTCCAGTTTTTCTCATGTGTGTATACTTGAACCAGTCAAATAGACTGAAGAGTCCTAAAGGTCAAGGACTACGCCTTCTATTTCTTTGGCACAACAGTCCCTATGGAAAAGCATCGGGTCAAAGTTGCTTTGTGAAATTTTAATTCTTCTCAATAGATCCAGCTTTGAAAGGTGAGACCTATTCCAGATGAATAAATGATGAGCCACAAACAGACATAACAATGTTTATATCATTATAAAAAGTGAAAGGGGCATACTGAAAGAATGCATGGATATTTATGCCTTGTCATTTCATTATGCAAAATCTGCTTAGAGCAGATCTTAGCTAGTCAATTGGGCTGACAAAAAAAAAAGAGAGAGAGAGAGAGAGAGAGAGAGACAGGAAAGCATACATCAAGACAAGATGTTCCACAAAGCTGTATGAGAATTTTCCAAAGAACAGGAAATGCTGTTCTTCACTTCTCCTGTTGCCTCCTGTCTGTTCTCATTCAAGACTGATCTCAGAATACAACGGTAAAGCAAAAATGATCCGGAAGTGTTTGGAAGACTACGGCAACACACTAATTTCTTAGGAGTGGAAGATTATCCACTTGTTAACACTACAATTTTCAGATCCTGGGCCTTTCCTTGCATTTTTACTGAACACTGCTAACCTGTACTATCAGCAGAATGACACATAATTATTTTCCCAGATACCTAGTCAATTGACCTTCCCTTTTCCAGGGTTTATAACATGAAGCCAAAACAAAAAAACTGGTGGAAAGTAGTATCAAATCAATTGGCTGTTCTGAAAACATGGCATGAAACACATGTTTATGTGTATATAAATAAACACACAAACACCCACATAAAACTCTATATACTGAATGTTTGAATTTGCATCATGGGACCAAGGTGGTTAAGTCTTAAAGATATGAAATATGCAACTTATCATCCTGTGCCCTGTATACCCACCTCCTCATCCTCCCAGTCTTTCTTTTTTTTTTTTTTAAAGATTTTATTTATTTATTTGACAGAGATAGAGACAGCCAGCGAGAGAGGGAACACAAGCAGGGGGAGTGGGAGAGGAAGAAGCAGGCTTCCAGGGGAGGAGCCTGATGTGGGGCTCGATCCCATAACGCTGGGATCACGCCCTGAGCCGAAGGCAGACACTTAACCGCTGTGCCACCCAGGCGCCCCCTCCCACTGTCTTTCTTCACATTACCCATACCTTCTCGTGTCTTCTCAAGTAGCAGCTTCTGCTTTCAACTGCAAATCAAGTTCTCTGACAAACAATTTCTAATATTAGCATGCTGGAACTGTATCAGAGAACACTCTTTGGATCAATACCTGTGGAAGGGAAGGGAATGAAGGAAGCAGGATTAGACAGAGGGAGAAGTAAGGTGCCATGCAGGGCCAACAAAGATCTCAGGGAAATCCATTAATACTATTCATGCTATTACTACTACTATTCTGAACTGGTCCTTAGGTGAGGAACTTTTCTTCCCCTCTCCCAGAAGCTAAGAGAATCAGTCCTTCATTCCTGAGGGGATTCTGAGTAGCACAGAATAGTGTCTATGATTCTCTCCACACAGGGACCACGTTATTGAAAAACTTAATTAAAATAGATTCCTCCTAGATATCCACACGCGCCACAAAGAAGTTGCAAACACAAGATTCCTTGACATGACCCTTAAGCAATATTAGGACATTTTGATCCCATTACAAACTAGCAGAAGAGAAAACTTGAAAGGCTAGCAGTGTTGAGTGGCTCTTGTAACAAGAATGTCCACTGCGCCATATCTAGGGTTCTGGATCAAGGCCATACAGTATTCGATAGAGAAATAGACAACTTTAGAGAAATAGAAGATAGTGTATTACAGCACTTCGGTAGAGACAGAGTAACTGACAATGGAGTATCAAGTAACTATGCAGCCAGAACTGCCTATTTAGCACATCCATGTTTTCAAAAAGATAGGATGAGAGGGGGCGCTTGGCTGGCTCAGACAGTAGAGCATATGACTCTTGATCTGGGGGTCGTAAGTTCGAGACCCATGTTGGGTGTACGGATTACTTAAAATCTTTAATACAAAAAAAAAAAAGATAGGGTAAGGCTCACATTGATGATTTTAAGATGGAAACAGGCCATCCATAATCAGGCACAAGCAGGGACAGAGGGCACAAAAAAACTTCAGGTGGCCGTGACCTCCATAACAGCCACCGTGGTTTCACTAATGCCTCAACTTTCACCCGTGTTTATGGTCTCATGTGAATTTCTTATGATTAGCTAGGCAAGAAGGAAAAAGGTCAAGACTGGCTCATACATAGGTCAATCAGGTATCTGGGAATAGTCGCAAAATTAACAAGGTCTACACTGAAACTCCACGAAAAGGTGGCAATGAAAGACACTGGTGAGGAGAAGACTTACCAATGCACAGAGCTCCATGTGGTGCACCCAGTCATTCAAGGTCTGTGGAATTAGAAGTGTACTGCAGTAAGGATGTACATGGATTCATGCGCAGTGGTAGACTGTTTCACTACTTGGCCTAAGGACTTTAAGAAGATAGTCTAGAATATTAAGGAAAAGGATGTCTGGAGATAAAGTACTGTATCCCTGTGGGAATAGGTACAGGTTATTAAGATCTCTGTATCATACTTCAATGTCCATCAGAAAGCACCTACCGAAGAAGAGATATTAAACACTAAAACACAATCACTTGACCATTCTATGTCAGTTTCTGTCATTGGCTATCACAGAGCTAAGAGAATGGAATACAGAACAGCCCTGTGGAAACTGATAAAATCTATGCTTGAATCAAAAGAACGTGTTGTCACTCTCTATAGCTGACCTAGCTACTGCAACTGCCAAATATCCAACCTGCGGGCAACAGAGAACAACAATGAGCTCTCAATTGGATACCGTCTCTGGAACAGATCAACACCCACGTGGTGGCAGGTTGGCTACATTAAACTGCGATTCAGCAATGCTTCACCCTGAATGTAATTGATACATATCCTGGGTTTCGGTTCTCTTGCCTACATGCAGGAGCTCAAAACATCACTACTTTCTGAAGGATTACAGATGATTTGATCTATGGAGACTGAGACGTGCTAACACTGCATTGGATCAAAGGGCCTACGTTACAGCAGGGTAGGTATGGCAGTAGGAAACGACCATTGGATTGCCGGGTATTATAACATACAATGCCACTATTAAGCTGATGTCCAGACAGGACAATGGAATAACCAGGTGAAGTCATTGGTGAGGTACCAGCACAGAGGATGCAATGATAGCCTTAAATAAAATACATGTTTACAGGGCTAAATCCCCAATAGGTAGAACATAGAACACATGAGTCCAAGAAGTAAACGATAAAGTAGGATTGACCCTGGTTAATATTACTCTCAATGACCCATTTAAGAAATATGTCCTTCCTGTTGCCACACTTAGAATCTGCAAATTTAGAAGTTCTGTTTCATGGAGAGTAACGCTTTGAATACGTTATATAAAAAGTATCCTACATAAATTCAAGCTATGGCCGTATCCCAGTCATGTTAGATTCTCTGTACCAAGATAGCAGCAGTTAAGGTAAAATAGGCAACAATCTGGAAGGGATAATTCACCATGAACTGCAGGAGGCAAGGCTTCTTTATTCAAAGGCAGGAAAGAAAAATACGCGTGGTATCCAGTCGATCCATTTCATAATCTTTTAGTATGTCCTTACCCAGTTTTGAATATAAATGGACAAATATATTAGCCACGGACCAAAAAGCACATGAGATAGACAACTTAAGGATAAGGGTCTGAATCACCCAAGAAAGTGACCAAAACTGGCGGAGGTACTAGCCTGTGATAAGCAGAATCTAGATATGTGGTGATAGAAGAGAACAATTAGTAGAACGACCTTGGGAAGAGTTGTACTGGCAGCAGCTCTATTTCATCCAAATTACTGCTATCTTACACGTTTCCCCCAAGAAAAGAGGTCCATTGGAACCCACGAGATCGATGGCATCATACGATATGAGAGGGTGAACTATATGTGGATCTGAGGTGCAATAACCAAACTCCCCCACTAACCGCAGGAAAGCTAAAACCGTCATCATCCCAGGCACTCAGAGTGTCTCAGCGGTGTCCTTCTCCCTCACTCAGCTTAACTGAAGACAGCCATCGCACCTGAGGTTCTGTTCCATTCCCGGGACGCCTGCATATAGTCACTGGTCATTGTGGTGAATAAACTCTGGCCCCTTGCCCCGTGAAAGGGCATTTCCACCTCCTGAGACGGCCATACAATTAGATGAAGCCTTTCTTTCAAACACGTCACAGTTCAATACTGAATCTTTCACTCTCAAGCTGGTTTGGCCATAACAGTCCTCCTCGATTAGTCTTCTGCAAGGAACTCTCCATCTCACATGCTGATTTCTGCACAATTCTACCTGTCATAGCCATAAGGTGACAGGAATGTAATGTAGTGAATCAGATGAATCCAAGCAAGACTTTGACTCCGAAGTGAGTATCTGTGAAGACAAACTTCTAGCACGCTATATCCATTTTGTCTGCAAACGTGATATCGGAGTTTACAGGAGTTGTACCTATAAGCTCATTCAATGAGGTCAGTGGTATATTTCTACGAAGTAATTGTAAAAAATTAGCCTCAAGTCTCTGTCAACAACTTGCGCTCCCAATAATTCTTAAAACTGCTTAACAGACTTAAAAATATTCCTTTTCTTCTTAATCTAAGCAGGGTGGATTCTGTTGTTTGCAATCGAAAACGCCTCCTGATGCATTACTTGGTACCATAAACGGTTATAGGCCACACAGCCTTAGAGAAATGGGCTTTAGGAATAGGTTGTTTGAGCTGTCTGCCTTTTAATAAGAAAAGATTCTCCTGGTATTAGAGAATGAGGCTTTATTAGTCCATTTCAAGAAGTTGCGAAATGGAAGTGAAATGACAACTTACACTAAATGGTAATGATGTATCTGCTGAAGGCAAGGCTCGGAAGGATTGAACCGCTCCTTCTACAGAACAGGAGAATGGACGTGAATATCACTAGAACTCCTGGATAGCCTGTCTGGATATAACTTCATGATAAACTTTAGAAATGGAAGTGACATGGCCAGAATTGTATATTACCATGTCAGGTCATCATTATACGAATTTCTAAAATGAAATTTATAAAATCGGTTATCTTCTGCAGCCTTGAGATGACATAAACAAAAATTACATTCACAATATGATCTCCTGGCTCACTTACTTCAGTGTCCATGGAAACTTCTCTTGTCTCTCATGTGAAAATTAGGGTAACTTGCTAGGAAACAAAGTAACTCCTAAGAATTAGAATTGGGAATGTGGCAGAGGCAACGCTGTACTCCTCGGTCTTCTGCATATACGGGAAGACTACTTTCTTCCTTTGCAATTACATGCGGCCAATTGATCCTTGTGGCCGGTGGAATGAGAGTGAAATTATGCATCATACTTCCACTTCTGGGCCTGACCTCTAAAAACTACTGTTCAGTCTTTCCTGCCTTCCCTCCTTCCTTTCCCCCTCCTTCTCTGCTTCCTTCCTTCATATTTTCATTACTTCTTCTTCCTCTAGCTCTCTCATATCCACATAGAAAGAAACAAATTTGGAGACACTAGATGAATGGAGAAAAAAATCCCTGCACTGCCACTTGGATAGAGCCACCTAAAAGGGGCACCCATCAGAAATTGGACTACAAATGAAATAGGAAATATAAGACTTTTGCTTTGGCTAAGCCAGGGAAATACGGGAGTTACTTTGTAACGAAGGCTCAGAATAACGACATGAAATAATACAATAGGACCCTATAAATGTCTGCACATTTCTACTGCACATGTCTACTGTGTATCTCCCATTCTTCCCTTTTCCTAGTATGATCATTTCCTAAAGTTATTAAAAACATTCCCAAAAAAGATAATAGAGTATGGAGGGGTGGGCAGATACCCTGCATTTTAGTTCAGAGGACACTAAGGAAGGGACATCAGAACCTACTAGAGAATAATGCTTCTTATCCAAACATCTTGGATTTTGAATTGGATACACTGCTTGAACTACAGTCTAAAACCCTAGCTGAGGGGCATGGAAAAGCAGACTATAGCAAGACAACCTTACATTTTCACCAGTCTTATTTTTATCTCCCTGGGGCCCAGCCGCACTTATATTATGGTGAACTCATAAGACTATTCTAGGCTGATGGAATGTGGATTGAAGGGATATATACAAATTTCAGGACTAAAACCTAAAATCTCTTGAGATTCAACTCTCTCTCTACCATGTCCATATAAATAGATGTAAAGAATTTTCTAGATGGCAGAACTCCATCATGCAATGAGCTCAGACTCTTGTATCATCACTTAGAGAAGAATTATCCATGAATGTGATATTTTTTTAAAAATTCTCTATTTTATTAAGCCACTAAGATTAAATAATTTACTTGTTCCAGGGCATAGTGTTAATTATAGTGAATAATATGGGAACAAATGAGAGGATTCAGATGATTCATAAGACCCTAGACCTCAAAACCTCACTAAAGAGCATGTACAAGGATTGAGATTACCTTTGATATCCAAAGACCAGTAAGATTCCATTACCAGCAGAAGAAACCCTTCTGCCAATCAACCTTGCTTAAAGAATCCTATAACAACATCTCTTGAGGCAGTAACATTGCACATGGATGCCAATTATCCTTACGTCCCACTGCGAAGAGCCTCCGTGCCCACTGAAATTCTACCAGAGTCAGATCATAGGATGTGCAATGCGACTAATTTTAAGGACAAATCTTGGATCAAAAAGATTATATATCAAAATTATATCAAGAGACTTAATTATTTCAACTAATTCCTGGGGCATAGGTGGGGAAATGTATTCTGAGGATGAGAGATGATAGAGAAAATTTTCTTCAAGATAAATTTATTTGAAAAGAAAGATAAATTTATTTCTATGGATTAATTTACCAGAAATTTTAGATTAAATTACAAGGACTTATGCCATTATCAATGAACCTAAGCCTTGGAGAAAAGAAATTACTAATGTCTTTCAGGTAACAGTGGACACCACCTCTAAGATAAAGTTAGTATCTGAGAACTCAGAACACCACTGTACTCTTTTGGTCAAAGACGGGATTTATAACCTCAGTTGAAAAGTAGAGTTTTGGAGCTCAGTACAATCTCTAAATGGTCTAGTACTATCTACTCCCCTTCGTGTATGTAGATGTAAGTGACATACTCAGAAATAAGCAGAATACCCGTACTGGCACCTTCACTCATGGGGCTGATAGCATGTGGGAAAATTCTTGGGATTCCCACTTCTAACAAACTAAAACTGAAACTGCCTAGGGGGATTAAAGTGATTAATAACACCATCAAATTATTGAACTATAGACATCTTTTCCTATCTTCATTTAAATCACTTCTTTAGCTGTGCATAAAACAAAGTCATCTTGATAAAGAAGAATAAAATATTTAAAGCTTAATCAGTTGGTGACTCCAACTGCAGCTGCAAATTAGACAAGTCAATTTTCTAGAACAAATCATTATAAACTCTAGCACCTGGTATACAGCTTTAATGCTGGCAAATACTTTTTCTATCATACCAATAAAGAAAGAAGAAAAAAATAAGTTACCTTTCACCTGGTAGGTATAGTACTAAACATTCACCATCTTGCCCTGGGGTGTATTAACCCTCCAGATCTGTGCTCTAATTTAGTCCACAGGAAGATCGATGTTAACGGACATCGCACTTGTTGAAACTCTGATGACGGTATGATAACAGGACAAGGTGACCAGAAAGGACCAGTTACGATAGGATACACTGGTCCAACATGTGCTCATCAGAATGTAGGATAAATCCTATGAAAGCCTGGGAGCTGAAGACTACAGTACTGTGCAAGCATCATTCACGCATTGCTATTATGTCCAAGACCACCCAATTTTTAAAAACTTATTTATTTGAGAGAGAGAGAGAGCAAAAGCAGGGAAAGGCAGAGGGAGACAGGGAAGCAGACTACTCACTGAGCAGGGAGCCCGATGCGGGGCTCAAACCCAGGACCCTGGGATCATGACCCAGGCCGAGGGCACACGATTAACTGACTGAGCCACCCAGGCGCTCCTACGGAAAGCACTTTTGACTTAATGGTGGACCGGGCTAGAGACCGAAGGCCTCACAATGAAATACCTTCTTAACATAACAGCCATCACAAATCATATATGCCAAAGAGGATCACATTATGAAGTGTGTAAAGTCTTGAAGGATTACACTTGGAGACACACATGACTTGCTGACCAGCAGCACGGGGCTTACAAGGCCAGTGTGCCTATTTCCATCACACTGACGTCAATTCTTATGACTACACCTGTGGACTCAATGCAGAATCCTGTAACACTGGAGAGGGGGAAAATAAAGACTCAAAGGTGCAATGCAAATATGCTGGCACCTTCCTAATGTGTATTTCCTCAAAATTTCAATCCCACCCAATGGTAGTCCCAAGGAACACTGGAGAAAGAAACTCCTCTCCATTGTCAAACATGAACAATAATTTCTTCACCATGCTGCTTGTAAGGAGAGAGGATGAGAGAGATGGAACTACACTAATTAATGGGTGGCAAATAATGCTTTGGTCATATTGTCTGTGATTTAGCCATATTGTCAGGGATTAGAAGGTTAGCAAATAAGAAGTCTATAGAAAAAGTATCTAAATTGGCATTTGGTAAATTTGCAAAACTGTGAATACAGCTGTGTCCTTTATGATTACTCACCAAAAAACATATCTTTACATAAAAAGGTGTCAATAAACCAGTGGACGAGATTAGTCCACATGGATGATGGTGTCCTTCCTGGTCTCAGTGTTCTGTATAGGAGATGAAGAATAAAATGGCCATAGTAGAAGATACGATAAATCGCCTAATCGCCCCTTGCTCAGTTAAATAGTTTTTGTTTAGATCCTACTGAAGCTATGGATTGCTGCATAAAAATTCACACTAAGACTTAGTGAATTAAAATAACAATAATTTAGCTCACAAATTTGCAGATTGGGTGTGGATGTAGGCAGTAGCTTCCTCTTTATTTGAATCAGTATCCCCTAAGGAAACTCAAATAAGAAATGGCAGAGTCAATTCCAATATGCCATACGCATGACTGACAATTACAACTGACTCTTAGCTGGAAGCTCGGCTGAGCTGAACTTTGAGGGTTTCAATTCCACGGACTGCTCGGCTTCCTCACAGCATGATTACTAGGTTCCAAACGTGAGCATTCCAAGAAAAGCCCTCTTTATGACATAGTCTTGGAATGGACCTAATACCACTGATGCAATACTTTACTAGTAAAGTCAATGAAGTAGTCATCCAGAATCAAGAAGAAGGAACACAGATTCCATTGCTGGTTGGAGGAGTGAGAACTCAGTTCTGATAAAGACAAATAGGATGAAAGATATTATTATGGAAATCGCTGAAGAAATACACTCCAGTGCCCAAACTGGCAAGGGCAGAAAACAACTCTGAATACCAAGCACAGCGCTATTACATAAAATAACCAGAAATGAGTGCCCTGCCAAGTGGAGAATATTGTATATCTGTTGTCATAGAGACAACAGCAGCGTATCTTCACTGGACTAGACAATCTGGATATGGATTTTTTTACATTAATACTAGGCTGCTCTCCAGCACCATCCATGAACTCAGCGAGAACCTTACGGAATATGAAGAAACATGATCTGTCTTCACCAAAAGAAATAAGACCATGAAGGTAAAACTCTGGGAAATTGCTGTTTGTACAATGAACCCCATTTCACAGAGGTAGCTGACTACACGAAATTTTGGAGCGACCAAAAGGGAAACATAGTATGGAGCCAACTGGGTACCTAGAAAGATAATACCCAATACATGGTTTTCTTATTCCCATTGTCAGACTTAGGATTACCTATCCCTGTTTTGTTGGTTTACCTACTTCAAATCTTAGGGTCAACTCCATTATCTCAACAGATAAAGACATGATCTTCGATGAAGATCTACACTGATCCATGGCAGTAGATAATTGTCCGGTCAGATCATGAGACATTTGGAAGGAAACTGACTTGGATATGGTGAAATCTGGAGAAGTCTAAAATGGCTTTCTAGCATAGTCGTCTTCTTTTTTCTTTTTATACTTGCCTATAATACCCTTGAATGACCTTTGGCTTCCCAAGACAAAAATAATTCCTATCATTTTCTTTAAAAGTTTGTTTACCATTTTTCTAGAGTTAATCTATATAATCACTCTAAATAAAACAACGACGTTGGCTCACTTTCTCCTCCTTCTGTCTTTCTCCTAATTCATTCAACAAATATATGTATACAGAGGACCAACTATATATCAGCAAACATTCTGGATATTAGTAGTACATTTTAAAATCTGGGATTTTTATTCCTGATGGCTATGGATTTTAATTTACTTTATGAATTAACCCATGTTTAGACCAAATAACTTCTTTCACTTATATCATTGATAATTCCTATTTCATATAACCTATGTCATCTTTTATATATGTACTTTTTATCCCAACAGAATGAAATTCTGGAAACTTTTCAGAGGGAGTGTACAAGAAGAAAATTTTCTGATTCGTTACATGTTTCTTTTTTTATTTTTAATGATTTTTTTAAAAAAGATTTTTTCATTTATTTGTCACAGAGAGAGACAGAATAAGCAGGGGTAACAGGATACAGAGGGAGAAGCAAGGTCCCCACTGAGCAAGGAACCCCATTCAGGACTTGATCCCAGGGGATCATGACCTAAGACCAAGGCAGGCACTTAACAACTGAGCCACGCAGGCATCACTCTTTACATGTTTCAAACATGTTTGCTAACTTGTCTCCTCAAATGTTTATGTTCCCCCGTGGATGTTTCTCTTTCTTTTATAGACCATCATAATTTGGGACACCTCCTGGGATAGAGCCCCACATCAGGCTCCCTGCTCAATGAGAAACCTGCTTTTCCCTCTCACACTGCACCTGCTTGTCTTCCCTCTCTCGCTGTCTCTCTCTCTCTGTCAAACAAATAAAATCTTTAAAAAAAATAAATAATAATAACTTTTAAAAACTGTCATAATTTGCTTTCTTCGAAGATTTTAGGATTTTATTTTCATCTTTGAAGTTCAAAACACTTGCCAACGTATATTTCAATGAGTACATGCTTAAACAATTGTGCCTTACAACAGAGCTCTATAATGTGAATATCTAGGTATTGTTGATAAACAATAATTTCATTAAAAAAGTCAATAATTTCATTATAGTATAAATTGGATTTTTTTATCCCATTTTTACTATTCTCCTTTTCTGAAACTATTAAAAACGCATTGGGAACTCTGCAGAACCTTCTATATGCCTCTACAATTTTTCAATTTTGTTTTCAATCCCTTTTCATTGGAATAAAATACAAAATAAGACAGATATGATCCCTGTCCTCACAGAGCTTTTATCCAGTTGCTATAAAGAAAGCTTATAACACGATGTTCTTTACAACAAAATCTATCTCCTCATATGTTTACACTGTCTGTTCTTAAAAACTCTCTAATAAAAATAAACAGCTCCAATTTCTACTTGGTTAAAAGAAAAAAGATGAGATAGAGAATCAAATGTGGAAAGATATTTAAATAAACCAACAAAGGGGTGTGATAGAAAGTCTGATTTGATAATGAAGGGGAGAACTGAAGAAAGAAGAGTCAGCCAACTAAGCCTGGGCCATGTGAAAAGATAATTACATGGTGGGCTCAAAACACTAGAGGAAGGAGACTATGGCTGGATGAGGAAGAGCAAAGAAGAGATCAGGCCAAGATAAATTTGGAATTTTAGGCAGGAGTTAGATTATTCTCAGCCTTAAACACCGTGGTAAACAATTTAGAATTAATTTTAAGTGCAACTGGTGGCCAAAGAAGGGCCAAACAATTTCAAAAGTCACTCAGGCTTTTGGCAGGGAAGTTTGGACTAGTAGAGGTCAGAAAAAAAATAAAGGTGGCCAGGATCATAAAATGTAATAACACACACACACACACACACACAAAAAACCTATGGAACTTTAGGGATTCGTACTGAGAAAAAAAAATCAGATTCGTAACATTTTAAAATGTATTATTGTATAAGAAAGGAAGGACATAAGCAAAGCAAGCATCAACGGTAAATGAGAAAAAAATCAGAACAAACGGAAGAACAGTAGAAGAGAAGAAATATTAAAGTTAATAAAGTAAATAGAAAAGAAGCCTAATAAGAAATGTAAGAATTGTACTTTCTATCTTAATTTTTCTTAAATTTTATTTGGCAGAGAGAGAGAGAACATCAGGGGGAGTAGAAGGAGAAGCAAGCTCCTCATTGAGCAGGGAGCCTGATGCGGGGCCCGATCCCAAGGACCTGGGATCACGATCCGAGAAAAAGTGAGACACTTAATGAACTGTGCCATGCAGGTGCCCCGATTTTCCAACGCTTTAAAACTTCATTTCTACTCACTTTTGAGATAAGAGGGAATTTTCTTATTGCCATTATTTTTTCCTTGTGTCCTTTTTCAATGTGGATGAGTCTTTCGAAATTTTCTGTTATAATTTCCAGATTGGAGGTAATACTCAAAAACTTGTCTCCTCATCATAAAAATTTTAAATAGCCAACTCAGGGTTCACCTAGATGACTGCTTTTATTGACAGACAACTGACATAGGATTTACTTTGTGGAGGGGCACCTGGGTGGCACAGTCGTTAAGCGTCTGCCTTCGGCTCAGGGCGTGATCCCGGCGTTCTGGGATCGAGCCCCACATCAGGCTCCTCCAGTAGGAGCCTGCTTCTTCCTCTCCCACTCCCCCTGCTTGTGTTCCCTCTCTCGCTGGCTGTCTCTCTCTGTCAAATAAATAAATAAAATCTTTAAAAAAAAAAAAGGATTTACTTTGTGGAGAAGACTTAGGGAGAGTTACATTTTACTTCTCTCAAAATGGCTAACCAGTTGTTTCCAAACCCGATTGTTATATGCTTTCTGTAGTATGTGACAAAAGAAATAATTCCAGAGCAGCATTTTCTACTATGTTATGAGAAATATGATAGGGAAAAACATCAATATATATGTTGCCAGATATTATCAGTTAAATACATCTTAAAATCTTAGAGGAAGTGAATTACATGAATTATTTCTATCAACAAAGGGGTAGACAGGCCATAGCAACCCTTCTATTCAGACCATATCAAAATAAAAAGCTAAGTTTCTGCACAGCAAAGAATCACCAGAACTAAAAAGCAATACATGGAATGGGAGAATCTAAGTGCACATGACATAAAGTGGTAGTAACCAAACTACAAGAAAAACTTACACAACTCAATACCCAGAAATCAAATAATCCAATTTAAAAAATGGCCAAAGATATGAACAGACATTTCTCCAAAGAAGACATTCAGATGGCCAGAAGACACAAACAGATGTTCATCATCACTTATCATCAGGGAAATCTAAATCAAAACTATATGAGAAATCACCTCACACTTGTCAGAATGGTGAAAATCAACAACACAAGAAACAACAGGCACTGGTGAGGATGTGCAGAAAAAGAAACACTTGTGCACTGTTGGTGGGAATGCAAACAGGTACAGCCATTGAGGAAAACAGTATGAGGAAACATTTTCCTCAAAAAGTTAAGAAAAAGAACCACCTTAAGACCCAGCAATTATACTACGGGCTATTCATCCAAAGAATACAAAAACACTAACTCAAAGGGATACATGTACCCCTATGTTTTTAGCACCATTATTCACAATAATTAAGATACAGAAGAAGCGCAGATAATGGGATATGACTCAGCCATAAAAAAGAATGAAATCTTGCCATTTACGACAACATGGATGGAGCTAGAGAGTGTTAAGCCAGGGAAAGGAAGTCAGAGAAAGACAACAAATGATTTCACTCATATGTGGAATTATAGAAACAAAACAATCAGAGGGGGGAAAAGAGAGAGACAAAACAAGAAGTAGACTCTTAACTACAGAGAAGAATCTGACGGTTACCAGAGGCAGGATTACTGGATGGGTTAAATGAGGGGGATGAAGGAGGACACTTGTGATGAGCACTGGGTGTGGCATGGAATTGTTGAATCACTGTATTGTGCACCTAAAAATAATATAACACTGTATGTTAAATAATTGGAATTAAAATTAAAACTTAAATGTAAAAAGGGGTGGACATAGCAATATTAAAGAACTCTATTTAAAAGGGCAGGCAATCCATAGAAAACATCCTGAGGGACATTGCTCTACACTGATTTATTTTGCAACTCATACATTTTTGTTGTTGGAAATCCATAGCTGTTTTTTTACAGAAAAATATTTTTATTTCATTGACTTCTAAACAAAAACTAAGGCTTCATTTTTAATATGCATCGAAACAAAGATGGCATTATTCTTTTTAACCTATTAATATTATGAAACAGGTTAACAAATTTTCTAAAATGGCACTATCCCTGCGTTTCTGCAATGAATTATACTGCATCATTGTGCACTAATTTGTCAGAATAGGTGAGATAAACCAAGTGAAATTTAAGTGTGTGTGTGTGTGTGTGTAAGAGTCAGGAAGACAGGAAGAGCGCTTCCTAACCGGGATTTGGTATCAGGAATATGTATAAAAAATAATTGGGAAGTTTTCTATCATTAGCTTTTAGAAGTTTTTAAATAATGTAAGAATTGCCTATTTACTGATAGGTGAAATAATTTTTAAAAAATTAATGGATTTCTGCATTTCTTTTTATATTTCATTTTAACTAGACATTAGGAATGCATAAAACATAAGGTAAAATCAGGGCGCCTGGGTGGCTCAGTCGGTTAAGCGTCTGCCTTCAGCTTAGGTCATGATCCTGGGGTCATGGGATTGAGACCCACATTGGGCTCCCTGCTCACTGGAGAGCCTGTTCCTCCCTCCTGCTTGAGCTCTCTCTCACTCTCTCTAAAATAAATAAAATCTTTAAAAAAAAATTCGGTAAAATCTTGGAAACTTTTTTTTTCATAACATACACTTTTTTTTAACTCTTTCAAGAGGTAACAGTCTCCAACAACTTCACCTTTCCACTCTGCTATTCCCCACGTCCCAAGAAGTTAACAGTGCTAAATGAAAGGCTAAATACTTCCAGATATTTTCTATCTCCATATGTGGTAGCTAATTGCAAAGATGCTCCCGTCAACAAACCATATCTTCCCAGTATTTACAATCTTTGTGTAAACCCCATTCCTTGAATCTGTGTGGGTCCTATGACTTGCTTTTGACCTACAGAATATAAAAAAAAAAATGAGGATACGTGACTTTTTGAACCCAGTTCAAAAGACGTAGGACTTCCACGTGGGTTTCATATGCTTGCTCCTGTGAAACTGCATTTCAGTAACCAGCCACCATGCTTTGGAGAAGCTCAACACTCAGAATTGCCATATGTTTGTGCTGTATTTAACAATCCCAACTTAGTCAAGATCAACTCCCAAGCATATAATTACACCATATTGGATTTCAAAGACAAAGACATGCCTTCAAATGACTCTAATTTCAGTCACCATTGACTACAAACACATGTCAGAGGTTGGGTGGATACCGTGCGAAGGAACAATGTTGACCAATATATTAAATAAAATGAGTTATATGCTAATAAATTTTAAACTGATTTCTTTTATAGCAACAGATTAGCAGTTTAGCTCAGGAACAGTTTATGACAATATATTTACATATTTGTATATGTGTAGACGGTACACGGATGGATTGTGCTATGCATCTAGCTTAACTTACTTTTTACATTGCTGATATGTCAAATATATTTCCAAGTCTGTCTTTCTATCTATATATTTTACTTTTTAGAAGAATCAACATTAATGGTATTAACAACTAAACAGAAAGAAACGTCAGTGTTATTTTAACATTTGTAAAAAAGACATTTGATTAATACATTTTTTTTAAGAATTTAGTTTAGCAGTGAGTTGAAAACTGATTCCCACATCACGATATTTTCAAACTAATGCTCCACTTTCTTCCTAAAAGGAAATATACTTACTTTTATTAGCCAACGATGCTTCTGTCTACATGGCTCTGGCTTCGAAGACAAAGCAGATAGGTCCTTGCATTCTTTCCAAAATATTGGAGATGAAAATCACTCTGTATCAGCACTGAACTTTGATACCCTCTACGTGCTGTGCTTATGCCTATCTGTGAACAAGACAGATAGACTATGGTTACAATCTTTATATTGCATAGATCATAGAGAATTACTGGTCTTTAGTTTCCCTGTGAACAAGAATCTTAACAGTTAATGGCACAAAAAGGGTACTCTAAAGCACAGCTGCTTTTTCTGTTTTATATTCTCACATTTACTTTCACTGAGACTGGTAGTTAGCAGGTGACATTTAAAAATTCAAGAACCAGAAATAGTCAACTTACCAAACCAGTCTCCTAGTTCTAGGACCAATATTTGCTTAAAAAACCTAAAACATTTATAATTAGTTTTTG
The DNA here is from genome assembly GCF_002007445.2 of Ailuropoda melanoleuca. Taxonomy (NCBI): domain Eukaryota; kingdom Metazoa; phylum Chordata; class Mammalia; order Carnivora; family Ursidae; genus Ailuropoda; species Ailuropoda melanoleuca. Next base: position 85,414,414 of record NC_048238.1, on the reverse strand, counting down.
TTTGCTTATGCTTCCCTTCCTCTGCATTGCTAACCAAAAACTGAAGACAGCATTTCTGTTGCATACTGCCTAAAATTCAATAGACGCACAAATGGTGAAGTCAAAAATCAAGAGTCATAGATGAGGAATCTTGATATAATTGAATGTGAAACATCTCATCTCAGGAAAATGGTTTTCGTTTAACATACACAAATTTAATAGCTCAGGGTATTCTGAATTGCAAAAAGCAATCCTTGCAAGTATGTGCAAAATTAGATACATTTTGCCAACGTACTGTAACTTTTCTTCCATTCAAGAAAGAAATTTTTTCAATTTTTTACTAGTCTGTGCAATATAATTTACACTGAAGAAGTTTATTCCAATGCACAAACACTAGATTAATAGGCTGGGCTTTGTAACAACCACCATCCGAATAAAAGTGCAGTGTTCAAAAAGGTGGCAAAATAAAGTTACAAGCCAAAGGGAAAACCAAAGAAAGAAATAAAATTGGTCACATGTTTTAGAAAGGGGGATAGGTAAAAGCAAAAAACAAAACAAAACCCAAAAAACACAAACACAGAAAATCGAAACAACCAGAACATTATTAACCACCGGCAGGTTGCTTCTACAAAGCAGGCTGAATTAATCTCTAGGAATTTGGGGCAATAGATAGAAGGTGGAGCTTCCACACAAGAGTTGAGACTCAGTATTTTATCACATTCTGGAATCACTCATTAGATCCCCGGCGTGTCTAATTTAGTTCAAGGAAAGTCCAATTATAGCAATTTTTTTATCTACATAGCATTAAACATGTTAGAACTTATACTTTTATCACCAATAACATTTTCAAAAATAAGCAATTTTACACTCTTGTCATACAATACTGATCACAAGTGATACAAAACAATTTCAAATCCGATGCCAATATATCCATGACCAGTATACCTTCCTGTCACCTGCATAAATTCTAAAAGAGAAATTTTGTCTGAAGAACCAAAACTTATTCTCAAGATTAATATGCCTAGATGGTAATGAAAAATAAAAGACTCTCTTTAATATTTATAACTATTTTCTCAATATAGGATAAAGAAGTTTTGATTGTAAATTGAACTTATCAGATGTTAAACCTCAAGCCACTCACTCTACATACTACTCTGACATCTGTTAATTTCAAGTTATGGAAATATTAAGGACAAATGGAGTCGACAGCACATGTGTTTTTTGTTTTCGTCTTGTTAAGTTTTGCTTGCGATACACTCTCACATAATTAAGCACATTTAGAAAACGGAAAAGTAACAAAGGAGTCATCAAGGGCATGTGAGGGAGGCAAGAACTCTGAAAAATAGGCCACGGCAAAAATAAGCATTAGAAACCATTTGTTTTGTCCAATTACCTGTTAGTCATGTTGGTACAGACTATTACTTTGCTGGTTTGTAATTTTCAAAGCGCATTCACATATGTTGTAGAATGGACGCCTCCGACAAATTTTGCAATAGCTACGAGACACCAAAAAAGACCTATGTGGCCTCCTCTAAGTTTTTATACACAAGGGCATATTCCATTCTTCCAATTACAATTCAGTCATATACATTACTGTCATGATTACATAGACTTAATTATAGGACAAACTTAAATATATTATCTTGAGAGAGGGTGCAGCTATACGGTTTCCCAACTCATTCCAAGAGATCTACACCACCCAGTCAGGCCAGAAATATAAATATCTGAATTCCGCTGAACTGGCTGTTATGACCAGCGGTAGCAAAATAGTGTTAAAACGTGTTTCCCCTTTCAGGTCTGTTTCAGTAGAGCTCGATTTGAAACACGAGAAGATATTGATTAGGGTCCTGGGAGAATAACACTGATTCTGCACACTTTACGTGTACAAATAACACAATTAATTTTACCATATCCCAAACTCCAAAGGCCAATTCCATCATTATTATTTTCTAAACAATTCATATTTCTCTGTCAAGGTCGTCCCGGGGAACATGTAGACAGTTACAACAATTCCCTATAAGCACAGCCAGACTATGGAACTCCTGAAAAATGGTCAGACATAAGGATTGCATTCCAGTGTTGAGAAGGACTGATCCCTTACTGAGGGATGACACTGACAGAGAACATCCTTTCCCGCTCCCTGGAACAGGGATTTCAGCTGCGAGGACACGTGTTTTTTTTTCCGCCGGGTGGCTATTCCAGACCTTATCACGCTTCAATCTGCCAGGGACCTCTCCAAGGATTTTAGAAGTTCTACACAAAAGTAGCTGCGTTTGTTTTATTCACCATTGTATCAGTATTTACCAAAAGAACAAGGGAATGACTGAATAAATATGTCTGATACTTTTCAGAAGTGAGCTTCAATATTTTTCCCTCTAGGAGCCTTGGTTAATGCCAAACTAGGAGCTAGAAAATGAATCATGAGTCAGGGATGACGAGGGAACTGAACTGCCGTTTACGGAGTATGAGCTATGTGCCGAGCACAGTGTAAGTCACTGTACTGTAGAAATATAATTAATCCTCACAGCACCACTACGAGGTAATTAATGGTATGATGTTACAAAAGGCAAATAAACAAAAATTGCAGGAAAGTATGTGTATTTTATCTGGTTCCACAATTCCCTGCATCTTCTTCTACTGCTGCAGCGGGAATAGAAAAAACCAGGTTGGGTTACCTTTCGAAAAATGAGGAGAGACACATTTGGAAATGAATACATCAACATAATAACAAGGTTGCCAGGCATCTTGTTAAACACCTCAGAATGACCATGAGAAAATATCAGCCTCATGTCACAGGTGAGAAAAGTAAGGCTCAGAGAATTTCTGTAACTTCTTGGGAATCATTCAGTTAGTAAGTGGTAAATCTAAAATTCAAATACAGGTCAGTCTGACTCCACACCGTAACTCAGTTTTGCAGGATAATCTACAGCCTCTTTATCATTACTAGTCCTACTATCTACTCAAAACACATACTTCAAAACAACTTTATTAAGATTTCATTCATGCACCATTTAATTTGCCCATTTAAAGTGTACAATTCGATGGTATTTAGTATATCAACAGGGTTGAAGAATCAGGGACCATAATCTAATGTTGAAACATGTTTGTTCACCAAAAAGGAAACCCCCACATCCACTGGCAATCCCAAGCATCTTTTATTTCTAGTCTAGAAAAATCAACATGCCATTAACAACTCTGAAATCAAACAACTTTATAATTATTTATTGTGGAGGATGGATAGAGTAATATCGGGATAAATATTTTTCATACCCTTACTACTCTCCTATCACCTGCCCTGGGTATTCATCAGAGCCCTCGTATTCATCTACAACACTAAAAATAGTCATGAGACAATAAAAACAGTATCTAACGCTTTCTTAAGCAGTTCTACAATGATATATACTGCTTGGCCAAAAGGCTGATCTACAGTAATATATTGGAGGAAGAGTGAGAAATGCTTTTAACATGGTTCATGTTCTCTCAGGACACAAGCTTTCCTAGTTGACTTAGAGACCACAGAATACCAAAGAACAAGGTTTGATGATGAAAATATGGAGTAGGAGCAATGCAGAGGGGATGGGTTTAATCTACCCAAAACAGAGCATTGCATGAAAACAGAGAGGAAATTTGGACAACTGAGGTCAAGGGCACTGGACACATGAAAAAGTGAAAAGACGACGAAGAGTAGTAAGAGAATAGTAACAAAAAGAAACTTCGGTAACCTAACAATTATCTTTTTAGATGGCACTAGACACAACCAGCAATTAGGAAATGAAACTCCCCTTCACTCTACTGACATATGTGGTCCACACACGACATTTCTAGAAGCAAGGAGTTAGAGGTCTCATCTAGGGAAAGTCACGTTCTCATTTTTTTTCCTTTAACTACTTACTTGGGATAAACAAGATTGATACTGAAGTATAATTAAATAAGTACCACTTATTGCTTATTACATACTTGTAAACTGCAAAAGCAAACAAATAGTAGAACAGAACCTGTCAGGGAATTGCTTATTCATGTTTCTGGAGTATGTTTTCTCAGTTATTGCCACCAGCCCTTCTCAATTTGTAAGCACAGTCCTTGTGACAATATTGATAAATTTGCTTCAGTTTTTTCACTGTGAAAATAGATGCTTCCCCAACCCCTCAAAGTACAGAGAATCCTCATAAAAAACAAAGGCCTATATTTATAAAATCCTGGTGACAGCCCATTAAAAGAAGAGAGTGACAAGTTTTTCATTAACTAAAATCAATAACAGATGCCACTGCAATTTGCCATCTTTGCAAAAACATACTGCATTACAATCAGAAAGTATAAAATACTGTAACTTCTACAAAGTCACAGAGGTAACCAAAATTAGAGCAGTAAACTAGCGAGTGGTATGAATCAACAGAATCATTGAGCTTCAAGTCCTATGTACCCTTCTTTAAAGCGAATATATATGATATACAAAGAGAATACGCAACACCAGTCATGACCACTCTTAACCTGACAATGGAAATTGTGAAACATGCTATTTCCTGTTTGATTCCAATCGAAATTAATGAACATGTTTATTTCAGAAAAAATACTTCCAAGTGTTTTTCCTTTTCTAGCAGAGAAACCTCCCTTAACAGACCATCAGAAAAGATGAAAGATCTCTCCCAGGAACCTATTTCTGCTATATAATCCCCATTACAAGAGGTCTTCTCCTTCATCTGAGTAATAAAAGTTGAAAGTAATCTTGAGTAAAAAAACCAAATCAATTTGCAGAGGGGCTGTTGAAAATGATATAAACATAAAATTGGGGGGCACCTGGCTGGCTCAGTTGGTAGAACAATGGACTCTTAATTTAGAGGTCTGAGTTTGAGCCCCATGTTGGGCACAGAGATTACTTTAGGGAAAAAAAAAAAAAGGACACTTGGATACATGTGAAAAACTCCTACTAATCGATTACTATTGTCCAAATATCCAGCAGTGCTTTCCTAAAGGAAAAAGTCTAGTTTCAGGGATATTAACTCGTTGTGACATGCCCTATCACATCTCTCACAAATGGTTAGCATCATCTATTTTAATACACAAAATATTTTCAGGAATTACCAAGTATGAGAAACCATTCTAGTTGTTTTATGTTTCTTATTTCATTAATCCCCCAATACACCTATGTTTAGGACATAACTCACCTTTTCAGATGAGGAAAACAAAATTATGGGCAGCTCAGTCAATAGAACATGAAACTCTTGGGGTGCCTGGGCAGCTCAATGGGTTGAGCATCCAGCTCTTGGTTTCTGCCCAGGTCATGATCTCAAGGATTGTGAGATCAAGCCTGGCATCTGGCTCCCCTGCTCAGTGGGGAGCCCACTTGAAGATTCTCCCCCTCTACCCTTCCCCCCACTTGCACCTTGCCCCTGCTCTCTCTCTCAAATAAATAAATCTTTAAAAACGAAACAAAAAAACAAAACATCCAACACTTGATCTCTGGGTTGAGAGTTTCAATCCAGCATTGGGGGTAGAAGTTATGTTAGAAAATACAGAAATAAATACTTTGTACATATAAATTCATTAAAAATAAATAAACATAAATTATGCTTATTATATCTTAATAATTATACACAATTATGAATATTATATTAATATAAATATACTTATTCTTAAATATAATTATATATTGTATTACCAATATAGTTAATATGTATATTTCTGTATTTAGTATATAATTTACATAGATATATATTTGATTTTTATCTTCATAATAACAAAACCAAGGGCATACACCTAGCATACACCTCCTGGATACTGGGGTACAGAATGACATGAGTTTTAAAGCAGGAGAATCTGCTGATTCTAGAAAAAGTAATTAACATAGCAGAATGATAATTTCCAATTAGACAATGGATTAAAAAAATGAGGGACTCAATCGAAAGTGTGAGCATGATTGAGTTTCCTTTTCATTTAAATGAAAATTCTTAGGCACTGATATTCTTTAATTCTATCAGTATTCAAAAACATTTACGTGAGGCTTCATAGTCATACAACAGAGATTTTCCTTCAATTGTTTGTTTTGCTTTTCAAATTGCTTTAAATTTCTATTTATTTTTTTAAAAAATACTTTTTAAGATTTTATTTATTTATTTGAGTGAGGAGAGAGGTGAGGGGCAGAGGGGGAGGGAGAAGCAGACTCCCCGCTGAGCAGGGTGCAGGGTGCAGGAACTCAATATGGAACTCCAGGATAAGGACCTAGCTAAAGGCAGATGCTTATCCGACTGAGCCACCCAGGTGCCCCTCAAATTGCCTTAAATTATTATAGGATGGTAAATCAGTTTCAAAACATTTAAGTAATCCATAGTTGATATTGAACCAAATCCATATTATCATTTTTATAAATGTTTGGCTATAGTATAGAAGCAGGAATAGGGACAATATTCAAGGAGTCACAGCCGTGAGAATGAGCCCCCACTTAAATTCTGTACCCCAGGGACCTCACTCAACTCACACTATTCAGGCCCCATAAGTTAAGTAATGATAATTTAAAATTCCTGGAGACTTTTGGTGATTAAAAAAGGGATGTGATCCCAGGTGTTTTTTGTTCTCCAATAAGCATCATACCTGTAGATATTTCCAGCAATTCACCAAAAGCAAAAATGTGCTTTGAATACTTAAGTAGCAGAAGATGGGTTTTAGGGAGGCATTAATATTCTATTCACTTAGTCTCCAAATCGAGGAGAATGCTGCCAACAGAACTCCACTAAATGTACAGCTATCCTTGGAACAGGTAATTTTTTTCCTTCACGTGACAACCAATAAATGTGTCTTGAGAAAAACCACAAATCATTAACATCATTAACAATTAATACCATATTCCCCCCCAAATGAGGAAACTAACTGAAACTGGTTTCAACTCTGTCCCAGAGGATGAACAGTCTTGAACATGGTAACATCGGCAGAATTTGAGAGTGGTAAGCAATTTCTGCTCATCAGAGCAGAATTGTATCACAAGGGAACTGAATTACTGAGTCCCTTACTCTATAAAAAAAAATGTCCCCACATGATCATATTCAAGGTCAGCAGTGATATGTTAAAGGAGCCTACAATTCATTAGCTGGAAAATATAGTTTTGAATTCAGTTTTTTACTTTCATGATTGCACATATCAAAATTACTTGCAGAAATCAATTTTAGAGAATGAAATCAGGAGATATTATTATGAAGCACCCTTGACATTTCTAAGTTGCCCATTCACAAACTTAACTTTAAAAGAAGGAGCACAAGGGAAAAAAGGGTCCTTGAAATGTATATACCCAGTTTACCGAAATAATGCTAGTAAATGCAAAAAATATGTCATTAAAATTAATAAACACAAATAGCATCTTTTTTGCACTTGGGCATATACTGAGACATAGTATAGAAGTGCAATACCTGAGGAATTTTAATATGATCTAACAGCAAACAGGAGTACCAGGACCCAATATTCATGTCAAGAAGAGCTTTAAAGGGTTCACTGAAGAGATTCGAATGTTAGGATAAATATTATGATCAAGAATGTCTAGGTAACTTCAGGTAGTATGGAATGCGATTTTAAATATAAAACTTATTCCTTTAACATTAGACACTAAAAATCTGCTTTAAATGTCCTTCCTTATTAAGTGGAAGCAAGAGAACATTACCTAATAAATTTCAAAGTCTACTCTAAATTTCAAGATCATGTGGAAGCTATTTCATGCATTACTGAGGATTACATGTAGCAACAGAGATAATATGATGTTTTGTAGTAACCATGTACCTGCCTGCAAAATACAAAATGCTTTTATTTTCATTGCGGCTCTCCAATTAGTATTTCCGGTCATTTGATTTCTGCTAAAACCAAAGGCAATGTCAAAATAAGAGGTAATTCAGGGTCCTAGTTAGTCAGGTTCCCATTAAAGCTTTTATAAAAACAATTTAATTTAGTGTATTTATGATACCAGGAAATCTTACGTAAATAACCACAAATACATAATTGTTCCTTTTATGTTTATTAGGTATTTTCCCTAGAAGACCAGAAAGAATTACATTACAGACAGTAAAGTATTAAAGTTAACCATCAACTTTAAAACATGAGAAATTCAGATTAGAAATGCTCCTGAAGATTGTGTAGCCTAACTACCTCGTTGTACAGAGGAAACATGGACCCAGAGAGAAATGAATGACAAAAAATATCTAGGACAAAAATCAGTCTAAAGATGGGGCGTCTGGGTGGCTCAGTCCAATAAGCATCTGACTCTTGGTTTTGGCTCAAGTCATGATCTTATGAGTCATGGGATGGAGGCTGCATCATGCTCTGCACTCAGCGGGGAGACTGCTTGAAAGATTTTCTAACCCCCTCACCCCAGTCCCTCTTGATCTTTCTTGCTCCTGCTCTCTCTCTACATATAAAATAAATGAATCTTTAAAAAAATCAATTGAATTTTGAAACTGACAATTTGTCATGTCGCTATCAGCATCATGTACTATCACAGCCCAGATCCAAAGCCAGAAAATACTTACTGAACTAGTCAACACTGAAATAGTCAGATAATAAGATGGGAAATCTATCAAGATCTGGACTCCAATATACATGTAACAATAAACATATTCTCTAAGTTATTGATTCCTTCACAAAGTCAACTTCCCTCTCACATTTCAATGACAATATTTGACGTTCTGTCATGATTTTCTGGACAAAACAGTCACATGGGAAAGTTAATCTTCCTCCATCACATACAGAAAAACTATAACATGAAATTTTGTGTTTTCCCTTTAAATAGCCATAGAGTTTGTCAAGTATATTTCAAATTTAATAAGCTGATAATACAAAGTTCTCACATATTATACCCCACAATTTCCCACACTACTTACACCTTACATTAGTGTGTTCTATTTATTATAATAATGAACCAATACTTATAGATTATTAACAATTTACATTTACATTAAATTTCACTTATGTTTACAGTTCTGAGTTTTGGCAAAACCATAAATCAACTGTCCACTATTTCAGTATCTTACAAGTTAATTTCAGGACCCCCAACAGTCCTCTGTGCCACATCTAATCAAACCTCTCCCCCCTCCCTTTGATCTCTGTAGTTCTGCCTCTTACAGGATGTCACATTAGTTGGAATCATACAACATATATGTCACCTTTGCACTATTACTGCTTTGACTCGCAATATGCATTTAAGATCCACCCACACCATTCTGTGGCTTAATGGGTCATTTCCCTTGATCACTGAGTAATATTCCACCTTATGAATATACCATTGTTCATTTATCCATTCACCTATTGAGGGATATCTGGATTGCTCTTACTATTTGCCAATAATAAATAAAACTACTATGAATATTGACCCGCAGGTTTTTGTACGGGCATAAGTTTTCAGGTAAAGAGGGTAAATATCTAAAAGTACAAATGACAGATCATATGGTCAGATTGTTTGTAATTCGTATGAAACTACAAAACTCCCTATGTGGCTGGACATTGTTACATTCTGACCAGTAAGGACAGTTTCTATTGCTTAGCACGCTCAACATTTGGAATTATCCATTTTTGTGTATTTGCTGTTCTGACAAGGATGTAATGGTTTCACATTGTTACTTTCATTTGCAATACCCTAATTATATCTGATAATGACCATCATTTCATGTGCTTTTTCTTCCTATTTTCTTTGGTGAAGTATCTATTCAGAATGACTCTCAATTTCCCCCTAGGGTATTTGATTTCTCGTTCTTGAGTTTTAAGGAGTCTTTTTATATTTTGGATACAAGACCTTTAGCAGAGACATGCTTTCAGATATTTTTCCTCAGAATCTACTTTTTGTTTTCATTCTCTTAAGCTTTCACAAAACATAAATTCTTAACTTTCATAAAGTCCAACGTGCCATTTTTTCCTTACATATATTTTGATGTTGGTGTTGTATCTAAAATTCACTGCCAAACCAAAGGGCACATAATTTTCACCTGTGCCATCTTCTACAAAATGTGTACATTTGCATTTTACATTAAAGTCTGTGATCCATTCTGAGTTCAATTTTTTTTTTCAAGTGTAAGGTCTGTGTCAACATTTTTTAGTGGCATACAGATTCCAATTTTTCCAATAAAATTAGTCAGAAGATTATCCTTTCAACACTGCAAACCCTTTGCTCTTTTCTTAAGATCACTTCATTTTATTTGGATGGGTCCATTCTTGAACTTCACACTGTTATTTCATTCCTTTATTTGTCAAACTTCAATATCGTGTTGGCTATTCTAGGTCTTTTATTTTCCATATGAACTGTAAAATCAGATTGTTGATATCCCCAGGATAACTGGAAGGGATTTAGACTGAGACTACACTGAATCTAGAGATCATAATAATAATATAATAATAATAATATTCATTCTTTAAATTTATGGACAGCGAATATCTCTGCATTTATTTAGGTGCGGTATGATATCATTCAGCAGGGTTTTAGAGATTTCCTCTCAAAGATACTATAAAATCTATTAGATTTAAACCTCAGTACTTCATTTTGATTTGCTAATGTAAATAGTATTGTGTTTTTAACTTCAAATTCCATCTCTTCATTTCTGACATGCAGAAGACCTCAAATTGACCTTTGGACATTTCCTTTGCACCTACAACCTCGCTGGTCCCAGGAATTTTGGGTTGTTCCTGCTTCTTTGAGATTTCATACACAATCATATCACCATGAACAAAGAGTTTTATTTCATCACTCACAACGCATGTACTTTTTATGTCCTGTTCTAATTACATTACCTAAGGTCTTACAGTATGATGTAAAATACAACTGAAAAGAGAGAATGTATATATCTTGTTCCCAGACTTACAGGGAAAGCATCTAGTGTCTCAATATACATGCATGAATACAAAAGTTACAAAGAGAATACAAGCATATCCTATAAACACTTCACGCTGTTATATACGATGATGATCACACATTGCAGCAGTACATCTCTCAATACTTAGAAGGCAATGTTGGTATACTATTATAGGAACATCAGGCTTTATTTGAATTTCATGAGTTATTCTATCAACATCCTTTTTCGACCCAGTATCCTGTCTAAGGTATCACATTGCACTTAGTTACCTTAACTCTTCCTAAGTGTCCTCCAGTTGTCTCTTTCCTAATTTTCTTGAACTTTACACTTTTGGGGTATACAGTTCAGGTATGTTATGAACTGTCCAACTTAGGAGTGGATGGTATATTTGGTATTTGTAGAGTATCGTACACTGCCATATCAATAGGTACATAATATTCATATAACTTATCTCTAGTGATAACAACCTTCACTGAGCACTATGATAAGAGCAGCCAAATTTCTCAATTAAAATTTACCATTTTTCCCTTTCTGTACAATAATCTTTGGGAAAGGGTCACTAAATAAAGCCCACATTCAGGGAAGTTCATTTCCACTTTCTGGAATGGAAAGTATCCACATGTAATATTTATACGGGGGTCTATAAAAACGATTTGTCTCTTCTTCATTTATTTCCTGAATATTTTCCTTTTGTCAGTACAGACTCAAGCATTTTTATATTATGCCTTAAATTATAATCCAGTACCATGCTATTTATTTTGTTGTTGAAAATATTGCAGTTTTGACAACAGGTAAATTGTTCAGGTTATCTCCTATACCCTTTTGACATACCCACACTTTTTCTTTGCGGGACTTTCTCCTTCGACCCTAGAATCATCCATTTCTACAAGGAGCCTCAATATTGAAAGGAGTGTTGGTATTCAGAAACCAAGATCTGGGCACTGCTGGCCATAGTTTTAACCAGGAAAATGATAAGATCGTACCAGTGATTTTTAGAACACTGTAATATTCCATTCTGGAGAAAATATTTAGAGGGGATAAAAGTGGACATGGGATGACTCAATGGGAAAAAAATGAAGTATTCGAGTTGAGATGTCTCATTCCTCTGAATTAAAATTCATCTAAGAATTATACTTCATCAGTCTGTGTCCTATTTCACTGATCTTCCTGTCCATTCTTAAGCCAGTATCACAGTATTGTAATGAATATTTACTATGATATTAAGTATCTGATATGACATATTTCTGTTAACTGCCTTTTCCAAAATTTCCTTGTTCATTCCTGCATCTGTTTTCTTACACTTTAACAAAAAATGCATTTTACATCCCCTAAATTCCAAATTGCAATTGTATTAATTTGATAGAAATTTAGTAAGTTGGTACAATTTACTCTGGGGACATAGATTTATTCTGACAGACCACAGGATTCCAAGTAACAATATGAGAGGTAAATAGAGCAACAAAACACAGGCAAGCCATGAAGGCAGGATGCAATTTCCCCATCATATTGAGTTGAGGACATTCTTGGAATTATGAACAGCCATAGAATCCACTAAACCCTGTGGAAAAATAAAAGCTAAAATTATCTCTCAAACTTGTTATGAGGAACATCACTATGAAATAGAAATTTCTGCTTACTCAGAAATCCAACCGTAACCACTGTCTACAAAAATTACTTTCAAATAACTATAAAAAAATGCCTTGATTTATACTTGAGTAATAAAAATAAGGAAACAGAAAAAGATCCTGTATTTAACAATAAAACAAAGAAAGCAAGGAGCAGGAAAGGTAAATGTCAGATAAGAAACATACACAAGAAAAATGTTTCTATAGAACTAATAACACAATTAACTCAAACATCTTGATGAAAAACACTGGTATTTTTTCCAGGCATTGATTTATTCATTTATTAAGTAAATTTTTATTTAGAATAGAACTTGATTTACAGAAAATGTGCAAGGATATTACAGATTTCCCATATACCTGCTACCCAAGTTCCCCGATTTTTAACATTATACAGTAGTAGGGTAAATTTGTCATATTAACGAACAAATACTGATACGTTATTATACCTAAAGTCCAGATTTTGGACAGTAGATGGTTACTGTTTCACATCCCTATCTACAGTATATTTTGGCAGAAAGTCACATGTACATTTCTCACTGAAGGAATAAGGATTTGTGTTCGACCTCCTTCAGCAGGAAAAATCTATATAAATTATCTGAATAGCAGATTTGATGATTCTCCCAATTATTTTCTAATTAAATCATTTATAACATTATGTGCTCATGGACATTTCTTTTATATTTGAGATTAAAATCCAACACTCTTTTTAAATTTTTACCCAATATTTTGTTCATCAAATTATTCTGGATTTCAACACTGGGAATTCTTTCAGTAAGATCCAGTATCATATTAATATACACTGACCAAATGTATTTGGAGACCTTCCTTATCCTTTATCAGTATAAAATGCGCCAGTACCCATATACTACAAAGCATTATACTCAACCACTTATTCAAAGATTCTTTCTTTATTGGAGAGTATTAAAAAACAAAACCTGGGAAATGGCTGTGTTTATCCCTACGGAGTTATGTTTGTTTCTAGGCCCTATCAGTGGGCAGAACTAGGAAACAGGTATGTGTATATTAACCCACATATACTGAAATTATTATTATATGTATCCATCTGTATCCAGTTTAAGCAAAACAAATTCATAATGATGTCACCATCTCTAATGCAATAAGCCATAGATCATTCTAGCTTTCTGTTCCTTCCTGACCTGCAGTCACTCTGAAAAACCTGGCTCCTACTGTGTGTAATCCCATTATTTAATTCTAAAATTCTCATTTACAAGTATAATGATTTCTGGATTGTTGATCCCAACCCCATGGGAAAAATTACCAACTAGAACACAGTGCTTAGGTGTAGTTCCCTTTACATTTAGTCCTAGAATTTACATTCAATTCTAAAGTAACTTAAATTAGCACACTTTTCACTGGCCCCACTTAGTCAGATTACATAATGTATATGTAAAACCTTTATTTTCTCATAGTGTCCAATCCACTATGGGATGAACTGACTTCCTAAATGATTTTTAAATTTCCCTAAAGTTCAATCGTTGTGTGGTAAACTTCTACGCGTTTTAACAAATGCATACTGGGAGGTAGGTACCAATAAAGTATCAGACAGAAAAATTTACCTGCTCTAAGTGTTACCCTGTACTTCATCTACTTAAATTTCTCCCACCTTAAACATCTAGCAGCTACTAATCTATAATGTGTAAAAGTTTTGCTTTTAGTAAAATGTCACATAAATGGAATGGCATAGTATGTACTCTATTCAGATGGTGTTCTTTCTCTAAGCAATATTCATTTATAATTTATCCATGTTTTTCGCTCATCACTGTTTTCTAGTTTTCTGCATACAAATCCTGTATATTTTACTAGATTTATACTCAAGTATTTATTTTTCATGCCATTGCTAATGTTGCTTTTTTAACACTTACACTAATTCTAAATGTTAATTGCCGGGATACAGATAAGCAACTGACTTTTATGTATTTACTCTATATCCTCAAAACTTGCTTTACATACTTATTAGTTCCGGGATGGTTTAATTTACAATACTTGCTTATTAATTCCATCAGGGAATTTTGGGTAGTTTTTAGGCATAGATTTTTATGTAGACAATAATATCATATGAAAATGAAGGTGGTGTCTGGGTGGCTCAATCCTTTAAGCATCGGCCTTTAGCGAGGGTCATGATCCCAGGGTCCTAAGCCCTACAACTGGCTCCCTGCTCAGTGGGGAGTCTACTTCTCCCTCTGCCTCTGCCACTCCCCCCTGCACGTGATCTCTCTCTCTCAAATAAATATATAAAATCATAAAGAAAAAAAAAGAAAATGAAGGTTGCTTTATTTCACCTTTATCATGTGTAAAACTTAAAATCTTATTGTAATACCTGAGCTTCTCGTTATGATGTCAGGTAAAAGTGGTAAAGGAGAACATCCATGACCTCAACCGTAAAAGAAAAGTGTCCAGTATATCAACATTTACATTAATGTTAGATGCACAGTATTTTAGATGTTATTCATCAAGATGAGAATGTTTGCTGAGAGTTTTAACAGGAACGAGTGAAATATTTTTCCTATATGAATTGATATGATTTTTCTTCTTTAGCTGCTTGCTATGATAGATTATACTCACTGAATTTTTAATGTTGAACAAGCCTTACATATCTGGAACACATCTGGTTATAATTATTTTTAAAAAAATTTAGATTCAATTTACTAAAAATTTTTTGAGAATATGTGCACCTGTGTCCATAATAAATACTGGTCTATAGTTTTCCTGATCTGCAATATCATTTTTGGCTTTTATTTATCCTGGTTACACATAACGTGTTAGGAGGTGCTCTCTCTACTTATGTTTCCTGGATACAGTTAAAAATTGCTGTAACTTCCTCCTTAAATTCCTTAAAAATTAACGAATAAAAACATATATTCTGTTACATCCCTTCTGGAGGTTATTAATTATTCACTCAATTGCTGTTATACATATAGCGATATTCAGTTTAGCAATTTCCCTTCATGAGAATTCTGGTACTTGGCCTATTATATAATTGGTTCATTTCAGTAACCTATCAAATTTGGGAGGTTTCTTTCCCAACCCTGAGAATCTCTGTCGTCCATTAGCATATTTAGACCATTCACATTTAAAGTCACTATGGAATATATTCACATTAATAGTTACAATTTTATAACAGGTTTCTTTATTTTTTAAAGATTTTATTCATTTCCTTGTCAGAGAGAGACAAAGAGAGAGAGCACATGCAGAGGCAGGGGGAGAGGCAGACCCAGGGAGAAGCAGGCTCCCCACTGAGCAAGGAGCCTGGTGCAGGACCCAATCCCAGGAACCTGGGATCATGACCCAATCCGAAAGGAGACACTTAAATAATTGAGCCACCCAGGCATCCCTGTTTATAAGAGTTTTCTAATACCTGCTTTTATAAATTTTATTTTCCTTCTCTTTTTCTGCCCTTTATATTTTCATTGAGCATTTTCTCTATATTCACTTCATATAATCCTTCGTAAAAATTGCTTTCATGGTTGCCCGAAAATCTAAAATATAGATTATGACATAATATAAAGCCACTTTAAAATAACATCATATGACTTCATATATAGTATAGGTAGCTTATACCAGTATTCAAATTCCTACCTTTTTGTCTATTGTCACCTTGCTGTCATTCATTTCACTTGTACATGTTATAATAGCCCAATATTTATTTGCTACATTACGAAAAGAGTCATAGTTTAGGTCAATTAAGAAAAATATTATAACTTCATTTATCCTTTCCTGATGATCTTCCTTAGGGAGATGGAAATCTAAACACCCAATGAATATGATTTTTCTTTCTGCATGACAAACTTTAACTTTTCCATCAGGAGTGTTCTGATAATGAATATTCTCAGATTTTGTCTACTAACTTCTTGTTCTGTAGTGAATAAATTTCTCTGGATGTATACTACTACATGTTTTATTTCTGTCAAATCTTTACACCACTCTGTAATTTCCTGCTTGCATTGTTCCTGATAAGTCCAGTGTATTTCTTCGACTACTTCTTATTCGTGAGATTTTTGCTGTATCATTTTTATTTATTTATATATTTTTATATCAATGAACCCATTTATTCTAGGCTAGCCATTTTTCACATGGTAGAGCTTCTAATGCTATCTCAACTCACTCAGTCTTCTAAAGGTACAGTGCACTGTGAGGGAAGTAAAGTGGTAGGCTCGCGCACCACAGGCTGCCATTTTCGTGCACGAACCACAATGACAGATGCTCACACCTCATCTTTTAATCTTTAATCTGTGGTTTTTCCACAGAAGGAACAAGTATACATGGTGTGCTGGGTTATTTTAATCCTTTTCACCATTTTCCTGAGGGAGGCACCATAACAGGGCCCAAATTTATGAACGATTCTGTCCTTCTTGAGGCATTTAACCATATCACCCCAAACTACGTCTGAGCCCAGGAAGGAAGAGACACAGTGCACCTGGTGTATCACTTTTAAAGATCTTCTTCAGGCGCCTGGGTGGCTCTGTTGTTAAGCGTCTACCTTCAGCTCAGGTCGTAATCCCAGCATTCTGGGATCAAGCCCCGCACCAGGCTCAGCGAGAAGCCTGCTTCTCCCTCTCCCACTCTCCCTGCATGTGTTCCCTCTCTCTCTGCATCTCTCTCTGTCAAATAAATAAATAAAATCTTTTTTAAAAAAATAATAAATAATAAATAAAGAACTTTTTGCTGATTTTTTTAATGCAGTTGGAATATATGCTCAGTTGAAGGCATTTTTTTTTTAAATAATACTTGGTACATCAGAGTATGCTGAAACTGTGGTTCATTGTCTCATTAAATTCAGGAAGTTCTAATACATTACTACTTCGAATATTTATTGGACTCCATTATTTCTCCTCCTGGTATTCCAATTAAGTTCATCTTACAACTCTTTTTATTTTCCCTCAGTCGTTAGATGTTCTGTATAATCACTATTCTCTGTCCATGTGTTTCAGTCTGGGAAGATTGTATAAACTCATCTTCAAAGTCAATGATTCTTTGACCATGTCTAGTCTACAAATGACGCTATCAATTCCATTCTGAATTACTGTTACAATGCTTCTTTCTTACAATCATTTGCTTTTAACTCTTAAGACTTTTTATCTCTATGATTTAATTTTCCATCTTTTCTTGTATGCAATCTACTTTTTTAATTTCCCATCATGACAGTGGGCTGCCTTAAGTATTACAATCAGAGAAAATATGATTCCTGTAGCAATATCAGATTTAATCCACTTTTATTATACTGATATTATAATGTTGTGGTCATAAACTAAAGCTGGGGGTAAGAAATGTAAAGTTGGGGGTATTTATCAAATCTCATTATTGAACCTTCACCTTTTAGTGGGCCTATATTGAACTGCTTCACCTCATTTTTTCTGCATTGACTGGCCCCAGCATTCCAGTCAATTTCCTTGAATCCTTAAACCCTTTTGACTACATTTCCGCTCGCCCCCACAGGTGAGATCGAAAGACTAAAGGGAGATGGAATCAAAGGAATACCCTTCATAGAAATGGGCTAAATTAATGAAGGTCTTTAACCTTGGAGGATGACTTTATTATGTATGAAGAAGGCTCTTGATATATTTCACAATTATCACTCTTCCCTCCATTTTCCAGAGACACAAGCAAACGTTCCTTGGATACACACTATGAAAACCTGATGGCGTTCCTTTACATAATCCCGTGAAAGTATGGGAAGCTTTGCAAACACTGAAGCATTCAGGAATTTTTTACTGTCATGATAGTTACAAATCAATCTCTGGTACTTCATCAAAATGATTTTATATTCCGAGTAATTTACGGCTTTAGTGGCTTATGCACCAAATAAATGAACCTTAACAATGATGCTGTGGAAGCACAAATCTGCTAGATTTGGGGATGTTTGTTTGCTCTGTAACCTAAGTTATAAAATTAATCCAGGGAAAACCATAGATTTTGAGTTTGTATAATCATACTAAATTTGGAAATGTGAGTTCTTAAACTCTATGGAGTTGAAAATGGAATTCCAAATTGACCTTAAAGCACAATCCCAAAATACAGATAAAACAGGAATACAATGAGGCAATAGAAAAATATGAAAAATGATTTCAGAAAACTAGCTTAAAAATGGTAAAGAAAAGTGAAACCATCATACTCAAAAAGGAAAAAAAAAAACAGGAAACACAGTACTGAAAAGTCAGCCAAAAATATATGAGAGACTGAGTAAAGTATACAAAATCAAATGGAAAGAATGGATAAAGGATATCTAATATATGCAAAATAATCGTTCCTGAAAAATAAGATGAAATAAGTGGAAGAGGAAAGAAATGAAAAAATTTTATACAGAAAATCATTCAGACTAAAAGAAGATTTAGCCTTGATTTTGAAAGTTTCCTTTCATCAAATCACAGGAAAAATTGGCACAAAAAAGAAACAAAGATAGCGGAAAAAATGACTAGACTTCAGAGATAAAGGACGATATGCAGTGAAGCAAAAGATGAAGTAAGGCCCATAAAAAGAAAATACCGGTCTGGCCTCAAAATGCTCAACTGCAACAGTCACTGATAGAAGACAGGGGAGCAAAATTCACAAAAGAAAATGACCTAACCATTTTATACCCAGTCACAGTGTCAGCTGATTATAAAGCAACAGAGAAAAAATTTTAACTATGCAAGAATTTACCAGATATATTTCTTTTTGAAAAAGATTTATTTATTTATTTATTTGACAGGTGTAGGGGAAGGGCAGAGGGAGAGAGAGTGTTAAGAAGACTGCCCTGAGCTCAGAGCCCAACACGGGGCTCGATCTCAGCCCTGAGATCAGGACCGGAGCAGAAATCAAGAGATGGACACTTCACCAACTATGCCACCCAGGTGACTCTGCCACATATATTTCTAATGAGCCTGTACTGCACAATGGTGAATCTGCTGCACTTAAGACCTATCATGGAATACTTTTTAAAGAGATTTTATTTGGGGCACCTGGGTGGCACAGCGGTTAAGCGTCTGCCTTTGGCTCAGGGTGTGATCCCAGTGTTATGGGATCGAGCCCCACATCAGGCTTCTCCACTATGAGCCTGCTTCTTCCTCTCCCACTCCCCCTGCTTGTGTTCCCTCTCTCGCTGGCTGTCTCTATCTCTGTCAAATAAATAAAATCTTAAAAATAAATTAATTAAATAAATAAATAAATAAAATTTATTTATTTATTTATTTGAGAGAGAGAGAGAGCACAAGTAGGCAGAGCAGCGACAGAGGGAGAGGGGGCAGCAGGCTCCCCACTGAGCAGAGAGCCCAATGCAGGATTCAATCCCAGGATCAGGGGGTGATCTCAGCAGAAGGCAGAAGCTTAACAGACTGAGCCACAGAGGTGCCTGTCACTGAATGCTTTTAAGACAGATCGAGAGTATGTGAAGTATTGTTGCGTATCAGAATGTATATGCTTTTTACTTCAACCTACATATAAATAACATAAATAATAAAAGACAATAAAGAGATGAAAATTTACAAGGTAGTATAAAAGCAGTTTCTAAGTTTCTTAGTTATGAGTCAAAAGGTAATCTTTAACATTCTCAAGTCAAGTAATGGAATGGTACATATACGTAAATCTATAATAGGAAAAACAAGGTATTCTAAACATAGCGCCATAATTAATTAAGACTGGATAGTGTAGGGGAGATTACTGATAAGGATCTAAGTAGGCAAGAAGTAATTTCATAGTATATCAAGTGCACTATCAACAGATTATAAACTTCAACACCCCCTTATAGGTAGACCACAGACCCAATATTCTTAGCAAAACATTGCCCAAATTGATGCTGGGTTCATGACCTCCAAACACCATTATTTTCTAACTCAAAGGTACGATTAGGTGAGTATACGGATACTTCATATGATTTATATATGCTTACAACATATAATGGATCATAACCAATGCCAACATGAGGTGGACTAACAGTGACTGTTTCCTCTGCCTTATTTTAAAGTATCACTATTGCTCCACAAAAAAATACCATCTTCCCACCTGGGTTCTGGCAAACCAAACACTGATAGGAGGCTGCCTTTCACCTCCTACTACTCAATAAAAACAACAGGATGGGGCGCCTGGGTGGCACAGAGGTTGAGCGTCTGCCTTCGGCTCAGGGCGTGATCCCGGCGTTGTGGGATCGAGCCCCACATCAGGCTCTTCTGCTATGAGCCTGCTTCTTCCTCTCCCACTCCCCCTGCTTGTGTTCTCTCTCTCGCTGGCTGTCTCTATTTCTCTGTCGAATAAATAAATAAAAACTTTAAAAAAAATAAAAAAATAAAAAAATAAAAAATAAATAAAAACAACAGGAGTTTCTCTTCCTTGGACATGGGCTAATGTGTTACAGTGGGAAATTTGACTTCAGTTCTCATTCCTCACCTTCCCTTATCCCAAATGTAATCCCTGTGCAAATATCAATATAACCCCAATGATAAAAGTCATCACGCCCCTCCCTTTTGTCAGGTCCCTTACCTTCTTACTTCACGTTCCATCATCAGAGAACTCAGAGATGCATGCATTATCGCTTGGGATGATGGACTCTTCTCACCTTATTGACTTTTTTCATCGCCACCAATTTTCCAAGTTGGAGCCATATCTTGGAATAGTGAAGTTCTGCATCATCCCATGGACCTGGTGTAGGTGAATTAAACTTGGGTTCATACTACACAGTGGGTAGTAATGGACAAAATGTGCTGCCCTTCCTCCTGTGTTCTGCTGTCTTGGAGTATGTGCAGTTCAGTGAAGAGATATATTAGATTAACTCAAGTGAAGCAGTCTTTTTGTTTTCTTATCTCCGACAGTTAGGACAAAATGGTGAGCTGAGAAGGGCATTTAGTTAGGGGAAAAGGGGGATTTAATGAGAATGGGTTGAAGAGATATTTGTGCCAGGCAAAGACAGGGAGGGATCTTGGAGGGGAGGTTGGCAATGAAGAGAATATAGGATCATCTGACCTTGCCAACAACTCTGAATCTGAGTTGAAAGGTCTTCCTCCTATTCCATGTGGTGTTTGTGGATCGAAGTTTCCTTAGTACACTAGGATCATGTATTTCATTGACACTTTAGGCACTTTAAAACCTCCCAATTTCTACCAAGCAATCTTGCCTCACCTGTAGATACCACTACCCAGAATTCCAAAGAGCACAACCTTTCAACATTGTTGAGTCATCAAGGCACTTTCTTCAGCCAATGGCAGCTAGAGGAGAGTAATACTTCACAAATCACCATTCTGATACCACCCTAGAAGGTGAGGATGCTAGAGGGGACAATGTGGTATGGTTTGAAATAGGAGATATTTCTTTAGGACCCGTAAAAAGCTTTTCCAGTTGACCTACCACTCATTCTTGTCTTCACGTGTCCACTTCCGATGGAACACAAGGAAAGGATGTTTCCTCCAAGGCATTCCTCATGGCCACCGCCCATCTCCCTGTCAATTCTCTCTGTGATCCCCTCATCATCAAGCACTATTTGGAGTAAACCTCAATGGATGTATGAATCAACCCACTTCTTTCCAACAATTGCAACAAATTCCTCTCTTATGTTTTAAAGGCTGTTCATTTACTGACCACTGCCAGACAACTTTCCCATTGTACTCTTTTCCCAGGGTCCACATAGATCATAACAGTTTTTAGTTTTCAAATTTGAACTCACTTCCCCAGGCTAATCAAGAATCTAATAGGCTAGCAAAGCTTGCCGTATGGATATTGTGGTCTCGCTTCAAATCTAGTGGTTCATGTTCACATCACTTGGTGTAGCAGCCAGATGTGCTTTGTACCCATGTAGGAATAAAGACAAATACTTATCTGGTGAAAGGTGTTCTGGGTATTTCTATGCAGTAAACTACAACATACAGATGATGAATAATCCTAGTGAAAGGGTTAGATTAACCAGGTGTGCAATATGTGAAAAGCATTGTAAATACAAGGAGGCACTTAACGGTCACTTTTATAAAGTTATCTTACTGCTGGTAATATTAGCATCCTGTTTACCTTCACTTTTCTAGGGAAATGGAGTTTATCTTACAAGAGGGACACTAGTAGCATTCATTTTTATGAACAGTGATAACAAGACAAGTATCCAGCTTTGCAGAGGAGGCTACTCCAAGATGGAAATCCTCTCCATGTAATGCCCAAGGTAGAGGAGCCTTCATTCTGATTTTTGGTTCTGAAGGAAAATATACAATAAGGTTAGCTATAGGTTTATGATCCTAAAATCGCACCTATACTCATCTAGCTTGTGGCCATAAAAACCTTTTGACCAAGCAGATCTTTCCTGAGTTTCCCCTGGGTTTCCCACTCAATTCCTGGTGGCCATTAAAAACATTCATGACCTAACGCCCATGAAACATGAAGTTGTACGGTGACTCAGACTGAATGCTCCAAAAGAAATTAGGGCTGCCTTTCCTGATTAAAACCCTTCAGAGTGTAGGAATAGAGGGTAAATTTCTCAATCTCATAAAAGCCATCTA